>NC_136261.1:295417359-295942359 GCF_964187855.1 Myxine glutinosa
ATTTTGTAGAAATATCGCGGCCGTCGGGGATAGTTTTTCATGGTCCGAAATATCCAAAGTTGAGACCAAATTCACCGAATTAATCAAGAAGGAAGTTTTATAAATTTTAATCTCATCCAGAATGCAAATGGTGTCATTTTGAACTAGGTATGGTACCTACTACACCTACCTACTACCAACTACCTAACCTACTGATGCCAGAGGGATGGGTAAAATAGTGGCAAGAGGCTTTGGCTTCGCCGGCCCATTGCGGCTTTGCAGTAGGGTCATATTATCGGGACCCGGTCCTAATGTTGTAACTCAAATTAGGTAGCATTCTGACTGAAATTGACTTTGTCAGCCATTTTGACACACTTCCGGTCACGTGATCGGCATGACCTCAATTTAACATCCCTACCCTGGCCTAATGTTGTAACTCAAATTTCATCACTCAAAACCGTCCAGGAGCAGCTGGGTACGACTGGGTACGATGGGTACAGAGAGGGATGGGTTTGGGACACAAGATTTAGAGGCAAACACAGAGTTGAGGCATTCAGCTTTTTCACGTGCGGAGTCAGCTGTGTAGCCATTTGAGGTAAGGGATGGGATGGAGGGGGAACAAACACCAGAAACAGATGTGACAAGACGCCACCAGGATTTGGAAGAGGGAGACAGATAAGAGAGTTCAGTCTTGAGAGCAAAGAGATATTGTTTCCTGGCTCTCCTGAGAGTGGACACACACTTGTTTCGGGCTTTGTGAAAGGAAATGAGATTTCCTTCTGTTGGATTTGCTTTCCAGGAGACGAAGGCAAGTTGTTTCTGGGCAACAGCCTCACCACAAGATTCCGTGTACCATGGACGGGAGGAAGGGTATGACAACTGAAGACGAGATGGGATAAATCTGTGCATGAGAGAGAGAGCAATTTACTTTGGAAGAATTCCCAGGATGAGTTGATGTCCGAGGCGGTAGAGATGGGAGACCAGTCCAGATAATTGATGGCTGCTTGAAGACCGTGCCAGTTGGCCTGAGTGAAGTGCCAGACTCGTCGACGCTGAGGAGGCTCTCTGAGAATGGCCAGAGAGATGTCCACTTCAACAAGCACATGATCAGATGAGCCAATTGGAGCAGAAGAAGAGTAGCAGACATTTTCAGGGAAGTTAGTCATAACCAAGTCCAGAAGAGAAGATGCTCCGTTGACTGAGATCCGGGTCAGGAAATTGACAGATTGTGTCAGTCCCAGTGTGTCGCAGAAGTCCTTTGCTGAGGAGCCATGGCTGGTGAGAGAGGTACCCACACCCAGCCAACTGGCATGGTGACAATTGAAATCACCACATATGAGGAAGAGAGAGTTGGGATGAGTAGATAGAAGTTGGTCCATATTATCAGACAGCGAGATGTAGATGGAGTCATCACTGTTTGGTGGACGGTACAACACACATATGAACAAAAGGTGGGAGCGAAGGGGAAGCCATAGCCAGAGGTATTCTTGGGGATGAGGTGGAGAGAGGGCAGTGCAGGGCGAGTGAGGAAGAGAGTTTTTGATAAAGATAGCAACCCCACCTCCAGGACGATGCTCAGGTCTATCATACCGGAGGAGGGAGTAACCTGGGAGAGATACCAAGGAATCAGAGACATCATGAAGCAGGAAAGTTTCTGTTGAGCAGATCACGTCTGGTTTGTCAGAAGCAACCTACCTGTATGGAGAGATCGGTCAGGTTTGAGCGAAGGCCCCTGATGTTTGAGGTCCACACCGTTAATGAAGAGGAAGGGGGAGCATCGGATGCAGAACAGGGGGGGGGGGGGGGGTAGGGTAAGATGTGGAAGAGGCGGAAGAGGTAGGGAGAGCTGTTGAAGGTGTGTCAGAGATTTCAGAATAGCTCGGAGAAAGGGAAGGATGGGGCGGACAAAAGGTTTGATCGTGATTGGGTGAGCCACAGTGAGGTGTTATTTGAGGAGTGGGAAGAGAGAGGCAGAAGGTTGGGGGAGATGGAGGTGGGAGTTGGAAGGGGTAAGAAGCGGGGAGGATGCTATGAGGAGGAGGAGTTCAAGGAGGGAAATGGAGAAGAAATGAGGGTGGGGAGATTTGAAGGGGAGGGGCGAGGGGGGAGTTTATGAGTGGAGGGACTTGGGGGGAGTTTAGGAGGGAAGGGACAAGGGGGGGGGGGGGGGATTTGAAAGGTATGGGTGATGGGGGATATTTGGAGGGGAGGGGTGAGGGGGAGTCTAGGAGGGGAGGGGTGTGGGGGAGTTTAGGAGGGAAGGGGCAAGGGGGGAGATTTGAAAGGGATGGGTTATGGGGAGGATTTGGAGGGGAGGGGCATGGGGGAATATTTGAAAGGGATGGGTGATGGGGAGGATTTGGAGGGGAGGGGCAAGGGGGAAGATTTGAAAGAGATGGGTGATGGGGAAGATTTGGAGGGGAGTGGCAAGGGGGCGAGATTTGGAGGGGAGGGGTGATGGGGAAGATTTGGAGGGGAGGGGTGATCGGGAAGATTTGGAGTGGAGGGGTGAGATTGGATTTTAGAAAGTGTACGATTAACGGGAAACAAACATTTATTGCAAAATGAGTTTCTTGTGACCTTCGAGCCAAAAATACGTTTCAGGATGCTGGAGGGGGGGGGGGGGGGGGGGTGGAGTGCAGGTGAGTTTCGGGAATGTATGAAAGAGGCACTGTAAGAGATGGAATTTTTTTTTGGAATGAATAGATTTGGTGAGAAATGTTTTGAAATTTTTGAAATTTTGTTTCAAGATGGCGAGGACGTGTGTCTTTCTCGTTGCTTTGATTTGCTGTTTCATACTCCACTTCAACCTCGGTTAGCTGCGAGAACTTCAACAGGTGAACTTTAAACAAGTGGGAAGATTAACATATACGCTTTAACCGGTTTAAAAGTGTGGTTCGAGAAACTTCCTGTGGATGGTGAAATGTGCAGGTGTTGTTTTCCACCTCGCTGTAGCTGAGTATTCCGAACCGACTTTGTCCTTTGTGTGTGTGTGTGTGTGTGTGTGTGTGTGTGTGTGTGTGTGTGTGTGATTGGAGCACATGATCAGATGAGAATTAAAGAATTAAGAACTGCTTACCCTTATGGATTAAATGAAAGAATTAATGACACATATACACGGCAAAATGGACAAAACATCATCGCTTCTGTTTTTAACACCTAACCACGAGACTCTCAGAGACACAGAGTACATAACTATGGACGTAAATGTCCAATTATAGACACACCACAACAAATTGTAAATGAATGGTTAGATCTTAACAAATCCAATATCTGCACATTACTTAACAGCAGCAGAATTAAGATCAATACCTTAAAAAAAAAACAACTGAAAGAAGTTTGGCAAATCGTGAACAGATTAATGGAAGAGGACGACCAAGAGGAACTCCCAATCCAACACATGGAAGCAATTCTGGACATGATTGATCATAAAATGTACAAAGAGAAACCTAAAGAAGTAAATCGCAGAAAAGAAAATGATATCATCAAAATTATGTTTGATAACAAAGGGGTGGAAATGATAAATATCGAGAAAATACTTCAACATAAGGAAGTGTGGAGTAAACTTCCAGAAACAATACAACAGAGAGAGCGACCAAGAGTTGTGTACACTTTGGGAAATTCAATTCGGGGAAAGATCTTCGACGACAAGGACACTGAACAATGTATAGACGTAGAGGAATGGTTAAATAACACACATCATTGTAGGTGTGAACATTCCGCATTCAAAGATCCACATCATAAACACATCATCACAGGTGATCTCAGAATAGTGAAAGATAAAAGATTACGTGCATTACTTACAAAAGGACTAAATTATAGAGAAAATAAAAGAATAAACTGGAATAAAGCAATGGAACTTACAATGATGGGACTGGGTGAATGGATGAAAGAGCAAATTGATAAACATAAAGTACCAAACACACAAATGGCTTTATGGTTGGAGGAGGTAGAGAAACATGTGAAAAGGAGAGTTGTTGATTTGAAAAGAAAAGTTCGAATCAATAATCCGAAGGGAATTTTAAACAATCCAAAGACACGTGATTGCTTATGGCAGCTTCAAACACAATATGTCATTGTTCCAATTGACAAAGCAAATAATAATATTGCATTTGTATGTAAAACATTCTACATTCAAACACTTTTGGAAGAATTAGGCTTCGACACGGGAATTTCAAAGACCTACAAAATAAGTAACGATAACGAAACAGACTTGATACAACACCATACAAATCACTCAACGGTGAGAAGACTGCTAGTTCCGGATAAACACCATAAATTACCATTCATTTACTGGATCCCAAAAATGCACAAACACCCTTGTAAGATGAGGTTCATCATCGCAAGTGGAGAATGTAGTTTGAAACCTTTGTCGGGCAATATTACAGCGGCAATGAAACTAATCTATAAACGCTTAAAAAACTACCATGAAAAAGTGTGAAGTTTTATTCTGATATTAAGAAATTCTGGATCATTGACAATTCCAAACCAGTAATCGACAGTGTCCATAACATTAACAAGCATTCTGAGTATTGCGCTGCAATACATGTCCCCTACCAAAGTTCAAAGTGCCATAACTTTGTCAAAAATGATCGAATATGCAAATTTATGCACGGTTGATGCTGGTTTTCAAACTTGATCTGAGGTATGCGGAAACACGTGTGTCACGCCTCGCCTCATTGATAAGCCCGCAAGGTCGCTCCGTGGAGAGGCCTGCACGTATTGCACTGTGTGAATTACATAAATTATTACCAACTCACGGTCTGAGGTACCGGCGATTCAAGAGATATCCATTTTTTTATGGCACATTGGAGAAGCCAATGTGAGGTTTCTTCTTCCTCAGCTTGTCACAACTCTGTCAAATGCGATCGAGTTAAAAAAGTCAGAATTTGACTAAATCTGTTTTATTCGTTTGTTAATATACCTCAGCTATTGACAAATCTTAAATTAGAATTTTATTTGAGGTTAAAATGACCGCGACAGGTCGTGTCCAACGATGCTTTCAGTCTGTACATGTGATAAATAATTAAATCCGCACACTTTACGCCTCTTCTTCTTCACGCAATAACAACTTCTAGCTTCCAGATCGTACATCCAATCATCTTGAAATTTTGCAAACTTGTTACTCTTCATGACTTCTACAATAGTATGAAGTTTCACGTCGATCAATAAAGCGATTCAAGAGATATCCATTTAAAAAAATATTTTCGTTTAATTAACGATATCTGCCAAACCACGTGAGCTATCGCAAATTCCAAAAGGAAATTTTAGTAGACTGACATGCGGAACAGATCTGTGAAGTTTCCCCTCGATTGGATCTAACATGAGGGAGGGGCTCGGTTTTAAAAGTTCATGCTTTAAAACGTCATAACTCTGAAACCATGTGATGCATGACGTCATGCTCGCTGACTTTTTTGTTTGTCATGGGTATGCGATTCTGCCTGCAAAGTTTGGCCTGGATCTGTTCAGCCGTTGCAGAGAAAAAGGGGTTTTCGTGTTTTCACGAAAAACAATATGGCGCCCGAACCACGTGACCTGTGACATTATAATTACCATTAAAATATTCTACCGACCGAGTCCCTCCTATGGTGAAAATTATTTGATCTCAATCGGTCCTATTATTGCAGAGAAAATATTTTTTAAAGGAAATTAAAACTTAAAATGGCACTGATTTAAGGATCATCAGAATTATCAGAATTCCCAAAGTTCAAAGTGCCATAACTTTGTCAAAAATGATCGAAACGTCTTGAAGTTCGAACTTGATCTGTAACTTATCATGGGGAAACGATGTGCCAAGTTTGAAATCATTAGCATTAAGCGTTTAGAAAAAAAGTCCGGAAAGCTGTTCTTTGCGTGATGGACTGACGGACTGACGGACTGACGGACTGACGGACTGACGGACGGAGGGACGGAGTGCAAACCTATAGTCCCCTCCAGTGTACACCAGCAGGGGACAAATAACAAGGATAAGGCAAAATGTCTTTCAACCTTTGATTTTTCCACATTGTACACAAACATTCCACATGACAAGCTGGTAACTGCATTGGACAGAGCAATAGATAAAGCATTTGCAGGAGGTAATAAAGTATACATTAATGTACATCAAAACAGAGCACACTGGTCTGTAAAGGATAATCAATATTCATGCAGTTTTTCAAAAAGTAAACTCAAAGAAAGTATTCGATTTCTGCTAAACAACAGTTTCTTTACATTTGGCAACAAGATACTCCAGCAGACAGTGGGCGTACCCATGGGTTCAGATCCCAATATACTCCAGCAGACAGTGGGCATACCCATGGGTTCAGATCCCAATATACTCCAGCAGACAGTGGGCATACCCATGGGTTCAGATCCCAATATACTCCAGCAGACAGTGGGCGTACCCATGGGTTCAGATCCCAATATACTCCAGCAGACAGTGGGCATACCCATGGGTTCAGATCCCAAGATACTCCAGCAGACAGTGGGCATACCCATGGGTTCAGATCCCAAGATGCTCCAGCAGACAGTGGGCATACCCATGGGTTCAGATCCCAATATTCTCCAGCAGACAGTGGGCATACCCATGGGTTCAGATCCCAAGATACTCCAGCAGACAGTGGGCATACCCATGGGTTCAGATCCCAAGATACTCCAGCAGACAGTGGGCATACCCATGGGTTCAGATCCCAAGATACTCCAGCAGACAGTGGGCATACCCATGGGTTCAGATCCCAAGATACTCCAGCAGACAGTGGGCATACCCATGGGTTCAGATCCCAAGATACTCCAGCAGACAGTGGGCATACCCATGGGTTCAGATCCCAAGATACTCCAGTAGACAGTGGGCATACCCATGGGTTCAGATCCCAAGATACTCCAGCAGACAGTGCGCATACCCATGGGTTCAGATCCCAAGATACTCCAGCAGACAGTGGGCATACCCAAGGTTTCAGATCCGGCCCCTTTCTTTGCAAATTTGTTTCTGCACATGTACGAGTTTGATTGGGTCCAGAACATGTGCAGGAATAAATTAACAACTGCACGAAGATGCGGAAACATCTTCACTTTCATTGATGATTCGTTGGAAATTAATGATGGATTTATATTTGAGCAGCTTCATGATGACATATATCCAAAAGAACTTGAATTAAAAAAGGAAAACCAAACTTCCACTTCAGTTTCCTTTTTAGAATTACAAATTGACATCCATAATAATAAATTTCACACCAAATTATGTGATAAACGAGATGCATTTCCATTCCACATTGTCCGAATGCCTTTCTTAGACGGCAACATTCCCAAAAAGCTATTTCATGGTACGGTTGCAGGTGAAATAATTAGGACTGTGAGAGCAACCACACACAGCTCTGAACTGGTCAATAAATTACAACAACTAGTCAGACGTCCCTAGCACAGGGGGCTGTCGTTGGTAGATTAAAACAAGTTTTCTTTAATATCACAAAACGACACCAAATCTAATTAGTGAAATACAATACGAATATTAAAAATATTATTCATGAGATCTTTATGTAAATACAGTGCAATATAATAATTAAATATACTACAAATCAATGTTGCTCGGAATCAGTGGTTGCTAGGATACGGCAGCATGCAAAAAACCGTTACAGGTGACGGTTTGAACATTCGAAATACAGTTTGATGGAGAGGTAGATGGTGTGGTCGTGCTCGTTGGTAGATTGGTGTATTTAAGGTAAGATGTGAATGATTTAATGATATTATCATATTATGGAGTGTGTAAGGAAAGTTATAAATATATGATAATACATTAAATCCTATTGCGAGTAAAGTTGGAATAAGTGATGTTGCATTGATGGGTTGACTGACTGCCTGGACGCAACTGAGGTTGTGGATCTACTGATGTACCATCTATTGATGTGGATCCATGATCGCGGTTGAGGATCCGCCGTTTGGAGAGGTCCTGGGCTGAAAGGATCAAAACCTCGAGGAGGAACGGTGCCCAACTGATGATCCATGCAGTCGGGAAACGAGTCAATTGCTTACGGGTTAACGTTCTTGCTTTAGGTAGGGGAACTATGTTTGAGGTTTACAATTTAAATAAAGTTGAATATGGGATGTTGTGAAATTAACATCATTTACAGCAATCCTTTAAATTATTTACATTTAAGTTTAGGAACAACCAATACTGTACAATTAATTGTGTGTGTGTGTGTGTGTGTGTGTGTGTGTGTGTGTGTGTGTGTGTGTGTGTGTGTGTGTGTGTGTGTGTGTGTGTGTGTGAGAGAGCGAGTGTGTGTGAGCGAGTTTGTGTGAGTTTGCGTGTGTGTGTGTGTGTGTGTGTGTGTGTGTGTGTGTGTGTGTGTGTGTGTGTGTGTGTGTGTGTTTGCATGTGAGTGATTTTGCGTGTGAGTGAGTGTGGGTTTGTGTGTGTGTGTGTGTGTGTGTGGGGGGGGGGGGGGGAGGGGGGGGGGGTGAAATTAACGGGGGTAGAAAAGAACAAGGTTTTGGATGGGGGAAGATAGGAGATGGTGGTGAACAGCTGTTTTAAAGACCTGGAGGGAGGAGAGGGATTGAAGAGAGTGGGGGAGTTTGTTCCAGAGGCGGGAGAAAAGAGGAATGAAAGAGTGAAGGTGAGCAGAGAGTCTTGATTTTGGCAGTTTAACCATAAGAGGGTTGCAGGCAGATCTTGTGCGACCTGTAGGAATACTTGGGGGACAGAGCCCAGAGAGAGCTGGGGGAGCAAGGCCGAAGAGGAGTCGGTAGAAGACGGAGAGACCACCAACCTGCCTGCGGTGAGTGAGTGAGAGGCCCTCGGAGATAGCTTCATCGCGGGAGATTCCAATGATTCTGAACGCTTTGGTTTCAACAGCGTGAAGACGAGCTAGGTGTGAGGCAGGAGCACCAGCCCAGAGGAGAGAGCAGTATTCCATTGAGCTGTGGATGAAAGCCTTGTATGTGGTGAGGAGCTCAGGTGTGCCAAGGAAGGATTTCGTACGACGTAGGATGCCTAGTCGGCGACTGGCTTTGGAGGCAAGATTTGAAATGTGGTTTTCCCAGGAAAGATCATGGCAGATAGTGAGACCCAAAAGCTTGAGTGACTGAACTTCTTGCAGAGGATTATTCAGAAAGTGGATGGGAGGGTTGTCCAGTCGATCTTTTCGGAGAGACATCGTAAGAGTGTGAGATTTGTCAGGATTGAAAGACATGTTCCACTTGTTTGCCCAATTTTGGGAGCATTCTGACTGAAATTGACTTTGTCAGCCATTTTGACACACTTCCGGTCATTTGACACACTTCCGGTCATTTGACACACTGACACATTCACACACATAGCATTCTGACAAATCAGCAGATCAAAACAGAACCGTGAATAATTGACTTTGTCAGCCATTTTTACACTTCCGGTCACGTGATCGGTATGACCTCCACAATTTAATATCGGGACCTGGTCCTCATGTTGTAACCCAAATTTGGTAGCATTCTGACTGAAATTTGTTTTTGTCGGTCATTTTGACACTTTCGGTCACGTGATCGGCATGACCTTACCAATTTAATAGCCGGCGAAGCCAGTGTTGTCAATGAACGCGTACGTATTATGTTGAAAAGCCAGATTTTGCTGGATCCCTTGAGAATTGCGAAGCTTTGACGCACCAAATCGCTCAATGGAGGCCGCCATCTTCCGGATGCGGAAGTATGCATATAAATATTACGAAAAAGTTCAATAGGAGTTTGTTTCACCCGTCTTTGTTTGATTCACCATCTGATGCACCTCTAATTTGTAATTAAAATATTTTGAGACCAACCTCGTTCCCCGGGCCCGCACAGGCCCTGGTTATCTTCAACGAAAATCGTCACCAATTACCGGAACCAATGAGATTCGAGTATTTGAAAAAATATTTCAAAAAAGCTTTTACCGCGTTTCGGAGGCTGAAAACGGCGTCAAATATTCTAAAATTGTCGAAGAATTATTTTTTAGAAATCTCGCGGCCGTCGGGGATAGTTTTTCACGCCCAGAAATATCCGAAGTTGAGACGGAATTCACCGAATTAATCAAGAAGGAAATTTTATAAATTTTAATCTCATCCAGAATGCAAATGGTGTCATTTTGAACTAGGTACGGTACCGACTACACCTACCTACTACCAACTACCTAACCTACTGATGCCAGAGTGATGGGTAAAATAGTGGCAAGAGGCTTTGGCTTCGCCGGCTCATTGCGGCTTTGCAGTCGGGTCATATTATCGGGACCCGGTCCTAATGTTGTAACTCAAATTTGGTAGCATTCTGACTGAAATTGACTTTGTCGGCCATTTTGACACACTTCCGGTCACGTGATCGGCATGACCTTCTCAATTTAACATCCCTACCCTGGCCTAATGTTGTAACTCAAATTTAGTAACATCTGACTGGTGCGTTTGGAGAAAAAGATTTTTAAAGGAATTTATTAAGAGCACCATTTTGACACACTTCTAGTTACGTGACCAGACCAGTCAGGAGCGGAAACTGGCTGCCAAATTTCAGCCGGATCGGCCCAGCGGTTTGGCAGGAAAAGTAGACATAGTGTATGGACGGTGCACGATGACAATAATGTAATTTCCGATAAGCTAAAAAAATTAATAAAGTACAGACTGTAAGATAAGGTTCCCAGAGCTTTTGTCCCTCGGGGAGGAAGGACAAATAACAAAACAAATCATAAATAGCCCTGCATCTCATGATGAAGATCATATAGTGAGCAGGAATCGGTGGTCGAGTAATCATGGTGAGCAGGCATCAATGTCTGCTCTGTCCTTCGGATGGATGTTAAAAAGGGGTGTCCCGTCTGCCTCCATCAACTGGTGGACATTAAATATTTCACGGTGTCCTTCCCGATAAGCTATGAGGAGGCGTGGGATTTGGCCAGCACCACGGTCTGTTGCTCGCGTCGCAAAATTCAAGATTCTGGCTCTAACCTACAGGGGGCACTGCATCAGCTGAACAGCCACGCCCCCAGCAAATGATTCACTAAATTCATAATGATGTCTCCAACTTGCAGGGGGCACTGCATCAGCTGAACAGCAACACCCCAGCAAATGATTCGCTAAATTCAAGATTCTGGCTCTAACCTACAGGGGGCACTGCATCAGCTGCACAGCCACGCCCCCAGCAAATGATTTGCTAAATTAATGGTGATGTCTCTAACCTTCAGGGGGCACTGCATCAGCTGAACAGCCACGCCCCCAGCAAATGATTCGCTAAATTCATGGTGATGTCTCTAACCTTCAGGGGGCACTGCATCAGCTGAACAGCCACACCCCAGCAAATGATTCGCTAAATTCATGGTGATGTCTCTAACCTTCAGGGGGCACTGCATCAGCTGAACAGCCACACCCCCAGCAAATGATTCGCTAAATTCATGGTGATGTCTCTAACTTTCAGGGGGCACTGCATCAGCTGCACAGCCACGCCCCCAGCAAATGATTTGCTAAATTAATGGTGATGTCTCTAACCTTCAGGGGGCACTGCATCAGCTGAACAGCCACGCTCCCAGCAAATGATTCGTCAAATTCATGGTGATGTCTCGAACCAACATGGGGCACTGCATCAGTTGAACAGCAACGCCCCCAGCAAATAATTCGCTAAATTCAAGATTCTGGCCCCAACCTTCAGGGGGCACTGCATCAGCTGAACAGCCACACCCCCAACAAATGATTCGCTAAATTCAAGATTCTGGCTCTAACCTGCAGGGGGCACTGCATCATCTGAACAGCCGAGCCTCCAGCAAATGATTCGCTAAATTCATGATGATGTCTCCAACCTGCATGGGGCACTGCATCAGCTGAACAGCCACGCCCCAGCAAATGATTCGCTAAATTCATGGTGATGTCTCTAACCTGCAGGGGGCACTGCATCAGCTGAACAGCCGAGCCTCCAGCAAATGATTCGCTAACCTGTTGATTTTTGTCTTTTTGCACTTGTTTTTTTGTACTCTGTCAAAGCGTCTTTGGGTTTCTTGAAAAGCGCTATATAAAATAAATGTATTATTATTATTATTATTAAATTCATGGTGATGTCTCTAACCTGCAGGGGGCACTGCATCAGCTGCCACAGCCACACTCCCAGCAAATGATTCTGCCAACGCCATGCACTCCATGAGAAAGAAGAAGCCTTCCTTTCCTCTAAACAAGACCTATTCTTCCTGCAAAACCAAAAAACTCCAATGCATGAGATTTAAGGTGTGTGAAGCAGCATTTTACTTCATAAAATAGTTTCCTTCAGCCTGTTCTACATTGTATATGTTTATTCGAAATAATCAAACTATACTGTATTATGCGCTCATTTGAAGTGTTTCACCACATGAAGAGATTTACTTTCTCGTTGAACAACATTTTGATGAAAAGAGTTCACAACAGCAAACATTCATTGTCGTCAGTGCATCGACACAGCTGTGCAACTGGTTAATCCGGTTATTCTGTGTTTCAGGGTATTTCTTAACACGCCTTTATAATAGAGCCATGAAGCAAGTATTATTGTGGTCTTAGGGCTAACAGGATGGCCTAGGCCCTCGAGGTAATGTTACGTGCTCCTCCCCGACCCCCTGGTCACGGTGTACCTCAGAGCCCCGAGAGGAGTCACGGCAAAAAAATGTGTTATTCTGTGTGTCAAAGATCAACGGAGAAGCCACCCCAATTGTTACTCACAAACAAATATTGTATTAAGATCACACAAGAATAACAGTACAACAACAATAGTATTCAAAAGTACAATCAATATGTCCTAGGATGGTGCCATTAGTGTTGTAATATATAACTCACTGTGCTCCAATTGAGTGGAACAAGAACATTCCCCAATGTCTCTTATTCCCGGCTTCAAGACGAAGTTGATTCGCCCCAGCGATCGCCAGAACGATGTCCAATCGAGACCAGAATCCCGTGCGGATGGCAAGTACAGCCACACAGCTGAAGCTGTACAAAGGCGCCCTCAAGGCGACTGGGAAATCCAAAGGCGCCCTACAGACGACTGAGAGATCACACCCTCGGGTATGGACGAATTAACCTTCAAAAAGCCACGTCACACACACGCCCCAGATCGACGTCTGAATGCGGTGAAAATGGTCGAAAAGAGACGAAACCGCGAGCGAAGCACAAGTCCTGCGCGAGTCAAAATGGCCGACGACCCGCTCTTGAGACGTAACAGCCCGGCGATAATTCTCCTCGGAATCCACCGCCAAAAAACCTGACACGCAAGTTGATCGGTCACAGCGATGACAACTCTGTCGCAGGAATCCCTTTCCCGGAAACCCGAAAGTTCACGAGTGACTCTTGCTCGCCAACGTTCGCTCCAGACCACAAGTAGCTCGGCTCCTTGTCCGACTCACTCGCTCCGTCCTCTTTTCCTCTTCGTCGTCCGGTTCCCGATCCGGTTTCCTGTTTCTTTTAACATCAACTTTTTTACCTTTTGAAAACAGTTCATGAACAATAAACCTTTTGAAAACAATAATAGTACATGGAATCAGAAATATTTACAGTGGATGCAAACCACCACAACGGAAATGTGACGAATCCGTAACAGTAAGCACACTCACCACTAAGCTGTCCAACCTCGGTTTGAATCTCAGCCCAGCTATAAACGGTCATCCCGGTGTTTCACAGGCAGGCTGATTCATCAATGTGTGTGTCGTCCATGAAATGGACGTTAAATGGGAATCTGTCTGCTAGAATTCACTGGTGGACGTTAACGATCCAGCGGTGTCCTTCGCGAAGAGTCGGTGAGCTATCTCCGGCACCATGGCCAAATTCCTGCCCCAACCAGCAAGGGGCACTGCATCAGCGGCACTACCACGCCCTCAGCCAATGATGCCACCCTGCAGCCTTGTGCTGCATACGAATGAAGAAGATTGATTAATTTGCATATTAAAATGCCATACACCTGAAAAGTTGACATCGTGAAGTGACGTCATCTATAAAGTTTTTCATTTATGGAATCCAAAATCAATGTTCCCAGCATAAATATTGTTGGAATCCATTAAAAGGTCAGATAAAATCAGTGGGTTTAAGAATGTGACCTTTGATGCCACTCTTGAGAATTTTAATTGTGTTTGACTTAAGCCTGAATACAGGACTTTTGAAACTATGTAATTCGCCCCAGACTTCTCTGAAAGCATATGCAGAACCCCTAAGCAGCAATGTTTGGCGAGGCACGTTTACTTATATCATGTGTGCGAGATAAAGATTGTAACCTAAAATGACTCACAAGGCTTCCAAAAGAATTCTAAAATACTTGGAAAAGTACTTGGAGAAAGGGTTGTACCAAAGCACAGCGAAAGAGTTGGAGAACTTTCTCAGATCTGAGGGCTGAAATCTCGCAGCTGCTTATACTGCAAAAATTACTGAAGATTTGGGCCTATGCAAGGCCCGCACTGTGGGTGGGCATGTTCTATCCAACCCGACAATTATCCCTGCTAGTGAATGGACTTTAAACCTTGTGGGAATGTCTCCTGTTAACATGGAAGGCTTGGCGATTTATTTAATGGTCGTCTGCAATTGGAAAGGGAAGCCTGGTGCTGCTTTAACAGTTAAGGTGGATGGCTTGAGATCTTAGGGTCTTGAGTTTAAGCCTCTGTCGTTGACTCAGCCTGTCATCCTTCTACGGTTGGCTAATGAATGCCAGGTGAATGGTAACAAGGCATCAGCGGCACGGTCGCTCTTCCTGAAATGATTCAACGAGCAGCCACGAGCTTCATAAGAAGTAACTCTTTGACAAAGCTTGTGCCAACTATTATTACGTATTTGTATTTTTATTTTTTATTTTTGTGTACAAGATCGAGGCTTGTGTAAGGGCTAACATTAATCACAAAAAGACAAACTAACACATAAAACATAAGATAAAGGGAGCGGGAGACAAGATGGGGAGAGAGAGGGAAGCACACAAGTACAACATTTGAGAGCAGGGACATCGGGAGATCTGTGGGAGGGAGAGGGCTTGGGGGGAGGAGGCACGGGAAGGGGGTGGGGGGAAGGTGGGAGAGGTATATGCAATGTATTATTTAGGTAGGAGTGAAATGCTTCAGGCAAACATCCCTGGGAGTATCTGGTTGGGGTGCTTCTTACAACAATGGGAATGACATATTTGGGGTTTGTGACATAGTTGAAAATAAACTTGTAAAGTACCATATTTTTAGCATATAAATCCATATGGAGTACAAGTCGAATTAGCTAATTTTACCATTTTTCTTTCCTTCAAAGACAAAGATAAATCAACGACAGTAGTTAGCAAAACTGTTGATCACTCAGAACAATGGAGGTATTAGTTTAGACTTTAGAACAATGATAAGTCAGAACAATGATAAGTCAGAACAATGATAAGTCAGAACAATGATAAGTCAGAACAATGATAAGTCAGAACAATGATAAGTCAAAACAATAAGTCAGAACAATCATTTCGGTAGTGCCTTTTAAATTAACAATTACACAATATATTTCAGAAAATATCACACTTTAAATTTGTTTTTTTCCATTTATGCAATTCAATGCTTCAGACAAGTGGTCAGCAACTTTTTTCGAGTGTTGGGCCAGATTGTCATAGGAACTGTCTGTGCACGGGCAGGAACAATAACCGAGTACAGTCATTAGATTAGAGGTTAGAAGGGTTTCTTTTTAATTCCCAGTTAATTGCCAAAAGTGAGGTCCATATATATAATTTAAACATGGAATTGTATGGACGAGAAATACCCGTGCTACACACGGGTGGGAGGCCAGAAGCAAACAGGCAATGCAGATACGGCGAATGCTAAAGCATGAAACCAATAAATTCCACATTCCTGTAGCACCTTCAGTCGCACGTCAGACATGGACAGCAAGTTCGTGAAGGACTTCCATGAAAAACGTACCTGTTCGCAAACAAACGGGTACGTTCACGTATAGAAACATCGATCGTGGGACCGTGACGAATCTGCATATGGCGATCCGCGAAGTTCACGTTCAGAAAGTAGAAACCATCACGGCATGTCGTCATTCACTTGAACTCAATATCTTTTTTTAATTCCAAACAACATAACTCCAAATAATCACAAAATAAACTTCAAACAACATTGTTAATGTTTCCTTCATTGTAAAAACTACCAAATGAACAGTTAAAAGGATTTTGAGGCGATAGGTGTTACGGCCTAGGCAAGATCGATGGAGACAGCGATCTGTTAGCGTATTCACCGCCCAAATAGCTATGTGGAATTCTCTCATGTTCAGATTAAATGTCTTTGAACTTTTCCCGAGGTCATTATTTACTTTTAATGATGTCTATATACGAATGATATTTAATGATGTTTATATTGGTTTTTGGTCGTCCTTTCCGCATATCTCGTGGGATTGTAAGTTGGACAGACAGCCGTGATGGTGGCGAGGGGGATGGAATTCTCTCAAGCAAGGATTCAACGCCCACAACGGTACCCGCCGCCCTGCGGGCGGGGCTTCAATTGGGAGGCCCAAAATGAAAAGGTAAAATATCAGAAATTGAAGGCTTTTTTTTTATTTTAAACGATTCATATAAACATCCGTTAAATCATATCACACGCAAATCATCAAAATCTAAACAGTATCTTACTATAATTCACCAAATGTCCCACAGTGATCGATCCACTATGATCGTGATGATCGTGAGTGATAATCGTGTTCACAATCGCGATGTCGTATGCACTCCCGATACGTGTTTCCTTCAGTTGAAATGGGTTAGAATTCTCCCAAGCAGGGATTCAACCCGTGTCCTTATAAAAGGTCTTTGTCCGAGGTCACCGAGTCCGATCGAGTCTGTGCAGCGATCGGTGCAGCCGTTTGTGCGGCACCCAGGAAAACAACATCCTCACAATGAGAACAATGAACGTTATGCGAACGCGAATGTTATGCGGGAATCCAAACCTGAGAATGCTGGAGACTAAAGCTGAAATTGGGAAACCTAAATAGCCTATTTTACTCCTGGAGATCCCAGGATTACCCACCCAAAATATCTTTGCGATCGGTTCAGCAGTTTTTACAGTACCTTCAAACGGACAGACAGACGGACATTTGGTGAATTATAGTAAGATTTCTCGTTGGTCTGCCAATGCAAACTCTGTGCCTACATTTTTGCGTGTGGTGTAGCGAGCGCAATGCGAAGGAAGTGAAAACCGAGCGTTCCAAGAGGGTCTGGAGTCCGAACCGAGTGCGTCTGTGCAGGACGGATGGAGTTTCTGCTCTGTAAGTTGCCTATCCCTGTCTTAAACCATAAATCCACAAATAATTATTAATTTAATTCTGAGTATAAGTCGAGACCCGGATTTCCGGGAAAAAGTATCGACGTATACACTGAAAAGTACGGCACTATTAATCAAGTTGAAGGAGGGTAGGCGTTGTGTACGTTATCCACCGCTGCTGCACACTTTTATTAACAGGAACTCAACATTTCTCATCCACAGATATTTCTTGTATTTCCTTTATTTTGTGAGTCCGATTTGTGTCCAGAAACAGAACAACTAGAACATCACTCAGTCGAGCGCAAACCTCCGCCTGGTGAACAGTTTCCGTTTTGTATCCCACTGATAGGCCGGATCTGGATTCGGACCTGAACCAAAATCTAATCGGCTTGTTCTTGTCACCAAACCAACTCATCTGCCAAGTTTAGTCGCAACTCGTCCATAACTTTTTCAAATACGTTATTTATCGCTTTTCGCCCGATCTCTCAATGGTGAAGGATCACTTAAAAATTAAATAATTGTCGTGTCCCAATTAATATTCAGATATTCACCAAAATCTAATCAATTCGGTCTTGTCAGACACCCAACTGGTCCACCAAGTTTCGTCCAAATCCGTCCACAACTTCTTGAAATATTTCGTTCACAGAGAGACAAACAGCCAGGCAAACAAACAAGGGTGAAAACATAACCTCCATCCACCTTCGGTGGCGAAGGTAATTACTGTTTACCATCCTGAAATACAGGTCAAAAGATATTCCGTAAAAGGATTGTGGTGTCATTCCTACCTTGTCATTCTTTCCTACCTTGCTTGGTTGTTTTTGGGTGATACCATCCCTACATGGTGTATTACCCTCGCCAGAGGAGAGGGTATTGCATTTGGGTCCATATGTCTGTCTGCAAATCAGTTGCCAACATATACTGCAATTTTTACATGTTATCTTTCTTCAACTGAGTACCTCCATACCATATGTACAATTAGAATGTGAGTATGTCCATAACGTATGTACGTTACAATTACAATGCGAGTACGTCTATAAAATACGTACAATAAATCTACACAAAATAGGGTCCGGGTGGGGGTATACACTCTTTGTTTGTTGTTCTCGTTATAAATGCTTTTTTAAAGTTTTAAAAAATACTATTTTGAATGTTTTTTTTGTAACCGCCTCCACCCCTCCAATCTCCCCTCCTGTACGCAGGAGTTTTACACATCGTCGCACACACCAGAACCTCTGAGCGTAGATAAAGAAAGAACACCAATCGTCTAACAATGGTGTATCCGCGCTTGTTTGATATTTGAGTTGAAGAGGACAGTATGACATGGGTGGGGATACCAGTTACCAGTCAGCAAATAATGTATGTATTAAATTTTTTTGACTTCCGGCATGGACAGCCGGTTCGTGAATGACTTGGGTAAAAAAACAGCGAATGACAAACGATGAACCAATAAATTCCACAATCCTGTTCCACCTTCAGTCGATTGTCAGGCATTGACAGCAGGTTCTCTATATATTCATTCCAAACAGCATCATTCATCATTTCAATCACAAATTAATACTATGGTATTAATATATCAAAATATAATGTTTAATCACTATTGCATTGAGATATCATCAAACCAGGAAACCGTCTCCACTCTCCTTGCCCTCTCTCCACTCCACCCCCAGGAGTACCTCTGGCTATGGCTTCCTCTCCGCTCCCACCTTTTGTTCATATGTGTTTTGGACCGTCCTCCAAACAGTGATGACTCCATTTACATCTCGCTGTCTGATAATATGGACTAACTTCTATATACTCATACCAACTCTCTCTTCCTCATATGTGGCGACTTCAACTGTCATCATGCCAGCTGGCTGTGTGTGGGAACCTCTCGCACCATCCATGGCTCCTCAGCAAAGGACTTCTGCGACTCACTGGGACTCACATCTGTCGATTTCCCGACCCGGATCTCAGTCAATGGAGCATCTTCTCTTCTAGAGTTGGTTATGACGAACTTCCCTGCAAATGTCTGCTGTTCTTCTTCTGCTCCAATCGGTTCTTCTTATCATTTCCTTGTTAAAGTGGATATCTCTGAGAGCCTCCTCAGCACTGACGAGTCTGGCATTTCTTTCACTCAGGCCGACGGGCACGGTCTTCAAGCAGCCATCAATCATCTGGACTGGTCTCCCATCTCTACTGCCTCTGACATCAACTCATCCTGGGAATTCTTCCAAAGTAAATTGCTCTCTCTCATGCACAGATTTATCCCATCTCGTCTTCAGTTGTCATACCCTTCCTCCCGTCCATGGTACACGGAATCTTGTGGTGAGGCTATTGCCCAGAAACAACTTGCTTTCGTCTCCTGGAAAGCAAATCCAACGGAAGGAAATCTCATTTCCTTTCACAAAGCCCGAAACAAGTGTGTGTCCACCCTCAGGAGAGCCAGGAAACAATATCTCTCCGTTCTCAGGACCGAACTCTCTTATCTGTCTCCCTCTTCCAAATCCTGGTGGCGTCTGGTCAAATCTGTTTCTCGTGTTTGTTCCCCCTCCATCCCCTCCCTCACCTCAAATGGCCACACGGCTGACTCCGCACATGAAAAAGCTGAATGCCTCAACTCTGTGTTTGCCTCTAAATCTTGTGTCCCAAACCCATCCCTCTCTGTACCCACCGTACCCAGTCGTACCCAGCTGCTCCTGGACTCTGTGTCCTTTCCTCCTGACAAGGTGGAAAAGTTTCTGTCAACCCTCGACTCTGATTCTGCAACTGGACCTGACTGCATCAGCCAACGGGTCCTAAAATCATGTTTTTCCGCTCTTTCACTCCCTCTCTCTGTTCTCTTCACCCTCTCTTTTGCTCAAGGTCATCTTCCATCTGCTTGGAAATCTGCCAACATCACCGCTTTGCACAAAAAAGGTGAAAAAACAGATCCCAGCAACTACAGACCAATCAGCCTTCTCCCAATTATCAGCAAGGTCATGGAATCCATCATTGCTTCGGATATGAAATCTTTCCTCTTCTCCAATGGCTTGATCTCTGATCATCAATTTGGTTTCAGACCTGGACACTCCACTCTGGACATGCTGCTTCTGCTTTCTCAACAATGGATGGAGGTCCTCAATGCCAAACAGGAAATTAGAGCAGTCTCCCTTGACATATCACGTGCCTTCGATACGGTCTGGCACCCAGCTCTGCTCACCAAACTCTCCTCCTATGGTATCCATGGCAATCTCCACTCATGGCTTGCGGACTTCCTCTCTGGTCGTAGGCAACGTGTGGCCCTGAATGTATTTCTCTCATCTCCTCTTGCTGTTCAGGCTGGAGTTCCCCAAGGCAGTGTTCTGGGCCCTGTGCTTTTTCTGGTCTTCATCAATGATCTCTCTGACTCTCTTGAAAATCCTCTCTATCTCTTTGCTGACGACTCTACTCTCTGTCGCTCCATTCTTCATCCCTCAGATCGGCAGTCTGCAGCCTCCTCACTCTCTGCAGACCTTGACAAAATCATAGACTGGGCAAACAAGTGGAACATGTCTTTCAATCCTGACAAATCTCACACTATTACGATGTCTCTCCGAAAAGACCGACTGGACAACCCTCCCATCCACTTTCTGAATAATCCTCTCCAAGAAGTTCTGTCACTCAAGCTTTTGGGTCTCACTATCTGCCATGATCTTTCCTGGGAAAACCACATTTCAAA
The DNA here is from genome assembly GCF_964187855.1 of Myxine glutinosa. Taxonomy (NCBI): domain Eukaryota; kingdom Metazoa; phylum Chordata; class Myxini; order Myxiniformes; family Myxinidae; genus Myxine; species Myxine glutinosa. The sequence goes on from NC_136261.1 coordinate 295,438,176, forward strand.
TCTGGCCTCCAAAGCCAGTCGCCGACTGGGCATCCTCCGTCGTGCGAAGTCCTTCCTTGGCACACCTGAGCTCCTCACCACATACAAGGCTTTCATCCGCAGGTCAAAGGAATACTGCTCTCCCCTCTGGGCTGGTGCTCCTGCCTCACACCGAGCTCGCCTTCACGCTGTTGAAACCAAAGCATTCAGAATCATTGGAATCTCCCGCGATGAAGCTAACTCCAAGGGCCTCTCACTCACTCACCACAGGCAGGTTGGTGGTCTTTCCGTCTTCTACCGACTCTTCTCTGGCCTTGCCCCCCCAGCTCTCTCTGGGCTCTGTCCCGCAAATATTCCTACAGGTCGCACAAGATCTGCCTGCAACCCTCTTATGTTTAAACTGCCAAAATCAAGACTCTCTGCTCACCTTCACTCCTTCATTCCTCTTTTCTTCCGCCTCTGGAACAAACTCCCTCGCTCTCTTCAATCCCACTCCACCCTCCAAGTCTTTAAAACAGCTGTTCACCACCATCTCTTATCTTCCCCCATCCAAAACCTTGATCTTTTCTACCCCCGCTAATTTCACCCCAATTCCACTTTTTTGAAATACCAACTTCTGTCCAGGAAGTCCTTGGTGTCCTTGTGTTTTATACTTCTCCCTCTCCCCCCCCCCCCCCCCTTCCCATGCCTCCTCCCCCCGGTCCCTCTCCCTTCCACACATCTCCCTGCTCTCGGATGTTGTGTTTGTGTGCTTCCCCTTCTCTCCCCATCTTGTCTTCCGCTCCCTCTTTTTTGGTATTTTGTTTGTCTGGTTGATTTGTTTGTGAAGTAAATGTTAGCTCTTTCACGAGCCTCGATTCAGTATACAAAAAAAATCAAAAAAAAAATCAATGGAGGCCGCCATCTTGCGGATGCGGAAGTATGCATAAACAATTGCGAAAAAGTTCAATTGGAGTTTGTTTCACCCGTCTTTGTTTGATTCACAATCTTATGCACCTCTAATTTGTAATTAAAATACTTTAAGACCAACCTCGTTCCCCTGGCCCGCACGGGCCTGGATATCTTCAACGAAAATCGTCACCAAACACTGGAACCAATGAGATTCGAGCATTTGAAAAAATATTTCAAAAACCAAATCGCACCATGCAGGCCGCCATCCACTGGATGTGGAAGTATGCATAAACAATTGCGAAAAAGTTCAATAGGAGTTTGTTTCACCCGTCTTTTTTTGATTCACAATCTTATGCACCTCTAATTTGTAATTAAAATACTTTAAGACCAACCTCGTTCCCCCGGGCCCTAGTTATCTTCAACGAAAATCGTCACCAAACACCATAACCAATGAGATTCGTGCATTTGAAAAAATATTTCAAAAAAGCGAATTACCGCGTTTCGGAGGTTGAAAACGGCGTCAAATATTCTAAAATTGACGAAGACATTATTTTTTAGAAATATCGCGGCCGTCGGGGATAGTTTTTCACGGCCGGAAATATCCGAAGTTGAGACGGAATTCACCGAATTAATCAAGAAGGAAGTTTCATAAATTTTAATCTCATCCAGAATGCAAATGGTGTCATTTTGAACTAGGTACGGTACCTACTACACCTACCTACTACCAACTACCTAACCTACTGATGCCAGAGTGATGGGTAAAATAGTGGCAAGAGGCTTTGGCTTCGCCGGCTCATTGCGGCTTTGCAGTCGAGTCATATTATCGGGACCCGGTCCTAATGTTGTAACTCAAATTTGGTAGCATTCTGACTGAAATTGACTTTGTCGGCCATTTTGACACACTTCCGGTCACGTGATCGGCATGACCTCAATTTAACATCCCTACCCTGGCCTAATGTTGTAACTCAAATTTCATCACTCAAAACCGTCCAGGAGCAGCTGGGTACGACTGGGTACGGTGGGTACAGAGAGGGATGGGTTTGGGACACAAGATTTAGGGGCAAACACAGAGTTGAGGCATTCAGCTTTTTCACGTGCGGAGTCAGCTGTGTAGCCATTTGAGGTAAGGGATGGGATGGAGGGGGAACAAACACCAGAAACAGATTTGACCAGACGCCACCAGGATTTGGAAGAGGGAGACAGATAAGAGTTCAGTCTTGAGAGCAAAGAGATATTGTTTCCTGGCTCTCCTGAGAGTGGACACACACTTGTTTCAGGCTTTGTGAAAGGAAATGAGATTTCCTTCCGTTGGATTTGCTTTCCAGGAGATGAAGGCAAGTTGTTTCTGGGCAAGAGCCTCACCACAAGACTCCGTGTACCATGGATAGGAGGAAGGGTATGACAACTGAAGACGAGATAGGATAAATCTGTGCATGAGAGAGAGCAATTTACTTCAGAAGAATTCCCAGGATGCGTTGATGTCAGAGGCGGTAGAGATGGGAGACCAGTCCAGATGATTGATGGCTGCTTGAAGACCGTGCCAGTTGGCCTGAGTGAAGTGCCAGACTCGTCGATGCTGAGGAGGCTCTCTGAGAATGGTCAGAGAGATGTCCACTTCAACAAGCACATGATCAGATGAGCCAATTGGAGCAGAAGAAGAGTAGCAGCCATTTTCAGGGAAGTTAGTCATAACCAAGTCCAGAAGAGAAGATGCTCCATTGACTGAGATCCGGGTCGGAAATTGACAGATTGTGTCAGTCCCAGTGTGTCGCAGAAGTCCTTTGCTGAGGAGCCATGGCTGGTGAGAAAGGTACCCACACCCAGCCAACTGGCATGGTGACAATTGAAATCACCACATATGAGGAAGAGAGAGTTGGGATGAGTAGACAGAAGTTGGTCCATATTATCAGACAGCGAGATGTATATGGAGTCATCACTGTTTGGTGGACGGTACAACACACATATGAACAAAAGGTGGGAGCGAAGGGGAAGCCATAGCCAGAGGTATTCCTGGGGATGAGGTGGAGAGAGGGTAGTGCAGGGCGAGTGAGGAAGAGAGTTTTTGATAAAGATAGCAACCCCACCTCCATGACGATGCTCAGGTCTATCATACCGGAGGAGGGAGTAACCTGGGAGAGATACCAAGGAATCAGAGACATCATGAAGGAGGAAAGTTTCTGTTGAGCAGATCACGTCTGGTTTGTCAGAAGCAACCTGTATGGAGAGCTCGGTCAGGTTTGAGCGAAGGCCCCGGATGTTTGAGGTCCACACCGTTAATGAAGACGAAGGGGGAGCATCGGATGCAGAACAGGGGGGGGGGGGGGTAGGGTAAGATGTGGAAGAGGAGGAAGAGGTAGGGAGAGCTGTTGAAGGTGTGTCAGAGATTTCAGAATGGCTCGGAGAAAGGGAAGGATGGGGCGGACAAAAGGTTTGATCGTGATTGGGTGAGGCACAGTGAGGTGTTATTTGAGGAGGGGGAAGAGAGAGGCAGAAGGTTGGGGGAGATGGAGGTGAGAGTTGGAAGGGGTAAGAAGCGGGGAGGATGCTTTGAGGAGGAGGAGTGAGAGGAGGGAAATGGAGAAGAAATGAGGGTGGGGAGATTTGAAGGGGAGGGGCGAGGGGGGAGTTTATGAGGGGAGGGGTTAGGGGGGAGTTTAGGAGGGAAGGGACAAGGGGGGGGGATTTGAAAGGGATGGGAGATGGGGGATATTTGGAGGGGAGGGTTGAGGGGGAGTCGAGGAGGGGAGGGGTGTGGGGGAGTTTAGGAGGGAAGGGGCAAGGGGGGAGATTTGAAAGGGATGGGTTATGGGGAGGATTTGGAGGGGAGGGGCATGGGGGAAGATTTGAAAGGGATGGGTGATGGGGAGGATTTGGAGGGGAGGGGCAAGGGGGAAGATTTGAAAGAGATGGGTGATGGGGAAGATTTGGAGGGGAGTGGCAAGGGGGGAGATTTGGAGGGGAGGGGTGATGGGGAAGATTTGGAGGGGAGGGGTGATGGGGAAGATTTGGAGGGGAGGGGTGATCGGGAATATTTGGAGTGGAGGGGTGAGATTGAATTTTAGAAAGTGTACGATTAATGGGAAACAAACATTTATTGCAAAATGAGTTTCTTGTGACCTTCGAGCCAAAAATACGTTTCAGGATGCTGGAGGGGGGGGGGGGGGGGGGGGTGGAGTGCAGGTGAGTTTCGGGAATGTATGAAAGGGGCACTCTAAGAGATGCAATTTTTTTGGGGAATGAATAGATTTGGTGAGAAATTTTTTGAAATTTTTGAAATTTTGAAATTTTGTTTCAAGATGACGAGGACGTGTGTCTTTCTCGTTGCTTTGATTTGCTGTTTCATACTCTACTTCAACCTCGGTTACCTGCAAGAACTTCAACAGGTGAACTTTAAACAAGTGGGAAGATTAACATATACGCTTTAGCCGGTGTAAAAGTGTGGTTCAAGAAACTTCCTGTGGATGGTGAAATGTGCAGGTGCTGTTTTCCACCTCGCTGTAGCTGAGTATTCCGAACCGACTTTGTCCTTTGTGTGTGTGTGTGTGTGTGTGTGTGTGTGTGTGTGTGATTGGAGCACATGATCAGATGAGAATTAAAGAATTAAGAACTGCTTACCCTTATGGATTAAATGAAAGAATTAATGACACATATACACGGCAAAATGGACAAAACATCATCGCTTCTGTTTTTAACACCTAACCACGAGACTCTCAGAGACACAGAGTACATAACTATGGACGTAAATGTCCAATTATAGACACACCACAACAATTGTAAATGAATGGTTAGATCTTAACAAATCCAATATCTGCACCTTACTTAACAGCAGCAGAATTAAGATCAATACCTTAAAAAAAAAAAAACTGAAAGAAGTTTGGCAAATCGTGAACAGATTAATGGAAGAGGACGATCAAGAGGGACTCCCAATCCAACACATGGAAGCAATTCTGGACATGATTGATCATAAAATGTACAAAGAGAAACCTAAAGAAGTAAATCGCAGAAAAGAAAATGATATCAAAATTATGTTTGATAACAAAGGGGTGGAAATGATAAACATCGAGAAAATACTTCAACATAAGGAACTGTGGAGTAAACCTCCAGAAACAATACAACAGAGAGAGCGACCAAGAGTTGTGTACACTTTGGGAAATTCAATTCGGGGAAAGATCTTCGACTACAAGGACAATGTATAGACGTAGAGGGATGGTTAAATAACACACATCATTGTAGGTGTGAACATTCCGCATTCAAAGATCCACATCATAAACACATCATCACAGGTGATCTCAGAATAGTGAAAGATAAAAGATTACGTGCCTTACTTACAAAGGGACCAAATTATAGAGAAAATAAAAGAATAAACTGGAATAAAGCAATGGAACTTACACTGATGGGACTGGGTGAATGGATGAAAGAGCAAATTGATAAACATAAAGTACCAAACACACAAATGGCTTTATGGTTGGAGGAGGTAGAGAAACATGTGAAAAAGGACAGTCGTTGATTTGAAAAGAAAAGTTCGAATCAATAATCCGAAGGCAATTTTAAACAATCCAGAGACACGTGATTGCTTAAGGCAGCTTCAAACACAATATGTTATTGTCCCAAATGACAAAGCAAATAATAATATTGCATTTGTATGTAAAACACTACATTCAAACACTTTTGGAAGAATTGGGCTTAGACACGGGAATTTTAAAGACCTACAAAATAAGTAACGATAACGAAACAGACTTGATACAACACCATACAAATCGCTCAACGGTGAGAAGACTGCTCGTTCCGGATAAACACCATAAATTACCATTCATTTACTGGATCCCAAAAATGCACAAACACCCTTGTAAGATGAGGTTCATCATCGCAAGTGGAGAATGTAGTTTGAAACCTTTGTCGGGCAATATTACAGCGGCAATGAAACTAATCTATAAATGCTTTAAAAACTCCCATGAAAAAGTGAAGTTTTATTCTGGTATTAAGAAATTCTGGATCATTGACAATTCCAAACCGGTAATCGACAGTGTCCACAACATTAATAACAAGGGTAAAGCAAAATGTCTTTCAACCGTTGATTTTTCCACATTGTACACAAACATTCCACATGACAAGCTAGTAACCGCATTGGACAGAGCAATAGATAAAGCATTTGCAGGAGGTAATAGGGTATACATTAATGTATATCAAAACAGAGCACACTGGTCTGTAAAGGATAATCAATATTCATGCAGTTTTTCAAAAAGTAAACTCAAAGAAAGTATTCGATTTCTGCTGACCAACAGTTTCTTTATATTTGGCAACAAGATACTCCAGCAGAAAGTGGGCATACCCATGGGTTCAGATCCCAAGATACTCCAGCAGACAGTGGGCATACCCATGGGTTCAGATCCCAAGATACTCCAGCAGACAGTGGGCATACCCAAGGTTTCAGATCCGGCCCCTTTCTTTGCAAATTCGTTTCTGCACATGTACGAGTTTGTTTGGGTCCAGAAGATGTGCAGGAATAAATTAACAACTGCACGAAGATGCGGAAACTCTTCAGGTTCATTGATGATTTGTTGGAAATTTATGATGGATTTATATTTGAGCAGCTTCATGATGACATATATCCAAAAGAACTTGAATTAAAAAAGGAAAACCAAACTTCCACTTCAGTTTCCTTTTTAGAATTACAAATTGACATCCATAATAATAAATTTCACACCAAATTATTTGATAAACGAGATGCATTTCCATTCCACATTGTCCGAATGCCTTTCTTAGACGGCAACATTCCCAAAAAGCTATTTTATGGTACGGTTGCAGGTGAAATAATTAGGACTGTAAGAGCAACCACACACAGCTCTGAACTGGTCAATAAATTACAACAACTAGTCAGACGTATGTTAACGCAGGGAGCTACAGTCGGTCGATTAAAACAAGTTTTCTTTAAAATCACAAAACGACACCAAATCGAATTAGTGAAATACAATACGAATAGTAAAAATATTATTCATGAGATCTTCATGTAAATACAGTACAATATAATAATTAAATATACTACAAATCAATGTTGCTAAGAATCAGTGGTTGCTAGGATACGGCAGCATGCCAAAAACCGTTATAAATGACAGTTTGAACATTCGAAGTGTACAATATAATATTATATTACAGTACAATATAATACAAGTACAGTACAATATAATATTATTCATGAGATCTTTATATAAATACAGTACAATATAATAATTAAATATACTACAAATCAATGTTGCTAAGAATCAGTGGTTGCTAGGATACGGCAGCATGCCAAAAACCGTTATAAATGACAGTTTGAACATTCGAAGTGTACAATATAATATTATATTACAGTACAATATAATACAAGTACAGTACAATATAATATTATTCATGAGATCTTTATATAAATACGGTACAATATAATAATTAAATATACTCCAAATCAATGTTGCTGGGAATCAGTGGTTGCTAGGATACGGCAGCATGCAAAAAACGTTATCGGTGACAGTTTGAACATTCGAAGTACAGTTTGATCCAGAGGTAGGTTGTGTGGTCATGCTGTTTGGTCGATTGATGTGTTTAAGGGGAAGATGTGAATGATTTAATGATATTATCGTATTATGGAGTGTGTAAGGAAAGTTATAAATATATGATAATACATTAAATCCTATTGTGAGTAAAGTTGGAATAAGTGATGTTGCATTGATGGGTTGACTGACTGCCTGGACGCAACTGAGGTTGTGGATCTGCTGATGTACCATCTATTGATGTGGATCCATGATCGAGGTTGTGGATCCGCCGTTTGGAGAGGTCCTGGGCTGAAAGGATTGAAACCTCGAGGAAGAACGGTGCCCAGCTGATGATCCATGCATTCGGGAAACGAGTCAATTGCTCACGGGTTAACGTTCTTGCTTCAGGTAGAGAAATTATGTTTGAGTTTACAATTTAAATAAAGTTGAATATGGGATGTTGTAAAATTAACATCATTCACAACAATCCTTTAAATTATTTAAGTTTAGGAACAACCGATACTGTACAATTAATTAAGTGTGTGTGTGTGTGTGTGTGTGTGTGTGTGTGTGTGTGTGTGTGTGTGTGTGTGTGTGTGTGTGTGTGTGTGTGTGTTTGCATGTGAGTGATTTTGCGTGTGAGTGTGTGTGTGTGTGTGTGTGTGTATGCCTGTGAGTGTGTGTGTGTGTGTGTGTGTGTATGCATGTGTGTGTGAGTGTGTTTGTGTGTGTGTGTTTGTGTGTGTGTATGTGTGTGTATGTGTGTGTGTGTGTGGGGGGGGGGGGGGGGGGGGAATTAACGGGGGTAGAAAAGAACAAGGTTTTGGATGGGGGAATATAGGAGATGGTGGTGAACAGCTGTTTTAAAGACCTGGAGGGAGGAGTGGGATTGAAGAGAGTGAGGGAGTTTGTTCCAGAGGCGGGAGAAAAGAGGAATGAAGGAGTGAAGGTGAGCAGAGAGTCTTTATTTTGGCAGTTTAACCATAAGAGGGTTGCAGGCAGATCTTGTGCGATCTGTAGGAATACTTGGGGGCAGAGCCCAGAGAGAGCTGGGGGAGCAAGGCCGGAGAGGAGTCGGTAGAAGACGGAAAGACCACCAACCTGCCTGCGGTGAGTAAGTGAAAGGCCCTCGGAGATAGCTTCATCGCGGGAGATTCCAATGATTCTGAACGCTATGGGTTCAACAGCGAGAAGACGAGTTAGGTGTGAGGCAGGAGCACCAGCCCAGAGGGGAGAGCAGTACTCCATTGAGCTGCAGATGAAAGCCTTGTATGTGGTGAGGAGCTCAGGTGTGCCAAAGAAGGACTTCGCACGATGGAGGATGCCCAGTCGGCGACTGGCTTTGGAGGCCAGCTTGGAAATGTGGTTTTCCCAGGAAAGATCATGGCAGATAGTGAGACCCAAAAGCTTGAGTGACAGAACTTATTGGAGAGGATTATTCAGAAAGTGGATCGGAGGGTTGTCCAGTTTGTCTTTTCGGAGAGACATCGTAAGAGTGTGAGATTTGTCAGGATTGAAAGACATGTTCCACTTGTTTGCACAATTTTGGTAGCATTCCGACTGAAATTGACTTTGTCAGCCATTTTGGCACACTTCCGGTCATTTGACACACTGACACATTGACCCACATAGCATTCTGACAAATAAGCAGATCAAAACAGGACCGTGAATAATTGACTTTGTCAGCCATTTTTACACTTCCGGTCACGTGATCGGTATGACCTCCACAATTTAATATCGGGACCTGGTCCTAATGTTGTAACCCAAATTTGGTAGCATTCTGACTGAAATTGACTTTGTCAGCCATTTTTACACACTTCCGGCCACGTGATCGGCATGACCTTACCAATTTAATAGCCGGCGAAGCCAGTGTTGTCAATGAACGCTTACGTATTATGTTGAAAAACCAGATTATGCTGGATCCCTTGGCTTGACAATTTCGAAGCTTTGACGCACTAAATCGCTCAATGGAGGCCGCCATCTTGCGGATGCGGAAGTATGCATAACAAATTGAAAAAGGTTCAATCGGAGTTTGTTTCACCCGTCTGTTTTATTCACAATCTCTATGCACCTCTAATTTGTAATTAAAATACTTTAAGACCAACCTCGGCCCGCAGGGGCCTGGTTATCTTCAACGAAAATCGTCACCAAACACAGGGAACCAATGAGATTCGAGCATTTGAAAAATTATTTCAAAAACCAAATCACTCAATGGAGGCCGCCATATTCCGGATGCGGAAGTATGCATAAAAAAAATTGCGAAAAAGTTCAATAGGAGTTTGTTTCACCCGTCTTTGTTTGATTCACAATCTTATGCACCTCTAATTTGTAAATAAAATACTTTAAGACCAACCTCGTTATCTTCAACGAAAATCGTCACCAATCACCGGAACCAATGAGATTCGAGCATTTGAAAAAATATTTCAAAAACCAAATCACTCAATGGAGGCCGCCATCTTCCGGATGCGGAAGTATGCATAAAAAAATTGCGAAAAAGTTCAATAGGAGTTTGTTTCACCCGTCTTTGTTTGATTCACCATCTTATGCACCTCTAATTTGTAATTAAAATACTTTAAGACCAACCTCGTTATCTTCAACGAAAATCGTCACCAAACACAGGAACCAATGAGATTCGAGCATTTGAAAAAATATTTCAAAAAAGCTTATTACGCATTTCGGAGGGAGAAAATTCTAAAATTCTAAAAATATTTTAAATATTCTAAAATTGACGAATAATTATTTTTTAAAAATCTCGCGGCCGTAGGGGATAGTTTTTCACGGCCGGAAATATCCGAAGTTGAGACGGAATTCACCGAATTAATCAAGAAGGAAATTTTATAAATTTTTGTCTCATCCAGAATGCAAATGGTGTCATTTTGAACTCGGTACGGTACCTACGACACCAACCTACGACCAACTACCTAACCTACTGATGCCAGAGTGATGGGTAAAATAGTGGCAAGAGGCTTTGGCTTTGCCGGCTCATTGCGGCTTTGCAGTCGGGTACTAGTAGCCGGCAAAGCCGGTGTTGTGAATGAACGCGTATTATGTTGAAAAGCCCGATTTTGCTGGATCCTTTGAGAATTTCGAAGCTTTGACGCACCAAATTGCTCCATGGAGGCCGCCATCTTGCGGATGCGGAAGTATGCATAAACAATTGCGAAAAAGTTCAATAGGAGTTTGTTTCACCCGTCTTTTTTGATTCACAATCTTATGCACCTCTAATTTGTAATTAAAATACTTTAAGACCAACCTCGTTCCCCGGGCCCGCATGGGCCCTGGTTATCTTCAACGAAAATCGTCACCAAACACCGGAACCAATGAGATTCGAGCATTTGAAAAAATGTTTCAAAAAACGTTATTACCGCGTTTCGGAGGCTGAAAACGGTGTCAAATATTCTAAAATTGACGAAGAATTATTTTTTAGAAATCTTGCGGCCGTCGGGGATAGTTTTTCACGGCCGGAAATATCCGAAGTTGAGACGGAATTCACCGAATTAATCAAGAAGGAAATTTTATAAATTTTAATCTCATCCAGAATGCAAATGGTGTCATTTTGAACTAGGTACGGTACCTACTACACCTACCTACTACCAACTACCTAACCTACTGATGCCATAGTGATGGGTAAAATAGTGGCAAGAGGCTTTGGCTTCGCAGGCTCATTGCGGCTTTGCAGTAGGGTCATATTATCTGGACCCGGTCATAATGTTGTAACTCAAATTTGGTAGCATTCTGACTGAAATTGACTTTGTTGGCCATTTTGACACACTTCCGGTCACGTGATCGGCATGACCTTCTCAATTTAACATCCCTACCCTGGCCTAATGTTGTAACTCAAATTTAGTAACATCTGACTGGTGCGTTTGGACAAAAAGATTTTTAAAGGAATTTATTAAGAGCACCATTTTGACACACTTCCAGTTACGTGACCAGACCAGTCAGGAGCGGAAACTGGCTGCCAAATTTCAGCCGGATCGGCCCAGCGGTTTGGCAGGAAAAGTAGACATAGTGTATGGACGGTGCACGATGACAATAATGTAATTCCCGAGAAGCTAAAAAAATTAATAAAGTACAGACTGTAAGATAAGGTTCCCAGAGCTTTTGTCCCTCGGGGAGGAAGGACAAATAACAAAACAAATCATGAATAGCCCTGCATCTCATGATGAAGATCATATAGTGAGCAGGAATCGGTGGTCGAGTAATCATGGTGAGCAGGCATCAATGTCTGCTCTGTCCTTCGGATGGATGTTAAAAAGGGGTGTCCCGTCTGGCTCCATCAACTGGTGGACATTAAATATTTCACGGTGTCCTTCCCGATAAGCTATGAGGAGGCGTGGGATTTGGCCAGCACCACGGTCTGTTGCTCTTGCGTCGCAAAATTCAAGATTCTGGCTCTAACCTACAGGGGGCACTGGCATCAGTTGATGCCAACAGCCACGCCCCCAGCAAATGATTCACTAAATTCATAATGATGTCTCCAACTTGCAGGGGGCACTGCATCAGCTGAACAGCAACACCCCAGCAAATGATTCGCTAAATTCAAGATTCTGGCTCTAACCTACAGGGGGCGCTGCATCAGCTGCACAGCCACGCCCCCAGCAAATGATTCGCTAAATTCATGGTGATGTCTCTAACCTGCAGGGGGTACTGGATCAGCTGCACAGCCACACTCCCAGCAAATGATTCTGCCAACGCCATGCACTCCATGAGAAAGAAGAAGCCTTCCTTTCCTCTAAACAAGACCTATTCTTCCTGCAAAACCAAAAAACTCCATTGCATGAGATTTAAGGTGTGTGAAGCAGCATTTTACTTCATAAAATAGTTTCCTTCAGCCTGTTCTACATTGTATATGTTTATTCGAAATAATCAAACTATACTGTATTATGCGCTCATTTGCAGTGTTTCACCACATGAAGAGATTTACTTTCTCGTTGAACAACATTTTGATGAAAAGAGTTCACAACAGCAAACATTCATTGTCGTCAGTGCATCGACACAGCTGTGCAACTGGTTAATCCGGTTATTCTGTGTTTCAGGGTATTTCTTAACACGCCTTTATAATAGAGCCATGAAGCAAGTATTATTGTGGTCTTAGGGCTAACAGGATGGCCTAGGCCCTAGAGGTAATGTTACGTGCTCCTCCCCGACCCCCTGGCTACGGTGTACCTCCGAGCCCCGAGAGGAGTCACGGCAGAAAAATGTGTTATTCTGTGTGTCAAAGATCAACGGAGAAGCCACCCCAATTGTTACTCACAAACAAATATTGTATTAAGATCACACAAGAATAACAGTACAACAACAATAGTATTCAAAAGTACAATCAATATGGCCGAGGATGGTCCCATCAGTTTTGTAATATATAACTCACTGTGCTCCAAGTGAGTGGAACAAGAACACTCCCCAATGTCTCTTATTCCCGGCTTCGAGACGAAATTGATTCGCTCCAGCGATCGCCAGAATGATTTCCAATCGAAACCAGAATCCCTTGCGGATGGCAAGAACAGTCACACAGCCGAAGCTGTACAAAGGCGCCCTCAAGGCGACTGGGAAATCCAAAGGCGCCCTACAGGTGACTGAGAGATCACACCCTCGGGTATGGACGAATTAACCTTCAAAAAGCCACGTCACACACACGCCCCAGATCGACGTCTGAATGCGGTGAAAATGGTCGAAAAGAGACGAAACCGCGAGCGAAGCACAAGTCCTGTGCGAGTCAAAATGGCCGACGACCCGCTCTTGAGACGTAACGGCCCAGCGATAATTCTCCTCGGAATCCACCGCCAAAAAACCTGACACGCAAGTTGATCGGTCACAGCGATGACAACTCTGTCGCAGGAATCCCTTTCCCGGAAACCCGAAAGTTCGCTAGTGACTCTTGCTCGCCAACGTTCGCTCCAGACCACAAGTAGCTCGGCTCATTCTTGTCCGACTCACTCGCTACGTCCTCTTTTCCTCTTCCTCCTCTTCGTCGTCCGGTTCCCGATCCGGTTTCCTGTTTCTTTTAACATTAACTTTTTGACCTTTTGAAAACAGTTCATGAACAATAAACCTTTTGAAAACAATAATAGTACATGGAATCAGAAATATTTACAGTGGATGCAAACCACCACAACGGAAGTGTCGAATCCGGAACAGTAAGCACACTCACCACTAAGCTGTCCAACCTCGGTTTGAATCTCAGCCCAGCTATAAACGGTCATCCCGGTGTTTCACAGGCAGGCTGATTCATCAATGTGTGTCGTCCATTAAATGGACGTTAAATGGGAATCCTGTCTGCTAGAATTCACTGGTGGACGTTAACGATCCAGCGGTGTCCTTCGCGAAGAGTCGGTGAGCTATCTCCGGCACCATGGCCAAATTCCTGCCCCAACCAGCAAGGGGCACTGCATCAGCGGCACTACCACGCCCTCAGCCAATGATGCCACCCTGCAGCCTTGTGCTGCATACAAATGAAGAAGATTGATTAATTTGCATATTAAAATGCCATACACCTGAAAAGTTGACATCGTAAAGTGACGTCATCTATAAAGTTTTTCATTTATGGAATCCAAAATCAATGTTCCCAGCATAAATATTGTTGGAATCCATTAAAAGGTCAGATAAAATCAGTGGGTTTAAGAATGTGACCTTTGATGCCACTCTTGAGAATTTTAATTGTGTTTGACTTAAGCCTGAATATAGGACTTTTGAAACTATGTAATTCGCCCCAGACTTCTCTGAAAGCATATGCAGAACCCCTAAGCAGCAATGTTTGGCGAGGCACGTTTACTTATATCATGTGTGCGAGATAAAGATTGTTACCTAAAATGACTCGCAAGGCTTCCAAAAGAACTCTAAAATACTTGGAAAAGTACTTGGAGAAAGGGTTGTACCAAAGCACAGCGAAAGAGTTGGAGAACTTTCTCAGATCTGAGGGCTGAAATCTCGCAGCTGTTTATACTGCAAAAATTGCTGAAGATTTGGGCCAGTGCAAGGCCCGCATTGTGGGTGGGCATGTTCTATCCAACCCGACAATTATCCCTGCTAGTGAATGGACTTTGAACCTTGTGGGAATGTCTCCTGTTAACATGGAAGGCTTGGCGATTTATTTAATGGTCGTCTGCAATTGGAAAGGGAAGCCTGGTGCTGCTTTAACAGTTAAGGTGGATGGCTTGAGATCTTAGGGTCTTGAGTTTAAGCCCCTGTCGTTGACTCAGCCTGTCATCCTTCTACGGTTGGCTAATGAATGCCAGGTGAATGGTAACAAGGCATCAGCGGCACGGTCGCTCTTCCTGAAATGATTCAACGAGCAGCCACGAGCTTCATAAGAAGTAACTCTTTGACAAAGCTTGTGCCAACTATTATTACGTATTTGTATTTTTATTTTTTATTTTTGTATACAAGATCGAGGCTTGTGTAAGTGCTAACATTAATCACAAAAAGACAAACTGACACATAAAACATAAGATAAAGGGAGTGGGAGACAAGATGGGGAGAGAGAGGGAAGCACACAAGTGCAACATTTGAGAGCAGGGACATCGGGAGATCTGTGGGAGGGAGAGGGCTTGGGGGAGGAGGCACGGGAAGGGGGTGGGGGGAAGGTGGGAGAGGTATATGCAATGTATTATTTAGGTAGGAGTGAAATGCTTCAGGCAAACATCCCTGGGAGTATCTGGTTGGGGTGCTTCTTACAACAATGGGAATGACATATTTGGGGTTTGTGACATAGTTGAAAATAAACTTGTAAAGTACCATATTTTTAGCATATAAATCCATATGGAGTACAAGTCGAATTAGCTAATTTTACCATTTTTCTTTCCTTCAAAGACAAAGATAAATCAACGACAGTAGTTAGCAAAACTGTTAATCAGTCAGAACAATAGAGGTATTAGTTTAGACTTTAGAACAATGATAAGTCAGAATAATGATAAGTCAGAATAATGATAAGTCAGACCAATGATAAGTCAGAACAATGATAAGTCAAAACAATAAGTCAGAACAATCATTTCGGTAGTGCCTTTTAAATTAACAATTACACAATATATTTCAGAAACTATCACACTTTAATTTTGTTTTTTTCCATTTATGCAATTCAATGCCTCAGACTAGTGTTCAGCAACTTTTTTCGAGGGTTGGGCCAGATTGTCATAGGAACTGTCTGTGCACGGGCGGGAACAATAACCGAGTACAGTCATTAGAGGTTAGAAGGGTTTCTTTTTAATTCCCAGTTAATTGCCAAAAGTGAGGTCTATATATACAATTTAAACATGGAATTATATGGACTAGAGAAATACCCGTGCTACGCACGGGTGGGAGGCCAGAAGCAAACAGGCAATGCAGATACGGCGAATGCTAAAGCATGAAACCAATAAATTCCACATTCCTGTAGCACCTTCAGTCGCACGTCAGACATGGACAGCAAGTTCGTGAAGGACTTCCATGAAAAACGTACCCGTTCGCAAACAAACGGGTACGTTCACGTATAGAAACATCGATCGTGGGACCATGGCAAATCTGCATATGGCAATCCGCGAAGTTCACGTTCAGAAAGTAGAAACCATCACGGCTTGTCGTCATTCACTTGAACTCGACATCTCTTTTTAAATTCCAAACAACATAACTCCAATTAATCACAAAATAAACTTCAAACAACATTGTTAATGTTTCCTTCATTGCAAAAACTACCAAATTAACAGTTAAAAGGATTTTGAGGCGATAGGTGTTACGGCCTAGGCAAGATCGATGGAGATAGCGATCTGTTAGCATATTCACCGCCCAAATAGCTATGTGGAATTCTCTCATGTTCAGATTAAATGTCTTTGAACTTTTCTTTGAACACCAATCGTTTACTTTTAATGATGTCTATATATGATGAATGATGAATGATGTTTAATGATGTTTATATTGGTTTTTGGTCGTCCTTTCCGCATATCTCGTGGGATTGTAAGTTGGACAGACGGCCATGATGGCGGCGACGGGGATGGAATTCTCTCAAGCAAGGATTCAACGTCCACAACGGTACCCGCCGCCCTGCGGGCGGGGCTTCAATTGGGAGGCCCCAAATGAAAAGGTAACATATCAGAAATTGAAGGCTTTTTTATTTTAAACGATTCATATAAACATCCGTTAAATCATATCACACGCAAATCATCAAAATCTAAACAGTATCTTACTATAATTCACCAAATGTCCCACAGTGATCGATCCACTATGATCGTGATGATCGTGAGCGATAATCGTGTTCACAATCGCGATGTCGTATGTACTCCCGATACGTGTTTCCTTCAGTTGAAATGGGTTAGAATTCTCCCAAGCAGGGATTCAACCCGTGTCCTTATAAAAGGTCTTTGTCCGAGGTCACCGAGTCCGATCGAGTCTGTGCAGTGATCGGTGCAGCCGTTTGTGCGGCATCCAGGAAAACAACATCCTCACAATGAGAACAATGAACGTTATGCGAACGCGAATGTTATGCGGGAATCCAAACCTGAGAATGCTGGAGACTAAAGCTGAAATTGGGAAACCTAAATAGCCTATTTTACTCCTGCAGATCCCAGGATTACCCACCCAAAATATCTTTGCGATCGGTTCAGCAGTTTTTACGGTACCTTCGAACGGACAGACAGACGGACATTTGGTGAATTATAGTAAGATTTCTTGTTGGTCTGCCAATGCAAACTCTGTGCCTACATTTTTGTGTGTGGCGTAGCGAGCGCAATGCGAAGGAAGTGAAAGCCGAGCGTTCCAAGAGGGTCTGGAGTCCGAACCGAGTGCGTCTGTGCAGGACGGACGGAGTTTCTGCTCTGTAAGTTGCCTATCCCTGTCTTAAACCATAAATCCACAAATAATTAATTTGATTCTGAGTATAAGTCGAGACCCGGATTTCCGGGAAAAAGTATCGACTTATACACCGAAAAGTACGGCAATATTAATCAAGTTGAAGGAGGGTAGGTGTTGTGTATAGTCTAGTAGGAAGACTAGGTCCCCCTGCACCCCCCGGAGATATACTTCTAATCAGTGTTTCTAGATTGGAAAAAATGTGTAGAAAATGACTAGCTATGGCCCCAAGCTGAAAAAATGTCCCACATACCATTTTTATGCAAATTACTGCTGCAAATTTTATGCAAAATTATGCAAATTTTATGCAAATTTTTGATGAGGAGTAGAGTTGAGGGGTCTTTGAGGGCTTCATCGAGGTGCTCTCGGTTGCAAGACTGGGTCATTCTGAGAAGCACAGCAGGGTCAGAGATCATGATGTTCTCCTCCTCAGTGAATCTCTCCATCAACAGCCTCTCCATTGCCTCACACACTGTTTTGAGGCAAAAGAGGGACTTTGCGTAGGCCTTTCCACTGAGAACACCTTTGAGAGATCCACTTGTTACTAGTTGTGCCTCAAAGAGAATCTCTGCATATCCAGAACCACGCATCTTGTGTCCAGTGAGCATCCCGATGTAGTTCATGGATGTGTGGAAGGGTCCAATCGTTACTACATGACTAGCAAATTCATTTGGCCAGCGCCAGATGATGGGAAGGGCTTTCATGCAGACACCCAGATCAAATGTATTCAGGACCCATCTCTGACCCACCTCAGCAGTTGCTGCCTCGGAACGCTTCAGTAGCTCACGAACAACTGCGTTGTCTGTGATCGGTTGTACTACATCTGGCTCTTCATCAGATACATCGGAAGCTGTGGCCTGCAGCCTGTGCCTGGGCTAGGGGGTTTCACCTCTGCAACTGGTTCTCCCCCACCCAGCAAATCAACAGTCGACTACTGCACGCCTATCCACCAACCGATCACAGACAACGCAGTTGTTCGTGAGCTACTGAAGCGTTCCGAGGCAGCAACTGCTGAGGTGGGTCAGAGATGGGTCCTGAATACATTTGATCTGGGTGTCTGCATGAAAGCCCTTCCCATCATCTGGCGCTGGCCAAATGAATTTGCTAGTCATGTAGTAACGATTGGACCCTTCCACACATCCATGAACTACATCGGGATGCTCACTGGACACAAGATGCGTGGTTCTGGATATGCAGAGATTCTCTTTGAGGCACAACTAGTAACAAGTGGATCTCTCAAAGGTGTTCTCAGTGGAAAGGCCTACGCAAAGTCCCTCTTTTGCCTCAAAACAGTGTGTGAGGCAATGGAGAGGCTGTTGATGGAGAGATTCACTGAGGAGGAGAACATCATGATCTCTGACCCTGCTGTGCTTCTCAGAATGACCCAGTCTTGCAACCGAGAGCACCTCGATGAAGCCCTCAAAGACCCCTCAACTCTACTCCTCATCAAAAATTTGCATAAAATTTGCATAATTTTTGCGGCAGTAATTTGCATAAAAATGGTATGTGGGACATTTTTTCAGCTTGGGGCCATAGCTAGTCATTTTCTACACATTTTGTCCAATCTAGAAACACTAATTAGAAGTATATCTCCGGGGGGTGCAGGGGGACCTAGTCTTCCTACTAGACTAGTACGTTATCCACCGCTGCTGCACACTTTTATTAACAGGAACTCAACATTTCTCATCCACAGATATTTCTTGTATTTCCTTTATTTTGTGAGTCCGATTTGTGTCCAGAAACAGAACAACTAGAACATCACTCAGTCGAGCGCAAACCTCCGCCTGGTGAACAGTTTCCATTTTGTATCCCACTGATAGGCCGGATCTGGATTCGGACCTGAACCAAAATCTAATCGGCTTGTTCTTGTCACCAAACCAACTCATCTGCCAAGTTTAGTCGCAACTCGTCCATAACTTTTTCAAATACGTTATTTATCGCTTTTCGCCCGATCTCTCAATGGTGAAGGATCACTTAAAAATTAAATAATTGTCGTGTCCCAATTAATATTCAGATATTCACCAAAATCTAATCAATTCGGTCTTGTCAGACACCCAACTGGTCCACCAAGTTTCGTCCAAATCCGTCCACAACTTCTTGAAATATTTCGTTCACAGAGAGACAAACAGCTAGACAAACAAACAAGGGTGAAAACATAACCTCCATCCACCTTCGGTGGCGAAGGTAATTACTGTTTACCATCCTGAAATACAGGTCAAAAGATATTCCGTAAAAGGATTGTGGTGTCATTCCTACCTTGTCATTCTTTCCTACCTTGCTTGGTTGTTTTTGGGTGATACCATCCCTACATGGTGTATTACCCTCGCCAGAGGAGAGGGTATTGCATTTGGGTCCATATGTCTGTCTGCAAATCAGTTGCCAACATATACTGCAATTTTTACATGTTATCTTTCTTCAACTGAGTACCTCCATAACATATGTACAATTAGAATGTGAGTATGTCCATCACGTATGTATGTTACAATTACAATGCGAGTACGTCTATAAAATACGTACAATAAATCTACCCAAAAAAGGGTCCGGGTGGGGGTACACACTCTTTGTTTGTTGTTCTAGTTATAAATGCTTTTTTAAAGTTTAAAAAAAATACTATTTTGAATGTTTTTTTTGTAACCACCTCCACCCCTCCAATCTCCCCTCCTGTACGCAGGAGTTTTACACATCGTCGCACACACCAGAACCTCTGTGCGTAGATCAAGAAAGAACACCAATCGTCTAACAATGGTGTATCCGCGCTTGTTTGATATTTGAGTTGAAGAGGACAGTATGACATGGGTGGGGATACCAGTTACCAGTCAGCAAATAATGTATGTATTTAATTTTTTGACTTCCGGCATGGACAGCCGGTTCGTGAATGACTTGGGTAAAAAAACAGCGAATGACAAACGATGAACCAATAAATTCCACAATCCTGTTCCACCTTCAGTCGATTGTCAGGCATTGACAGCAGGTTCTCGAAATATTCATTCCAAACAGCATCATTCATCATTTCAATCACAAATTAATACTATGGCATTAATATATCAAAATATAATGTTTAATCACTATTGCATTGAGATATCATCAAACCAGGAAACCGTCTCCACTCTCCTTGCCCTCTCTCCACTCCACCCCCAGGAGTACCTATGGCTATGGCTTCCTCTCCGCTCCCACCTTTTGTTCATATGTGTTTTGGACCGTCCTCCAAACAGTGATGACTCCATTTACATCTCGCTGTCTGACAACATGGACTAACTTCTATATACTCATCCCAACTCTCTCTTCCTCATATGTGGCGACTTCAACTGTCATCATGCCAGCTGGCTGTGTGTGGGAACCTCTCGCACCAGCCATGGCTCCTCAGCAAAGGACTTCTGAGACTCACTGGGACTGACACAATCTGTCGATTTCCCGACCCGGATCTCAGTCAATGGAGCATCTTCTCTTCGAGAGTTGGTCATGACTAACTTCCCTGCAAATGTCTGCTGCTCTTCTTCTGCTCCAATCGGTTCTTCTGATCATTTACTTGTTAAAGTGGATATCTCTCAGAGAGCCTCCTCAGCGCTGACGAGTCTGGCATTTCTTTCACTCAGGCCGACTGACACGGTCTTCAAGCAGCCATCAATCATCTGGACTGATCTCCCATCTCTACTGCCTCTGACATCAACTCATCCTGGGAATTCTTCCAAAGTAAACTGCTGTCTCTCTCATGCACAGATTTATCCCATCTCGTCTTCAGTTGACATACCCTTCCTCCGGTCCATGGTACACTGAAGCGTGTGGTGAGGCAGTTGTCCTGAAACAACTTGCCTTTGCCTCTTGGAAGGCAAATGCAACTGAAGGCAATCTCAGTTCCTTCCACCAAGCTCGGAATAAGTGTATGTCTACCCCCAGGAGACCCAGGAAACATCTCTCCAATCTCAAGACTGAACTCTCAAACCTGTCTCCCTCCTCCAAATCCTGGTGGCGTCTGGTCAAATCTGTTTCTGGTGTCTGTACCCCCCGCGTCCCCTCCCTTACCTCAAATGACTACACAGTTGACACCACATGTTACAAAGCCGAATGCCTCAACTCTGTGTTTGCCTCAAAATAATGTGTCCCAAACCCGTCTCTCTCTGTACCAACCATACCCAGTCGAACCCAGCTCCTGGACTCTGTGTCCTTCTCTCCTGACAAGGTGGAGAAGTTTCTGTCAGGCCTCGACTGATTCTGCAACTGGACCAGACGGCACCAGCCCACGGGTCCTAAAATCCTGCTCTGACGCTCTTTCACACCCCCTCTCTTTTCTCTTCACCCTCTCTTTTGCTCAAGGTCATCTGCCATCAGTTTGGAAATCAGCCAACATTACCGCTTTACACATAAAAGGTGCAAAAACAGATTCTTGGAACTACAGACCAATCAGCCTGTTCCCAATTATCAGCAAAGTCATGGAATCCATCATTGCTTCTGATATCAAATCCTTCCTCTTCTCCAATGGCTTGATCTCCAATCATCAATTTGGTTTCAGACCAGGTCACTCTACTCTGGACATGCTGCTTCTGCTGTCTCAACAATGGATGGAGGTCCTCAATGCCAAACAGGAAATCAGAGCTGTCTCCTTGACATATCACGTGCCTTCGATATGGTCTGGCACCCTGCTCTGCTCACCAAACTCTCCTCCTATGGTATCCATGGAAATCTCCATGCATGGCTTGCGGACTTCCTCTCTGGTCGTAGTCAACGTGTGGCCATGAATTGTTTTCTCTCATCTCCCCTTCATGTTCAGGCTGGAGTTCCCCAAGGCAGTGTTCTGGGCCCTGTGCATTTTCTGGTCTTCATCAATGATCTCTCCAACTCTCTGGAAAATCCTCTCTATCTCTTTGCTGATGACTCCACTCTCTGCTGCCCCATTCCTCATCCCTCAGATCGGCAGTCTGCAGCTTCCTCACTCTCTGCAGACATGGACAAAATCACAGACTGGTCAAACAAGTGGAACATGTCTTTCAATCCAGACGATTCTCACACTCTTACAATGTCTCTCCGATAAGATCATCTGGACAACCCTCCCATATACTTTCTCAACAATCCTCTCCAAGAAGTTCTGTCACTCAAGCTTTTGCATGTCACAATCTGTCATGATCTTTCCTGGGAAAACAACATTTCCAAGCTGGCCTCCAAAGCCAGTCGCCGACTGGGCACCCTCCGTCGTCCGAAGTCCTTCCTTGGCACACCTGAGCTCCTCACCCCCATACAAGGCTTTCATCTGCAGCTCAATGGAATACTGTTCTTCCCTCTGGGCTGGTGCTCCTGCCTCACACCTAGCTCGGCTTCATGCTGTTGAAACCAAAGCTTTCAGAATCATTGGAATCTCCCACGATGAAGCTGATTGTGAGGGCCTTTCATTCACTCACCGCAGGCAGGTTGGTGGTCTTTCTGTCTTCTACCGATTCCTCTCCGGCCTAGCTCCCCCAGCTCTATCTGTGCTCTGTCCCCCAAATATTCCGACAGGTCGCACAAGATCTGCCAGCAACCCTCTTCTGGTTAAACTGCCAAAATCAAGACTCTTTGCTCACCCTCACTCCTTCATTCCTCTTTCTTCCCGCCTCTGGAACAAACTCCCTCACTCTCTTCAATCCCACTTCTCCCTCCAGATCTTTAAAACAGCTGTTCACCACCATCTCTTATCTTCCCCCATCCACAACCTTGATCCTTTCTACCCCTGCTAATTCATCCCAGATCCACTTTTTTGAAATCCCGACTTCTTTCCTGGAAGTCCCAGCAGTGTCCATGTGTTTTATACCTCTCCCACCTCCCCCTCCCCCTTCCCATGCCTCCTTTCCCCATGCCCTCTCCCTCCCACAGATCTCCCGATGTCCCTGTTCTCTGGTGTTATACTTGTGTGCTTCCCTCTCTCCCCATCTTGTCTCCAGCTCCCTTTATTATGTTTTGTGTGTCTGTCTTTTTTCTTTTTGTGATTGATGTTAGTTAGCTCTTACACGAGCTTCGATCTTGTATACCCCCCCCCAAAAAAGCGAACCGTCGTCATCTGTCCACTTCCGGGTTCGGGAGCAAGATCCATATCGATCACATTTCAAAATAATAATTGTATTGAGGAATTTCTGAAACCTCCTACTTACCTTAAAACATCTGCTGGGACCCCAAAACATTCCATAGAAGGTTATTATATTTCCTTTTTGTGAAATATGCAACTGTACTGGTTACAAAACTGTCCCCCTGCCATGTGACCAGATCCTCAGCTCTGATTGGCGGATGTTTGTGGGGACATATAGACAGACAAATGCTGCTCCAGACGTCATTGCCCCAACTGGCTACACCGTAAAATCCATGACCCTGGTCAATCGGAAACCTCGTACGTATTTATACCGACAATCAATTTATCCATGAAATTTCGTTCAAAGGCACCTGTTTTGTAAGCACCTGTCCCCACTGACACGGATACAATTTAAACCTATTATTCTGATAACTCGAGTGACTTATTCTAATAAAAGGAACAACACAATCCTGCATTCACCTCCCTCCCTCCCCCATCAACACAAACCATTTCGAGACATAGACACAGTTGAGTTATCGAGTTAATGATGTCGTGTGTAGTTACCTTCGGCATTTGCTGCTCCTCTCATCCCACAGATCCCCGATTTTGACCGATTGTAGTTCAAGACAACACCGTGAGTAGGTAGGACAAGGTATGAGTGTTTGGAGATACCACCTGTCACCTATCGATACCCGAAACTGAGGATGACGTATCGTTACACCTTTACTGACTTTGTCCTGCCTACGAGCCGAAGAGGGCGGAGGACAGGAATGTTGAACAGGTACAGGGGAATTTTATTTGCATGAAGATATGACGTAACCATTATGTCATTCTGATACTCCAAAGCGTCCGTGTTGGCGAAGCGGTTTCTTGGCAAAAGGTTGCAATAGGTGGTTTGCCATTGCCTTCCCAGTAGTAGTTACGGCAGGAATTTGTAATTTATTCAGGGTACCGGAGATAGCTCGCTGACTGTTCGTGAAGGACACCGTGGGGTCTTTAACGTCAACCAACTAATACCGGCAGATGTGACGCTCAGTTTAACGTTCATCCGAGGGACGTCACACACATTGATGATTCACCCCGCCTGTGAAACACGGGGATGACAGTTTATAGCTGGGTCGGGATTGGAACCCAAGAGCGACAGCTCAAGGCCTCGGCCATCGTGCCAGCCCAGTCAAGAGACAGTGAGACCCCTTTGGGACACTGTGGTCAATGACGTGACTAAGAGGACTTGTTTACGTCGTGGGAGGTGGTGTTTCGAAGGATCGACAGGTGCCACTGCCGAGGAAACCACAGGAATGGAAGCCACATCCACAATGGAATTGAATGTAAGCTTTATCCATAATGGAATTGAAGGCAAGCTTTATCCATAATGGAAATGAAGGCAGCTTTATCCATAACGGAATTGAAGGCAAGCTTTATCCACAATGGAATTGAAGGCAAGCTTTATCCATAATGGAAATGAAGGTAAGCTTTATCCATAATGGAATTGAAGGCAAGCTTTATCCATAATGGAATTGAAGGCAAGCTTTATCCATAATGGAATTGAAGGTAAGCTTTATCCATAATGGAATTGAAGGTAAGCTTTATCCACAATGGAATTGAAGGCAAGCTTTATCCATAATGGAATTGAAGGCAAGCTTTATCCATAATGGAATTGAAGGTAAGCTTTATCCATAATGGAATTGAAGGTAAGCTTTATCCATAATGGAATTGAAGGCAAGCTTTATCCACAATGGAATTGAAGGCAAGCTTTATCCATAATGGAATTGAAGGCAAGCTTTATCCATAATGGCAATTGAAGGCAAGCTTTATCCATAATGGAATTGAAGGCAAGCTTTATCCATAATGGAATTGAAGGCAAGCTTTATCCATAATGGAATTGAAGGCAAGCTTTATCCATAATGGAATTGAAGGCAAGCTTTATCCATAATGGAAATGAAGGCAAGCTTTATCCACAATGGAAATGAAGGCAAGCTTTATCCATAATGGAATTGAAGGCAAGCTTTATCCATAATGGAATTGAAGGCAAGCTTTATCCATAATGGAATTGAGGGCAATCTTTATCCATAATGGAATTGAAGGCAAGCTTTATCCATAATGGATATGAAGGCAAGCTTTATCCATAATGGAATTGAAGGCAAGCTTTATCCATAATGGAATTGAGGGCAATCTTTATCCATAATGGAATTGAAGGCAAGCTTTATCCATAATGGAATTGAAGGTAAGCTTTATCCATAATGGAATTGAAGGTAAGCTTTATCTACAATAGAATTGAAGGCAAGCTTTATCCATAATGGAGTTGAAGGCAAGCTTTATCCATAATGGAATTGAAGGTAAGCTTTATCCATAATGGAATTGAAGGCAAGCTTTATCCACAATGGAATTGAAGGCAAGTTTTATCCATAATGGAATTGAAGGTAAGCTTTATCCACAATGGAATTGAAGGTAAGCTTTATCCACAATGGAATTGAAGGCAAGCTTTATCCACAATGGAATTGAAGGTAAGCTTTATCCATAATGGAATTGAAGGTAAGCTTTATCCATAATGGAAATGAAGGCAAGCTTTATCCATAATGGAAATGAAGGCAAGGTTTATCCATAATGGAATTGAAGGCAAGCTTTATCCATAATGGAAATGAAGGTAAGCTTTATCCATAATGGAATTGAAGGTAAGCTTTATCCACAATGGAATTGAAGGCAAGCTTTATCCATAATGGAAATGAAGGCAAGGTTTATCCATAATGGAATTGAAGGCAAGCTTTATCCATAATGGAAATGAAGGTAAGCTTTATCCATAATGGAATTGAAGGTAAGCTTTATCCACAATGGAAATGAAGGCAAGCTTTATCCATAATGGAAATGAAGGCAAGGTTTATCCATAATGGAATTGAAGGCAAGCTTTATCCATAATGGAAATGAAGGTAAGCTTTATCCATAATGGAATTGAAGGTAAGCTTTATCCACAATGGAATTGAAGGCAAGCTTTATCCATAATGGAATTGAAGGTAAGCTTTATCCATAATGGAAATGAAGGCAAGGTTTATCCATAATGGAATTGAAGGCAAGCTTTATCCATAATGGAATTGAAGGTAAGCTTTATCCACAATGGAATTGAAGGCAAGCTTTATCCATAATGGAAATGAAGGTAAGCTTTATCTATAATGGAATTGAAGGTAAGCTTTATCCACAATGGAATTGAAGGCAAGCTTTATCCATAATGGAAATGAAGGCAAGGTTTATCCATAATGGAATTGAAGGCAAGCTTTATCCATAATGGAAATGAAGGCAAGGTTTATCCATAATGGAATTGAAGGCAAGCTTTATCCATAATGGAAATGAAGGTAAGCTTTATCCATAATGGAATTGAAGGTAAGCTTTATCCACAATGGAATTGAAGGCAAGCTTTATCCATAATGGAAATGAAGGCAAGGTTTATCCATAATGGAATTGAAGGCAAGCTTTATCCATAATGGAAATGAAGGTAAGCTTTATCCATAATGGAATTGAAGGTAAGCTTTATCCACAATGGAAATGAAGGCAAGCTTTATCCATAATGGAAATGAAGGCAAGGTTTATCCATAATGGAATTGAAGGCAAGCTTTATCCATAATGGAAATGAAGGTAAGCTTTATCCATAATGGAATTGAAGGTAAGCTTTATCCACAATGGAATTGAAGGCAAGCTTTATCCATAATGGAATTGAAGGTAGGCTTTATCCATAATGGAAATGAAGGCAAGGTTTATCCATAATGGAATTGAAGGCAAGCTTTATCCATAATGGAATTGAAGGTAAGCTTTATCCACAATGGAATTGAAGGCAAGCTTTATCCATAATGGAAATGAAGGTAAGCTTTATCTATAATGGAATTGAAGGTAAGCTTTATCCACAATGGAATTGAAGGCAAGCTTTATCCATAATGGAAATGAAGGCAAGGTTTATCCATAATG
Source organism: Myxine glutinosa (assembly GCF_964187855.1). Classification (NCBI taxonomy): domain Eukaryota; kingdom Metazoa; phylum Chordata; class Myxini; order Myxiniformes; family Myxinidae; genus Myxine; species Myxine glutinosa. The sequence goes on from NC_136261.1 coordinate 295,465,353, forward strand.
GAATTGAAGGCAAGCTTTATCCATAATGGAAATGAAGGTAAGCTTTATCCATAATGGAATTGAAGGTAAGCTTTATCCACAATGGAAATGAAGGCAAGCTTTATCCATAATGGAAATGAAGGCAAGGTTTATCCATAATGGAATTGAAGGCAAGCTTTATCCATAATGGAAATGAAGGTAAGCTTTATCCATAATGGAATTGAAGGTAAGCTTTATCCACAATGGAATTGAAGGCAAGCTTTATCCATAATGGAATTGAAGGTAAGCTTTATCCATAATGGAAATGAAGGCAAGTTTATCCATAATGGAATTGAAGGCAAGCTTTATCCATAATGGAATTGAAGGTAAGTTTTATCCACAATGGAATTGAAGGCAAGCTTTATCCATAATGGAATTGAAGGTAAGCTTTATCCATAATGGAATTGAAGGCAAGCTTTATCCACAATGGAATTGAAGGCAAGCTTTATCCATAATGGAATTGAAGGCAAGCTTTATCCATAATGGAATTGAAGGCAAGCTTTATCCATAATAGAATTGAAGGCAAGCTTTATCCATAATGGAATTGAAGGCAAGCTTTATCCATAATGGAATTGAAGGCAAGCTTTATCCATAATGGAATTGAAGGCAAGCTTTATCCATAATGGAATTGAAGGCAAGCTTTATCCATAATGGAATTTAAGGCAAGCTTTATCCATAATGGAATTGAAGGCAAGCTTTATCCATAATGGAATTGAAGGCAAGCTTTATCCATAATGGAATTGAAGGCAAGCTTTATCCATAATGGAATTGAAGGCAAGCTTTATCCATAATGGGATTGAGGGCAATCTTTATCCATAATGGAATTGAAGGTAAGCTTTATCCATAATGGAAATGAAGGTAAGCTTTATCCATAATGGAATTGAAGGTAAGCTTTATCCATAATGGAATTGAAGGCAAGCTTTATCCATAATGGAATTGAAGGCAAGCTTTATCCATAATGGAGTTGAAGGCAAGCTTTATCCACAATGGAATTGAAGGCAAGCTTTATCCATAATGGAATTGAAGGCAAGCTTTATCCATAATGGAATTGAAGGCAAGCTTTATCCACAATGGAATTGAAGGCAAGCTTTATCCACAATGGAATTGAAGGCAAGCTTTATCCACAATGGAATTGAAGGCAAGCTTTATCCATAATGGAATTGAAGGCAAGCTTTATCCATAATGGAATTGAAGGCAAGCTTTATCCATAATGGAATTGAAGGTAAGCTTTATCCATAATGGAATTGAAGGCAAGCTTTATCCATAATGGAATTGAAGGCAAGCTTTATCCATAATGGAGTTGAAGGCAAGCTTTATCTATAATGGAATTGAAGGCAAGCTTTATGCATCATGGAATTGAAGGTAAGCTTTATCCACAATGGAATTGAAGGCAAGCTTTATCCACAATGGAATTGAAGGCAAGCTTTATCCATAATGGAATTGAAGGCAAGCTTTATCCATTATGGAATTGAAGGTAAGCTTTATCCACAATGGAATTGAAGGTAAGCTTTATCCACAATGGAATTGAAGGCAAGCTTTATCCATAATGGAATTGAAGGTAAGCTTTATACACAATGGAATTGAAGGCAAGCTTTATCCACAATGGAATTGAAGGCAAGCTTTATCCACAATGGAATTGAAGGTAAGCTTTATCCATAATGGAATTGAATGTAAGCTTTATGCATCATGGAATTGAAGGTAAGCTTTATCCATAATGGAAATGAAGGTAAGCTTTATCCATAATGGAATTGAAGGTAAGCTTTATCCACAATGGAAATGAAGGCAAGCTTTATCCATAATGGAAATGAAGGCAAGGTTTATCCATAATGGAATTGAAGGCAAGCTTTATCCATAATGGAAATGAAGGTAAGCTTTATCCATAATGGAATTGAAGGTAAGCTTTATCCACAATGGAATTGAAGGCAAGCTTTATCCATAATGGAATTGAAGGTAAGCTTTATCCATAATGGAAATGAAGGCAAGGTTTATCCATAATGGAATTGAAGGCAAGCTTTATCCATAATGGAATTGAAGGTAAGCTTTATCCACAATGGAATTGAAGGCAAGCTTTATCCATAATGGAAATGAAGGTAAGCTTTATCTATAATGGAATTGAAGGTAAGCTTTATCCACAATGGAATTGAAGGCAAGCTTTATCCATAATGGAAATGAAGGCAAGGTTTATCCATAATGGAATTGAAGGCAAGCTTTATCCATAATGGAAATGAAGGCAAGGTTTATCCATAATGGAATTGAAGGCAAGCTTTATCCATAATGGAAATGAAGGTAAGCTTTATCCATAATGGAATTGAAGGTAAGCTTTATCCACAATGGAAATGAAGGCAAGCTTTATCCATAATGGAAATGAAGGCAAGGTTTATCCATAATGGAATTGAAGGCAAGCTTTATCCATAATGGAAATGAAGGTAAGCTTTATCCATAATGGAATTGAAGGTAAGCTTTATCCACAATGGAATTGAAGGCAAGCTTTATCCATAATGGAATTGAAGGTAGGCTTTATCCATAATGGAAATGAAGGCAAGGTTTATCCATAATGGAATTGAAGGCAAGCTTTATCCATAATGGAATTGAAGGTAAGCTTTATCCACAATGGAATTGAAGGCAAGCTTTATCCATAATGGAAATGAAGGTAAGCTTTATCTATAATGGAATTGAAGGTAAGCTTTATCCACAATGGAATTGAAGGCAAGCTTTATCCATAATGGAAATGAAGGCAAGGTTTATCCATAATGGAATTGAAGGCAAGCTTTATCCATAATGGAAATGAAGGTAAGCTTTATCCATAATGGAATTGAAGGTAAGCTTTATCCACAATGGAAATGAAGGCAAGCTTTATCCATAATGGAAATGAAGGCAAGGTTTATCCATAATGGAATTGAAGGCAAGCTTTATCCATAATGGAAATGAAGGTAAGCTTTATCCATAATGGAATTGAAGGTAAGCTTTATCCACAATGGAATTGAAGGCAAGCTTTATCCATAATGGAATTGAAGGTAAGCTTTATCCATAATGGAAATGAAGGCAAGTTTATCCATAATGGAATTGAAGGCAAGCTTTATCCATAATGGAATTGAAGGTAAGCTTTATCCACAATGGAATTGAAGGCAAGCTTTATCCATAATGGAATTGAAGGTAAGCTTTATCCATAATGGAATTGAAGGCAAGCTTTATCCACAATGGAATTGAAGGCAAGCTTTATCCATAATGGAATTGAAGGCAAGCTTTATCCATAATGGAATTGAAGGCAAGCTTTATCCATAATAGAATTGAAGGCAAGCTTTATCCATAATGGAATTGAAGGCAAGCTTTATCCATAATGGAATTGAAGGCAAGCTTTATCCATAATGGAATTGAAGGCAAGCTTTATCCATAATGGAATTTAAGGCAAGCTTTATCCATAATGGAATTGAAGGCAAGCTTTATCCATAATGGAATTGAAGGCAAGCTTTATCCATAATGGAATTGAAGGCAAGCTTTATCCATAATGGAATTGAAGGCAAGCTTTATCCATAATGGGATTGAGGGCAATCTTTATCCATAATGGAATTGAAGGTAAGCTTTATCCATAATGGAAATGAAGGTAAGCTTTATCCATAATGGAATTGAAGGTAAGCTTTATCCATAATGGAATTGAAGGCAAGCTTTATCCATAATGGAATTGAAGGCAAGCTTTATCCATAATGGAGTTGAAGGCAAGCTTTATCCACAATGGAATTGAAGGCAAGCTTTATCCATAATGGAATTGAAGGCAAGCTTTATCCATAATGGAATTGAAGGCAAGCTTTATCCACAATGGAATTGAAGGCAAGCTTTATCCACAATGGAATTGAAGGCAAGCTTTATCCACAATGGAATTGAAGGCAAGCTTTATCCACAATGGAATTGAAGGCAAGCTTTATCCATAATGGAATTGAAGGCAAGCTTTATCCATAATGGAATTGAAGGCAAGCTTTATCCATAATGGAATTGAAGGTAAGCTTTATCCATAATGGAATTGAAGGCAAGCTTTATCCATAATGGAATTGAAGGCAAGCTTTATCCATAATGGAGTTGAAGGCAAGCTTTATCTATAATGGAATTGAAGGCAAGCTTTATGCATCATGGAATTGAAGGTAAGCTTTATCCACAATGGAATTGAAGGCAAGCTTTATCCACAATGGAATTGAAGGCAAGCTTTATCCATAATGGAATTGAAGGCAAGCTTTATCCATTATGGAATTGAAGGTAAGCTTTATCCACAATGGAATTGAAGGTAAGCTTTATCCACAATGGAATTGAAGGCAAGCTTTATCCATAATGGAATTGAAGGTAAGCTTTATACACAATGGAATTGAAGGCAAGCTTTATCCACAATGGAATTGAAGGCAAGCTTTATCCACAATGGAATTGAAGGTAAGCTTTATCCATAATGGAATTGAATGTAAGCTTTATGCATCATGGAATTGAAGGTAAGCTTTATCCACATGGAATTGAAGGCAAGCTTTATCCACAATGGAATTGAAGGCAAGCTTTATCCATAATGGAATTGAAGGCAAGCTTTATCCATTATGGAATTGAAGGTAAGCTTTATCCACAATGGAATTGAAGGTAAGCTTTATCCACAATGGAATTGAAGGCAAGCTTTATCCATAATGGAATTGAAGGTAAGCTTTATACACAATGGAATTGAAGGCAAGCTTTATCCATAATGGAATTGAAGGCAAGCTTTATCCACAATGGAATTGAAGGCAAGCTTTATCGATAATGGAATTGAAGGTAAGCTTTATCCATAATGGAATTGAAGGTAAGCTTTATCCATAATGGAAATGAAGGTAAGCTTTATCCACAATGGAATTGAAGGCAAGCTTTATCCACAATGGAATTGAAGGCAAGCTTTATCCATAATGGAATTGAAGGCAAGCTTTATCCATAATGGAATTGAAGGTAAGCTTTATCCATAATGGAATTGAAGGTAAGCTTTATCCATAATGGAATTGAAGGCAAGCTTTATCCACAATGGAATTGAAGGCAAGCTTTATCCATAATGGAATTGAAGGCAAGCTTTATCCATAATGGAAATGAAGGCAAGCTTTATCCATAATGGAAATGAAGGTAAGCTTTATCCACAATGGAATTGAAGGCAAGCTTTATCCATAATAAAAATGAAGGTAAGCTTTATCCATAATGTAATTGAAGGCAAGCTTTATCCATAATGGAATTGAAGGCAAGCTTTATCCATAATGGAATTGAAGGCAAGCTTTATCCACAATGGAAATGAAGGCAAACTTTATCCATAATGGAATTGACGGCAAGCTTTATCCATAATGGAATTGAAGGCAAGCTTTATCCATAATGGAATTGAAGGTAAGCTTTATCCATAATGGAATTGAAGGTAAGCTTTATCCATAATGGAATTGAAGGCAAGCTTTATCCATAATGGAATTGAAGGCAAGCTTTATCCATAATGGAATTGAAGGTAAGCTTTATCCATAATGGAATTGAAGGCAAGCTTTATCCATAATGGAATTGAGGGCAATCTTTATCCAAAATGGAATTGAAGGCAAGCTTTATCCATAATTGAATTGAAGGCAAGCTTTATCCATAATGGAATTGAAGGCAAGCTTTATCCATAATGGAATTGAAGGCAAGCTTTATCCATAATGGAATTGAAGGCAAGCTTTATCCATAATGGAATTGAGGGCAATCTTTATCCATAATGGAGTTGAAGGCAAGCTTTGTCTATAATGGAATTGAAGGCAAGCTTTATGCATCATGGAATTGAAGGTAAGCTTTATGCATCATGGAATTGAAGGTAAGCTTTATCCACAATGGAATTGAAGGCAAGCTTTATCCACAATGGAATTGAAGGCAAGCTTTATCCATAATGGAATTGAAGGCAAGCTTTATCCATTATGGAATTGAAGGTAAGCTTTATCCACAATGGAATTGAAGGTAAGCTTTATCCACAATGGAATTGAAGGCAAGCTTTATCCATAATGGAATTGAAGGTAAGCTTTATACACAATGGAATTGAAGGCAAGCTTTATCCATAATGGAATTGAAGGCAAGCTTTATCCACAATGGAATTGAAGGCAAGCTTTATCGATAATGGAATTGAAGGTAAGCTTTATCCATAATGGAATTGAAGGTAAGCTTTATCCATAATGGAAATGAAGGTAAGCTTTATCCACAATGGAATTGAAGGCAAGCTTTATCCACAATTGAATTGAAGGCAAGCTTTATCCATAATGGAATTGAAGGCAAGCTTTATCCATAATGGAATTGAAGGTAAGCTTTATCCATCATGGAATTGAAGGTAAGCTTTATCCATAATGGAATTGAAGGCAAGCTTTATCCACAATGGAATTGAAGGCAAGCTTTATCCATAATGGAATTGAAGGCAAGCTTTATCCATAATGGAAATGAAGGCAAGCTTTATCCATAATGGAAATGAAGGTAAGCTTTATCCACAATGGAATTGAAGGCAAGCTTTATCCATAATAAAAATGAAGGTAAGCTTTATCCATAATGTAATTGAAGGCAAGCTTTATCCATAATGGAATTGAAGGCAAGCTTTATCCATAATGGAATTGAAGGCAAGCTTTATCCACAATGGAAATGAAGGCAAACTTTAACCATAATGTAATTGACGGCAAGCTTTATCCATAATGGAATTGAAGGCAAGCTTTATCCATAATGGAATTGAAGGTAAGCTTTATCCATAATGGAATTGAAGGCAAGCTTTATCCATAATGGAATTGAAGGCAAGCTTTATCCATAATGGAATTGAAGGTAAGCTTTATCCATAATGGAATTGAAGGCAAGCTTTATCCATAATGGAATTGAGGGCAATCTTTATCCATAATGGAATTGAAGGCAAGCTTTATCCATAATGGAATTGAAGGCAAGCTTTATCCATAATGGAATTGAAGGCAAGCTTTATCCATAATGGAATTGAAGGCAAGCTTTATCCATAATGGAATTGAGGGCAATCTTTATCCATAATGGAGTTGAAGGCAAGCTTTATCTATAATGGAATTGAAGGCAAGCTTTATGCATCATGGAATTGAAGGTAAGCTTTATCCACAATGGAATTGAAGGCAAGCTTTATGCATCATGGAATTGAAGGTAAGCCTTATCCACAATGGAATTGAAGGCAAGCTTTATCCACAATGGAATTGAAGGCAAGCTTTATCCATAATGGAATTGAAGGCAAGCTTTATCCATTATGGAATTGAAGGTAAGCTTTATCCACAATGGAATTGAAGGTAAGCTTTATCCACAATGGAATTGAAGGCAAGCTTTATCCATAATGGAATTGAAGGTAAGCTTTATACACAATGGAATTGAAGGCAAGCTTTATCCATAATGGAATTGAAGGCAAGCTTTATCCACAATGGAATTGAAGGCAAGCTTTATCCATAATGGAATTGAAGGTAAGCTTTATCCATAATGGAATTGAAGGTAAGCTTTATGCATCATGGAATTGAAGGTAAGCTTTATCCACAATGGAATTGAAGGCAAGCTTTATCCACAATGGAATTGAAGGCAAGCTTTATCCATAATGGAATTGAAGGCAAGCTTTATCCATTATGGAATTGAAGGCAAGCTTTATCCATAATGGAATTGAAGGCAAGCTTTATCCATAATGGAATTGAAGGCAAGCTTTATCCAAAATGGAATTGAGGGCAATCTTTATCCATAATGGAGTTGAAAGCAAGCTTTATCTATAATGGAATTGAAGGCAAGCTTTATGCATCATGGAATTGAAGGTAAGCTTTATGCATCATGGAATTGAAGGTAAGCTTTATCCACAATGGAATTGAAGGCAAGCTTTATCCACAATGGAATTGAAGGCAAGCTTTATCCATAATGGAATTGAAGGCAAGCTTTATCCATTATGGAATTGAAGGTAAGCTTTATCCACAATGGAATTGAAGGTAAGCTTTATCCACAATGGAATTGAAGGCAAGCTTTATCCATAATGGAATTGAAGGTAAGCTTTATACACAATGGAATTGAAGGCAAGCTTTATCCATAATGGAATTGAAGGCAAGCTTTATCCACAATGGAATTGAAGGCAAGCTTTATCGATAATGGAATTGAAGGTAAGCTTTATCCATAATGGAATTGAAGGTAAGCTTTATCCATAATGGAAATGAAGGTAAGCTTTATCCACAATGGAATTGAAGGCAAGCTTTATCCACAATGGAATTGAAGGCAAGCTTTATCCATAATGGAATTGAAGGCAAGCTTTATCCATAATGGAATTGAAGGTAAGCTTTATCCATCATGGAATTGAAGGTAAGCTTTATCCATAATGGAATTGAAGGCAAGCTTTATCCACAATGGAATTGAAGGCAAGCTTTATCCATAATGGAATTGAAGGCAAGCTTTATCCATAATGGAAATGAAGGCAAGCTTTATCCATAATGGAAATGAAGGTAAGCTTTATCCACAATGGAATTGAAGGCAAGCTTTATCCATAATAAAAATGAAGGTAAGCTTTATCCATAATGTAATTGAAGGCAAGCTTTATCCATAATGGAATTGAAGGCAAGCTTTATCCATAATGGAATTGAAGGCAAGCTTTATCCACAATGGAAATGAAGGCAAACTTTATCCATAATGGAATTGACGGCAAGCTTTATCCATAATGGAATTGAAGGCAAGCTTTATCCATAATGGAATTGAAGGTAAGCTTTATCCATAATGGAATTGAAGGTAAGCTTTATCCATAATGGAATTGAAGGCAAGCTTTATCCATAATGGAATTGAAGGCAAGCTTTATCCATAATGGAATTGAAGGTAAGCTTTATCCATAATGGAATTGAAGGCAAGCTTTATCCATAATGGAATTGAGGGCAATCTTTATCCATAATGGAATTGAAGGCAAGCTTTATCCATAATGGAATTGAAGGCAAGCTTTATCCATAATGGAATTGAAGGCAAGCTTTATCCATAATGGAATTGAAGGCAAGCTTTATCCATAATGGAATTGAGGGCAATCTTTATCCATGATGGAGTTGAAGGCAAGCTTTATCTATAATGGAATTGAAGGCAAGCTTTATCCACAATGGAATTGAAGGCAAGCTTTATCCATAATGGAATTGAAGGCAAGCTTTATGCATCATGGAATTGAAGGTAAGCCTTATCCACAATGGAATTGAAGGCAAGCTTTATTCACAATGGAATTGAAGGCAAGCTTTATCCATAATGGAATTGAAGGCAAGCTTTATCCATTATGGAATTGAAGGTAAGCCTTATCCACAATGGAATTGAAGGCAAGCTTTATTCACAATGGAATTGAAGGCAAGCTTTATCCATAATGGAATTGAAGGCAAGCTTTATCCATTATGGAATTGAAGGTAAGCTTTATCCACAATGGAATTGAAGGTAAGCTTTATCCACAATGGAATTGAAGGCAAGCTTTATCCATAATGGAATTGAAGGTAAGCTTTATACACAATGGAATTGAAGGCAAGCTTTATCCATAATGGAATTGAAGGCAAGCTTTATCCACAATGGAATTGAAGGCAAGCTTTATCCATAATGGAATTGAAGGTAAGCTTTATCCATAATGGAATTGAAGGTAAGCTTTATGCATCATGGAATTGAAGGTAAGCTTTATCCACAATGGAATTGAAGGCAAGCTTTATCCACAATGGAATTGAAGGCAAGCTTTATCCATAATGGAATTGAAGGCAAGCTTTATCCATTATGGAATTGAAGGTAAGCTTTATCCACAATGGAATTGAAGGTAAGCTTTATCCACAATGGAATTGAAGGCAAGCTTTATCCATAATGGAATTGAAGGTAAGCTTTATACACAATGGAATTGAAGGCAAGCTTTATCCATAATGGAATTGAAGGCAAGCTTTATCCACAATGGAATTGAAGGCAAGCTTTATCCATAATGGAATTGAAGGTAAGCTTTATCCATAATGGAATTGAAGGCAAGCTTTATCCATAATGGAATTGAAGGCAAGCTTTATCGATAATGGAATTGAAGGTAAGCTTTGTCCATAATGGAATTGAAGGTAAGCTTTATCCATAATGGAAATGAAGGTAAGCTTTATCCACAATGGAATTGAAGGCAAGCTTTATCCACAATGGAATTGAAGGCAAGCTTTATCCATAATGGAATTGAAGGTAAGCTTTATCCATAATGGAATTGAAGGCAAGCTTTATCCATAATGGAATTGAAGGCAAGCTTTATCGATAATGGAATTGAAGGTAAGCTTTGTCCATAATGGAATTGAAGGTAAGCTTTATCCATAATGGAAATGAAGGTAAGCTTTATCCACAATGGAATTGAAGGCAAGCTTTATCCACAATGGAATTGAAGGCAAGCTTTATCCATAATGGAATTGAAGGCAAGCTTTATCCATAATGGAATTGAAGGTAAGCTTTATCCATAATGGAATTGAAGGTAAGCTTTATCCATAATGGAATTGAAGGCAAGCTTTATCCACAATGGAATTGAAGGCAAGCTTTATCCATAATGGAATTGAAGGCAAGCTTTATCCATAATGGAATTGAAGGCAAGCTTTATCCATAATGGAATTGAAGGTAAGCTTTATCCATAATGGAATTGAAGGCAAGCTTTATCCATAATGGAATTGAGGGCAATCTTTATCCATAATGGAATTGAAGGCAAGCTTTATCCATAATGGAATTGAAGGCAAGCTTTATCCATAATGGAATTGAAGGCAAGCTTTATCCATAATGGAATTGAAGGCAAGCTTTATCCATAATGGAATTGAGGGCAATCTTTATCCATAATGGAATTGAAGGTAAGCTTTATCCATAATGGAAATGAAGGTAAGCTTTATCCATAATGGAATTGAAGGTAAGCTTTATCCATAATGGAATTGAAGGCAAGCTTTATCCATAATGGAATTGAAGGCAAGCTTTATCCATAATGGAGTTGAAGGCAAGCTTTATCCACAATGGAATTGAAGGCAAGCTTTATCCATAATGGAATTGAAGGCAAGCTTTATCCATAATGGAATTGAAGGCAAGCTTTATCCATAATGGAATTGAAGGCAAGCTTTATCCATAATGGAATTGAAGGCAAGCTTTATCCATTATGGAATTGAAGGTAAGCTTTATCCACAATGGAATTGAAGGTAAGCTTTATCCACAATGGAATTGAAGGCAAGCTTTATCCATAATGGAATTGAAGGTAAGCTTTATACACAATGGAATTGAAGGCAAGCTTTATCCATAATGGAATTGAAGGCAAGCTTTATCCACAATGGAATTGAAGGCAAGCTTTATCGATAATGGAATTGAAGGTAAGCTTTATCCATAATGGAATTGAAGGTAAGCTTTATCCATAATGGAAATGAAGGCAAGCTTTATCCATAATGGAAATGAAGGCAAGCTTTATCCATAATGGAATTGAAGGCAAGCTTTATCCATAATGGAATTGAAGGCAAGCTTTATCCATAATGGAAATGAAGGCAAGCTTTATGCATCATGGAATTGAAGGTAAGCTTTATCCACAATGGAATTGAAGGCAAGCTTTATGCATCATGGAATTGAAGGTAAGCCTTATCCACAATGGAATTGAAGGCAAGCTTTATCCACAATGGAATTGAAGGCAAGCTTTATCCATAATGGAATTGAAGGCAAGCTTTATCCATTATGGAATTGAAGGTAAGCTTTATCCACAATGGAATTGAAGGTAAGCTTTATCCACAATGGAATTGAAGGCAAGCTTTATCCATAATGGAATTGAAGGTAAGCTTTATACACAATGGAATTGAAGGCAAGCTTTATCCATAATGGAATTGAAGGCAAGCTTTATCCACAATGGAATTGAAGGCAAGCTTTATCCATAATGGAATTGAAGGTAAGCTTTATCCATAATGGAATTGAAGGTAAGCTTTATGCATCATGGAATTGAAGGTAAGCTTTATCCACAATGGAATTGAAGGCAAGCTTTATCCACAATGGAATTGAAGGCAAGCTTTATCCATAATGGAATTGAAGGCAAGCTTTATCCATTATGGAATTGAAGGCAAGCTTTATCCATAATGGAATTGAAGGCAAGCTTTATCCATAATGGAATTGAAGGCAAGCTTTATCCAAAATGGAATTGAGGGCAATCTTTATCCATAATGGAGTTGAAAGCAAGCTTTATCTATAATGGAATTGAAGGCAAGCTTTATGCATCATGGAATTGAAGGTAAGCTTTATGCATCATGGAATTGAAGGTAAGCTTTATCCACAATGGAATTGAAGGCAAGCTTTATCCACAATGGAATTGAAGGCAAGCTTTATCCATAATGGAATTGAAGGCAAGCTTTATCCATTATGGAATTGAAGGTAAGCTTTATCCACAATGGAATTGAAGGTAAGCTTTATCCACAATGGAATTGAAGGCAAGCTTTATCCATAATGGAATTGAAGGTAAGCTTTATACACAATGGAATTGAAGGCAAGCTTTATCCATAATGGAATTGAAGGCAAGCTTTATCCACAATGGAATTGAAGGCAAGCTTTATCGATAATGGAATTGAAGGTAAGCTTTATCCATAATGGAATTGAAGGTAAGCTTTATCCATAATGGAAATGAAGGTAAGCTTTATCCACAATGGAGTTGAAGGCAAGCTTTATCCACAATGGAATTGAAGGCAAGCTTTATCCATAATGGAATTGAAGGCAAGCTTTATCCATAATGGAATTGAAGGTAAGCTTTATCCATCATGGAATTGAAGGTAAGCTTTATCCATAATGGAATTGAAGGCAAGCTTTATCCACAATGGAATTGAAGGCAAGCTTTATCCATAATGGAATTGAAGGCAAGCTTTATCCATAATGGAAATGAAGGCAAGCTTTATCCATAATGGAAATGAAGGTAAGCTTTATCCACAATGGAATTGAAGGCAAGCTTTATCCATAATAAAAATGAAGGTAAGCTTTATCCATAATGTAATTGAAGGCAAGCTTTATCCATAATGGAATTGAAGGCAAGCTTTATCCATAATGGAATTGAAGGCAAGCTTTATCCACAATGGAAATGAAGGCAAACTTTATCCATAATGGAATTGACGGCAAGCTTTATCCATAATGGAATTGAAGGCAAGCTTTATCCATAATGGAATTGAAGGTAAGCTTTATCCATAATGGAATTGAAGGTAAGCTTTATCCATAATGGAATTGAAGGCAAGCTTTATCCATAATGGAATTGAAGGCAAGCTTTATCCATAATGGAATTGAAGGTAAGCTTTATCCATAATGGAATTGAAGGCAAGCTTTATCCATAATGGAATTGAGGGCAATCTTTATCCATAATGGAATTGAAGGCAAGCTTTATCCATAATGGAATTGAAGGCAAGCTTTATCCATAATGGAATTGAAGGCAAGCTTTATCCATAATGGAATTGAAGGCAAGCTTTATCCATAATGGAATTGAGGGCAATCTTTATCCATGATGGAGTTGAAGGCAAGCTTTATCTATAATGGAATTGAAGGCAAGCTTTATGCATCATGGAATTGAAGGTAAGCTTTATCCACAATGGAATTGAAGGCAAGCTTTATGCATCATGGAATTGAAGGTAAGCCTTATCCACAATGGAATTGAAGGCAAGCTTTATTCACAATGGAATTGAAGGCAAGCTTTATCCATAATGGAATTGAAGGCAAGCTTTATCCATTATGGAATTGAAGGTAAGCTTTATCCACAATGGAATTGAAGGTAAGCTTTATCCACAATGGAATTGAAGGCAAGCTTTATCCATAATGGAATTGAAGGTAAGCTTTATACACAATGGAATTGAAGGCAAGCTTTATCCATAATGGAATTGAAGGCAAGCTTTATCCACAATGGAATTGAAGGCAAGCTTTATCCATAATGGAATTGAAGGTAAGCTTTATCCATAATGGAATTGAAGGTAAGCTTTATGCATCATGGAATTGAAGGTAAGCTTTATCCACAATGGAATTGAAGGCAAGCTTTATCCACAATGGAATTGAAGGCAAGCTTTATCCATAATGGAATTGAAGGCAAGCTTTATCCATTATGGAATTGAAGGTAAGCTTTATCCACAATGGAATTGAAGGTAAGCTTTATCCACAATGGAATTGAAGGCAAGCTTTATCCATAATGGAATTGAAGGTAAGCTTTATACACAATGGAATTGAAGGCAAGCTTTATCCATAATGGAATTGAAGGCAAGCTTTATCCACAATGGAATTGAAGGCAAGCTTTATCGATAATGGAATTGAAGGTAAGCTTTGTCCATAATGGAATTGAAGGTAAGCTTTATCCATAATGGAAATGAAGGTAAGCTTTATCCACAATGGAATTGAAGGCAAGCTTTATCCACAATGGAATTGAAGGCAAGCTTTATCCATAATGGAATTGAAGGCAAGCTTTATCCATAATGGAATTGAAGGTAAGCTTTATCCATAATGGAATTGAAGGTAAGCTTTATCCATAATGGAATTGAAGGCAAGCTTTATCCACAATGGAATTGAAGGCAAGCTTTATCCATAATGGAATTGAAGGCAAGCTTTATCCATAATGGAATTGAAGGCAAGCTTTATCCATAATGGAATTGAAGGTAAGCTTTATCCATAATGGAATTGAAGGCAAGCTTTATCCATAATGGAATTGAGGGCAATCTTTATCCATAATGGAATTGAAGGCAAGCTTTATCCATAATGGAATTGAAGGCAAGCTTTATCCATAATGGAATTGAAGGCAAGCTTTATCCATAATGGAATTGAAGGCAAGCTTTATCCATAATGGAATTGAGGGCAATCTTTATCCATAATGGAATTGAAGGTAAGCTTTATCCATAATGGAAATGAAGGTAAGCTTTATCCATAATGGAAATGAAGGTAAGCTTTATCCATAATGGAATTGAAGGTAAGCTTTATCCATAATGGAATTGAAGGCAAGCTTTATCCATAATGGAATTGAAGGCAAGCTTTATCCATAATGGAGTTGAAGGCAAGCTTTATCCACAATGGAATTGAAGGCAAGCTTTATCCATAATGGAATTGAAGGCAAGCTTTATCCATAATGGAATTGAAGGCAAGCTTTATCCATAATGGAATTGAAGGCAAGCTTTATCCATTATGGAATTGAAGGCAAGCTTTATCCACAATGGAATTGAAGGTAAGCTTTATCCACAATGGAATTGAAGGCAAGCTTTATCCATAATGGAATTGAAGGTAAGCTTTATACACAATGGAATTGAAGGCAAGCTTTATCCATAATGGAATTGAAGGCAAGCTTTATCCACAATGGAATTGAAGGCAAGCTTTATCGATAATGGAATTGAAGGTAAGCTTTATCCATAATGGAATTGAAGGTAAGCTTTATCCATAATGGAAATGAAGGCAAGCTTTATCCATAATGGAAATGAAGGCAAGCTTTATCCATAATGGAATTGAAGGCAAGCTTTATCCATAATGGAATTGAAGGCAAGCTTTATCCATAATGGAAATGAAGGCAAGCTTTATCCATAATGGCAATTGAAGGCAAGCTTTATCCATAATGGAATTGAAGGTAAGCTTTATCCATAATGGAATTGAAGGCAAGCTTTATCCATAATGGAAATGAAGGCAAGCTTTATCCATAATGGAATTGAAGGCAAGCTTTATCCATAATGGAAATGAAGGCAAGCTTTATCCATAATGGAATTGAAGGCAAGCTTTATCCACAATGGAATTGAAGGCAAGTTTTATCCATAATGGAATTGAAGGTAAGCTTTATCCACAATGGAATTGAAGGTAAGCTTTATCCACAATGGAATTGAAGGCAAGCTTTATCCACAATGGAATTGAAGGTAAGCTTTATCCATAATGGAATTGAAGGTAAGCTTTATCCATAATGGAAATGAAGGCAAGCTTTATCCATAATGGAAATGAAGGCAAGGTTTATCCATAATGGAATTGAAGGCAAGCTTTATCCATAATGGAAATGAAGGTAAGCTTTATCCATAATGGAATTGAAGGTAAGCTTTATCCACAATGGAATTGAAGGCAAGCTTTATCCATAATGGAAATGAAGGCAAGGTTTATCCATAATGGAATTGAAGGCAAGCTTTATCCATAATGGAAATGAAGGTAAGCTTTATCCATAATGGAATTGAAGGTAAGCTTTATCCACAATGGAAATGAAGGCAAGCTTTATCCATAATGGAAATGAAGGCAAGGTTTATCCATAATGGAATTGAAGGCAAGCTTTATCCATAATGGAAATGAAGGTAAGCTTTATCCATAATGGAATTGAAGGTAAGCTTTATCCACAATGGAATTGAAGGCAAGCTTTATCCATAATGGAATTGAAGGTAAGCTTTATCCATAATGGAAATGAAGGCAAGGTTTATCCATAATGGAATTGAAGGGAAGCTTTATCCATAATGGAATTGAAGGTAAGCTTTATCCACAATGGAATTGAAGGCAAGCTTTATCCACAATGGAATTGAAGGCAAGCTTTATCCATAATGGAATTGAAGGCAAGCTTTATCCATAATGGAAATGAAGGCAAGCTTTATCCATAATGGAAATGAAGGTAAGCTTTATCCACAATGGAATTGAAGGCAAGCTTTATCCATAATAAAAATGAAGGTAAGCTTTATCCATAATGTAATTGAAGGCAAGCTTTATCCATAATGGAATTGAAGGCAAGCTTTATCCATAATGGAATTGAAGGCAAGCTTTATCCACAATGGAAATGAAGGCAAACTTTATCCATAATGGAATTGACGGCAAGCTTTATCCATAATGGAATTGAAGGCAAGCTTTATCCATAATGGAATTGAAGGTAAGCTTTATCCATAATGGAATTGAAGGTAAGCTTTATCCATAATGGAATTGAAGGCAAGCTTTATCCATAATGGAATTGAAGGCAAGCTTTATCCATCATGGAATTGAAGGTAAGCTTTATCCATAATGGAATTGAAGGCAAGCTTTATCCATAATGGAATTGAGGGCAATCTTTATCCATAATGGAATTGAAGGCAAGCTTTATCCATAATGTAATTGAAGGCAAGCTTTATCCATAATGGAATTGAAGGCAAGCTTTATCCATAATGGAATTGAAGGCAAGCTTTATCCATAATGGAATTGAGGGCAATCTTTATCCATAATGGAGTTGAAGGCAAGCTTTATCTATAATGGAATTGAAGGCAAGCTTTATGCATCATGGAATTGAAGGTAAGCTTTATCCACAATGGAATTGAAGGCAAGCTTTATGCATCATGGAATTGAAGGTAAGCCTTATCCACAATGGAATTGAAGGCAAGCTTTATCCACAATGGAATTGAAGGCAAGCTTTATCCATAATGGAATTGAAGGCAAGCTTTATCCATTATGGAATTGAAGGTAAGCTTTATCCACAATGGAATTGAAGGTAAGCTTTATCCACAATGGAATTGAAGGCAAGCTTTATCCATAATGGAATTGAAGGTAAGCTTTATACACAATGGAATTGAAGGCAAGCTTTATCCATAATGGAATTGAAGGCAAGCTTTATCCACAATGGAATTGAAGGCAAGCTTTATCCATAATGGAATTGAAGGTAAGCTTTATCCATAATGGAATTGAAGGTAAGCTTTATGCATCATGGAATTGAAGGTAAGCTTTATCCACAATGGAATTGAAGGCAAGCTTTATCCACAATGGAATTGAAGGCAAGCTTTATCCATAATGGAATTGAAGGCAAGCTTTATCCATTATGGAATTGAAGGTAAG
This sequence comes from Myxine glutinosa, assembly GCF_964187855.1. NCBI lineage: Eukaryota > Metazoa > Chordata > Myxini > Myxiniformes > Myxinidae > Myxine > Myxine glutinosa. The sequence goes on from NC_136261.1 coordinate 295,483,089, forward strand.
CTTTATCCACAATGGAATTGAAGGTAAGCTTTATCCACAATGGAATTGAAGGCAAGCTTTATCCATAATGGAATTGAAGGTAAGCTTTATACACAATGGAATTGAAGGCAAGCTTTATCCATAATGGAATTGAAGGCAAGCTTTATCCACAATGGAATTGAAGGCAAGCTTTATCGATAATGGAATTGAAGGTAAGCTTTGTCCATAATGGAATTGAAGGTAAGCTTTATCCATAATGGAAATGAAGGTAAGCTTTATCCACAATGGAATTGAAGGCAAGCTTTATCCACAATGGAATTGAAGGCAAGCTTTATCCATAATGGAATTGAAGGCAAGCTTTATCCATAATGGAATTGAAGGTAAGCTTTATCCATAATGGAATTGAAGGTAAGCTTTATCCATAATGGAATTGAAGGCAAGCTTTATCCACAATGGAATTGAAGGCAAGCTTTATCCATAATGGAATTGAAGGCAAGCTTTATCCATAATGGAATTGAAGGCAAGCTTTATCCATAATGGAATTGAAGGTAAGCTTTATCCATAATGGAATTGAAGGCAAGCTTTATCCATAATGGAATTGAGGGCAATCTTTATCCATAATGGAATTGAAGGCAAGCTTTATCCATAATGGAATTGAAGGCAAGCTTTATCCATAATGGAATTGAAGGCAAGCTTTATCCATAATGGAATTGAAGGCAAGCTTTATCCATAATGGAATTGAGGGCAATCTTTATCCATAATGGAATTGAAGGTAAGCTTTATCCATAATGGAAATGAAGGTAAGCTTTATCCATAATGGAATTGAAGGTAAGCTTTATCCATAATGGAATTGAAGGCAAGCTTTATCCATAATGGAATTGAAGGCAAGCTTTATCCATAATGGAGATGAAGGCAAGCTTTATCCACAATGGAATTGAAGGCAAGCTTTATCCATAATGGAATTGAAGGCAAGCTTTATCCATAATGGAATTGAAGGCAAGCTTTATCCATAATGGAATTGAAGGCAAGCTTTATCCATAATGGAATTGAAGGCAAGCTTTATCCATTATGGAATTGAAGGTAAGCTTTATCCACAATGGAATTGAAGGTAAGCTTTATCCACAATGGAATTGAAGGCAAGCTTTATCCATAATGGAATTGAAGGTAAGCTTTATACACAATGGAATTGAAGGCAAGCTTTATCCATAATGGAATTGAAGGCAAGCTTTATCCACAATGGAATTGAAGGCAAGCTTTATCGATAATGGAATTGAAGGTAAGCTTTATCCATAATGGAATTGAAGGCAAGCTTTATCCATAATGGAAATGAAGGCAAGCTTTATCCATAATGGCAATTGAAGGCAAGCTTTATCCATAATGGAATTGAAGGTAAGCTTTATCCATAATGGAATTGAAGGCAAGCTTTATCCATAATGGAAATGAAGGCAAGCTTTATCCATAATGGAATTGAAGGCAAGCTTTATCCATAATGGAAATGAAGGCAAGCTTTATCCATAATGGCAATTGAAGGCAAGCTTTATCCATAATGGAATTGAAGGCAAGCTTTATCCATAATGGAATTGAAGGCAAGCTTTATCCATAATGGAATTGAAGGCAAGCTTTATCCATAATGGAATTGAAGGCAAGCTTTATCCATAATGGAAATGAAGGCAAGCTTTATCCACAATGGAAATGAAGGCAAGCTTTATCCATAATGGAATTGAAGGTAAGCTTTATCCATAATGGAATTGAAGGTAAGCTTTATCCATAATGGAATTGAAGGTAAGCTTTATCCATAATGGAATTGAAGGCAAGCTTTATCCATAATGGAAATGAAGGCAAGCTTTATCCATAATGGAATTGAAGGCAAGCTTTATCCATAATGGAAATGAAGGCAAGCTTTATCCATAATGGCAATTGAAGGCAAGCTTTATCCATAATGGAATTGAAGGCAAGCTTTATCCATAATGGAATTGAAGGCAAGCTTTATCCATAATGGAATTGAAGGCAAGCTTTATCCATAATGGAATTGAAGGCAAGCTTTATCCATAATGGAAATGAAGGCAAGCTTTATCCACAATGGAAATGAAGGCAAGCTTTATCCATAATGGAATTGAAGGCAAGCTTTATCCATAATGGAATTGAAGGCAAGCTTTATCCATAATGGAATTGAGGGCAATCTTTATCCATAATGGAATTGAAGGCAAGCTTTATCCATAATGGATATGAAGGCAAGCTTTATCCATAATGGAATTGAAGGCAAGCTTTATCCATAATGGAATTGAGGGCAATCTTTATCCATAATGGAATTGAAGGCAAGCTTTATCCATAATGGAATTGAAGGTAAGCTTTATCCATAATGGAATTGAAGGTAAGCTTTATCTACAATAGAATTGAAGGCAAGCTTTATCCATAATGGAGTTGAAGGCAAGCTTTATCCATAATGGAATTGAAGGTAAGCTTTATCCATAATGGAATTGAAGGCAAGCTTTATCCACAATGGAATTGAAGGCAAGTTTTATCCATAATGGAATTGAAGGTAAGCTTTATCCACAATGGAATTGAAGGTAAGCTTTATCCACAATGGAATTGAAGGCAAGCTTTATCCACAATGGAATTGAAGGTAAGCTTTATCCATAATGGAATTGAAGGTAAGCTTTATCCATAATGGAAATGAAGGCAAGCTTTATCCATAATGGAAATGAAGGCAAGGTTTATCCATAATGGAATTGAAGGCAAGCTTTATCCATAATGGAAATGAAGGTAAGCTTTATCCATAATGGAATTGAAGGTAAGCTTTATCCACAATGGAATTGAAGGCAAGCTTTATCCATAATGGAAATGAAGGCAAGGTTTATCCATAATGGAATTGAAGGCAAGCTTTATCCATAATGGAAATGAAGGTAAGCTTTATCCATAATGGAATTGAAGGTAAGCTTTATCCACAATGGAAATGAAGGCAAGCTTTATCCATAATGGAAATGAAGGCAAGGTTTATCCATAATGGAATTGAAGGCAAGCTTTATCCATAATGGAAATGAAGGTAAGCTTTATCCATAATGGAATTGAAGGTAAGCTTTATCCACAATGGAATTGAAGGCAAGCTTTATCCATAATGGAATTGAAGGTAAGCTTTATCCATAATGGAAATGAAGGCAAGGTTTATCCATAATGGAATTGAAGGCAAGCTTTATCCATAATGGAATTGAAGGTAAGCTTTATCCACAATGGAATTGAAGGCAAGCTTTATCCATAATGGAAATGAAGGTAAGCTTTATCTATATTGGAATTGAAGGTAAGCTTTATCCACAATGGAATTGAAACCTGCTTTATCCATAATGGAAATGAAGGCAAGGTTTATCCATAATGGAATTGAAGGCAAGCTTTATCCATAATGGAAATGAAGGTAAGCTTTATCCATAATGGAATTGAAGGTAAGCTTTATCCACAATGGAAATGAAGGCAAGCTTTATCCATAATGGAAATGAAGGCAAGGTTTATCCATAATGGAATTGAAGGCAAGCTTTATCCATAATGGAAATGAAGGTAAGCTTTATCCATAATGGAATTGAAGGTAAGCTTTATCCACAATGGAATTGAAGGCAAGCTTTATCCATAATGGAATTGAAGGTAAGCTTTATCCATAATGGAAATGAAGGCAAGTTTATCCATAATGGAATTGAAGGCAAGCTTTATCCATAATGGAATTGAAGGTAAGCTTTATCCACAATGGAATTGAAGGCAAGCTTTATCCATAATGGAATTGAAGGTAAGCTTTATCCATAATGGAATTGAAGGCAAGCTTTATCCACAATGGAATTGAAGGCAAGCTTTATCCATAATGGAATTGAAGGCAAGCTTTATCCATAATGGAATTGAAGGCAAGCTTTATCCATAATAGAATTGAAGGCAAGCTTTATCCATAATGGAATTGAAGGCAAGCTTTATCCATAATGGAATTGAAGGCAAGCTTTATCCATAATGGAATTGAAGGCAAGCTTTATCCATAATGGAATTTAAGGCAAGCTTTATCCATAATGGAATTGAAGGCAAGCTTTATCCATAATGGAATTGAAGGCAAGCTTTATCCATAATGGAATTGAAGGCAAGCTTTATCCATAATGGAATTGAAGGCAAGCTTTATCCATAATGGGATTGAGGGCAATCTTTATCCATAATGGAATTGAAGGTAAGCTTTATCCATAATGGAAATGAAGGTAAGCTTTATCCATAATGGAATTGAAGGTAAGCTTTATCCATAATGGAATTGAAGGCAAGCTTTATCCATAATGGAATTGAAGGCAAGCTTTATCCATAATGGAGTTGAAGGCAAGCTTTATCCACAATGGAATTGAAGGCAAGCTTTATCCATAATGGAATTGAAGGCAAGCTTTATCCATAATGGAATTGAAGGCAAGCTTTATCCACAATGGAATTGAAGGCAAGCTTTATCCACAATGGAATTGAAGGCAAGCTTTATCCACAATGGAATTGAAGGCAAGCTTTATCCACAATGGAATTGAAGGCAAGCTTTATCCATAATGGAATTGAAGGCAAGCTTTATCCATAATGGAATTGAAGGCAAGCTTTATCCATAATGGAATTGAAGGTAAGCTTTATCCATAATGGAATTGAAGGCAAGCTTTATCCATAATGGAATTGAAGGCAAGCTTTATCCATAATGGAGTTGAAGGCAAGCTTTATCTATAATGGAATTGAAGGCAAGCTTTATGCATCATGGAATTGAAGGTAAGCTTTATCCACAATGGAATTGAAGGCAAGCTTTATCCACAATGGAATTGAAGGCAAGCTTTATCCATAATGGAATTGAAGGCAAGCTTTATCCATTATGGAATTGAAGGTAAGCTTTATCCACAATGGAATTGAAGGTAAGCTTTATCCACAATGGAATTGAAGGCAAGCTTTATCCATAATGGAATTGAAGGTAAGCTTTATACACAATGGAATTGAAGGCAAGCTTTATCCACAATGGAATTGAAGGCAAGCTTTATCCACAATGGAATTGAAGGTAAGCTTTATCCATAATGGAATTGAATGTAAGCTTTATGCATCATGGAATTGAAGGTAAGCTTTATCCACATGGAATTGAAGGCAAGCTTTATCCACAATGGAATTGAAGGCAAGCTTTATCCATAATGGAATTGAAGGCAAGCTTTATCCATTATGGAATTGAAGGTAAGCTTTATCCACAATGGAATTGAAGGTAAGCTTTATCCACAATGGAATTGAAGGCAAGCTTTATCCATAATGGAATTGAAGGTAAGCTTTATACACAATGGAATTGAAGGCAAGCTTTATCCATAATGGAATTGAAGGCAAGCTTTATCCACAATGGAATTGAAGGCAAGCTTTATCCATAATGGAATTGAAGGCAAGCTTTATCCATAATGGAATTGAAGGCAAGCTTTATCCATAATGGAATTGAAGGTAAGCTTTATACACAATGGAATTGAAGGCAAGCTTTATCCATAATGGAAATGAAGGTAAGCTTTATCCACAATGGAATTGAAGGCAAGCTTTATCCACAATGGAATTGAAGGCAAGCTTTATCCATAATGGAATTGAAGGCAAGCTTTATCCATAATGGAATTGAAGGTAAGCTTTATCCATAATGGAATTGAAGGTAAGCTTTATCCATAATGGAATTGAAGGCAAGCTTTATCCACAATGGAATTGAAGGCAAGCTTTATCCATAATGGAATTGAAGGCAAGCTTTATCCATAATGGAATTGAAGGCAAGCTTTATCCATAATGGAAATGAAGGCAAGCTTTATCCATAATGGAAATGAAGGTAAGCTTTATCCACAATGGAATTGAAGGCAAGCTTTATCCATAATAAAAATGAAGGTAAGCTTTATCCATAATGGAATTGAAGGCAAGCTTTATCCATAATGGAATTGAAGGTAAGCTTTATCCATAATGGAATTGAAGGTAAGCTTTATCCATAATGGAATTGAAGGCAAGCTTTATCCATAATGGAATTGAAGGCAAGCTTTATCCATAATGGAATTGAAGGTAAGCTTTATCCATAATGGAATTGAAGGCAAGCTTTATCCATAATGGAATTGAGGGCAATCTTTATCCATAATGGAATTGAAGGCAAGCTTTATCCATAATTGAATTGAAGGCAAGCTTTATCCATAATGGAATTGAAGGCAAGCTTTATCCATAATGGAATTGAAGGCAAGCTTTATCCATAATGGAATTGAAGGCAAGCTTTATCCATAATGGAATTGAGGGCAATCTTTATCCATAATGGAGTTGAAGGCAAGCTTTATCTATAATGGAATTGAAGGCAAGCTTTATGCATCATGGAATTGAAGGTAAGCTTTATGCATCATGGAATTGAAGGTAAGCTTTATCCACAATGGAATTGAAGGCAAGCTTTATCCACAATGGAATTGAAGGCAAGCTTTATCCATAATGGAATTGAAGGCAAGCTTTATCCATTATGGAATTGAAGGTAAGCTTTATCCACAATGGAATTGAAGGTAAGCTTTATCCACAATGGAATTGAAGGCAAGCTTTATCCATAATGGAATTGAAGGTAAGCTTTATACACAATGGAATTGAAGGCAAGCTTTATCCATAATGGAATTGAAGGCAAGCTTTATCCACAATGGAATTGAAGGCAAGCTTTATCGATAATGGAATTGAAGGTAAGCTTTATCCATAATGGAATTGAAGGTAAGCTTTATCCATAATGGAAATGAAGGTAAGCTTTATCCACAATGGAATTGAAGGCAAGCTTTATCCACAATGGAATTGAAGGCAAGCTTTATCCATAATGGAATTGAAGGCAAGCTTTATCCATAATGGAATTGAAGGTAAGCTTTATCCATCATGGAATTGAAGGTAAGCTTTATCCATAATGGAATTGAAGGCAAGCTTTATCCACAATGGAATTGAAGGCAAGCTTTATCCATAATGGAATTGAAGGCAAGCTTTATCCATAATGGAAATGAAGGCAAGCTTTATCCATAATGGAAATGAAGGTAAGCTTTATCCACAATGGAATTGAAGGCAAGCTTTATCCATAATAAAAATGAAGGTAAGCTTTATCCATAATGTAATTGAAGGCAAGCTTTATCCATAATGGAATTGAAGGCAAGCTTTATCCATAATGGAATTGAAGGCAAGCTTTATCCACAATGGAAATGAAGGCAAACTTTATCCATAATGGAATTGACGGCAAGCTTTATCCATAATGGAATTGAAGGCAAGCTTTATCCATAATGGAATTGAAGGTAAGCTTTATCCATAATGGAATTGAAGGTAAGCTTTATCCATAATGGAATTGAAGGCAAGCTTTATCCATAATGGAATTGAAGGCAAGCTTTATCCATAATGGAATTGAAGGTAAGCTTTATCCATAATGGAATTGAAGGCAAGCTTTATCCATAATGGAATTGAAGGCAAGCTTTATCCATAATGGAATTGAAGGCAAGCTTTATCCATAATGGAATTGAAGGCAAGCTTTATCCATAATGGAATTGAAGGCAAGCTTTATCCATAATGGAATTGAAGGCAAGCTTTATCCATAATGGAATTGAGGGCAATCTTTATCCATAATGGAGTTGAAGGCAAGCTTTATCTATAATGGAATTGAAGGCAAGCTTTATGCATCATGGAATTGAAGGTAAGCTTTATCCACAATGGAATTGAAGGCAAGCTTTATGCATCATGGAATTGAAGGTAAGCCTTATCCACAATGGAATTGAAGGCAAGCTTTATCCACAATGGAATTGAAGGCAAGCTTTATCCATAATGGAATTGAAGGCAAGCTTTATCCATTATGGAATTGAAGGTAAGCTTTATCCACAATGGAATTGAAGGTAAGCTTTATCCACAATGGAATTGAAGGCAAGCTTTATCCATAATGGAATTGAAGGTAAGCTTTATACACAATGGAATTGAAGGCAAGCTTTATCCATAATGGAATTGAAGGCAAGCTTTATCCACAATGGAATTGAAGGCAAGCTTTATCCATAATGGAATTGAAGGTAAGCTTTATCCATAATGGAATTGAAGGTAAGCTTTATGCATCATGGAATTGAAGGTAAGCTTTATCCACAATGGAATTGAAGGCAAGCTTTATCCACAATGGAATTGAAGGCAAGCTTTATCCATAATGGAATTGAAGGCAAGCTTTATCCATTATGGAATTGAAGGCAAGCTTTATCCATAATGGAATTGAAGGCAAGCTTTATCCATAATGGAATTGAAGGCAAGCTTTATCCATAATGGAATTGAGGGCAATCTTTATCCATAATGGAGTTGAAGGCAAGCTTTATCTATAATGGAATTGAAGGCAAGCTTTATGCATCATGGAATTGAAGGTAAGCTTTATGCATCATGGAATTGAAGGTAAGCTTTATCCACAATGGAATTGAAGGCAAGCTTTATCCACAATGGAATTGAAGGCAAGCTTTATCCATAATGGAATTGAAGGCAAGCTTTATCCATTATGGAATTGAAGGTAAGCTTTATCCACAATGGAATTGAAGGTAAGCTTTATCCACAATGGAATTGAAGGCAAGCTTTATCCATAATGGAATTGAAGGTAAGCTTTATACACAATGGAATTGAAGGCAAGCTTTATCCATAATGGAATTGAAGGCAAGCTTTATCCACAATGGAATTGAAGGCAAGCTTTATCGATAATGGAATTGAAGGTAAGCTTTATCCATAATGGGATTGAAGGTAAGCTTTATCCATAATGGAAATGAAGGTAAGCTTTATCCACAATGGAATTGAAGGCAAGCTTTATCCACAATGGAATTGAAGGCAAGCTTTATCCATAATGGAATTGAAGGCAAGCTTTATCCATAATGGAATTGAAGGTAAGCTTTATCCATCATGGAATTGAAGGTAAGCTTTATCCATAATGGAATTGAAGGCAAGCTTTATCCACAATGGAATTGAAGGCAAGCTTTATCCATAATGGAATTGAAGGCAAGCTTTATCCATAATGGAAATGAAGGCAAGCTTTATCCATAATGGAAATGAAGGTAAGCTTTATCCACAATGGAATTGAAGGCAAGCTTTATCCATAATAAAAATGAAGGTAAGCTTTATCCATAATGTAATTGAAGGCAAGCTTTATCCATAATGGAATTGAAGGCAAGCTTTATCCATAATGGAATTGAAGGCAAGCTTTATCCACAATGGAAATGAAGGCAAACTTTATCCATAATGGAATTGACGGCAAGCTTTATCCATAATGGAATTGAAGGCAAGCTTTATCCATAATGGAATTGAAGGTAAGCTTTATCCATAATGGAATTGAAGGTAAGCTTTATCCATAATGGAATTGAAGGCAAGCTTTATCCATAATGGAATTGAAGGCAAGCTTTATCCATAATGGAATTGAAGGTAAGCTTTATCCATAATGGAATTGAAGGCAAGCTTTATCCATAATGGAATTGAGGGCAATCTTTATCCATAATGGAATTGAAGGCAAGCTTTATCCATAATGGAATTGAAGGCAAGCTTTATCCATAATGGAATTGAAGGCAAGCTTTATCCATAATGGAATTGAAGGCAAGCTTTATCCATAATGGAATTGAGGGCAATCTTTATCCATAATGGAGTTGAAGGCAAGCTTTATCTATAATGGAATTGAAGGCAAGCTTTATGCATCATGGAATTGAAGGTAAGCTTTATCCACAATGGAATTGAAGGCAAGCTTTATGCATCATGGAATTGAAGGTAAGCTTTATACACAATGGAATTGAAGGCAAGCTTTATCCATAATGGAATTGAAGGCAAGCTTTATCCACAATGGAATTGAAGGCAAGCTTTATCGATAATGGAATTGAAGGTAAGCTTTATCCATAATGGAATTGAAGGTAAGCTTTATCCATAATGGAAATGAAGGTAAGCTTTATCCACAATGGAATTGAAGGCAAGCTTTATCCACAATGGAATTGAAGGCAAGCTTTATCCATAATGGAATTGAAGGCAAGCTTTATCCATAATGGAATTGAAGGTAAGCTTTATCCATCATGGAATTGAAGGTAAGCTTTATCCATAATGGAATTGAAGGCAAGCTTTATCCACAATGGAATTGAAGGCAAGCTTTATCCATAATGGAATTGAAGGCAAGCTTTATCCATAATGGAAATGAAGGCAAGCTTTATCCATAATGGAAATGAAGGTAAGCTTTATCCACAATGGAATTGAAGGCAAGCTTTATCCATAATAAAAATGAAGGTAAGCTTTATCCATAATGTAATTGAAGGCAAGCTTTATCCATAATGGAATTGAAGGCAAGCTTTATCCATAATGGAATTGAAGGCAAGCTTTATCCACAATGGAAATGAAGGCAAACTTTATCCATAATGGAATTGACGGCAAGCTTTATCCATAATGGAATTGAAGGCAAGCTTTATCCATAATGGAATTGAAGGTAAGCTTTATCCATAATGGAATTGAAGGTAAGCTTTATCCATAATGGAATTGAAGGCAAGCTTTATCCATAATGGAATTGAAGGCAAGCTTTATCCATAATGGAATTGAAGGTAAGCTTTATCCATAATGGAATTGAAGGCAAGCTTTATCCATAATGGAATTGAAGGCAAGCTTTATCCATAATGGAATTGAAGGCAAGCTTTATCCATAATGGAATTGAAGGCAAGCTTTATCCATAATGGAATTGAAGGCAAGCTTTATCCATAATGGAATTGAAGGCAAGCTTTATCCATAATGGAATTGAGGGCAATCTTTATCCATAATGGAGTTGAAGGCAAGCTTTATCTATAATGGAATTGAAGGCAAGCTTTATGCATCATGGAATTGAAGGTAAGCTTTATCCACAATGGAATTGAAGGCAAGCTTTATGCATCATGGAATTGAAGGTAAGCCTTATCCACAATGGAATTGAAGGCAAGCTTTATCCACAATGGAATTGAAGGCAAGCTTTATCCATAATGGAATTGAAGGCAAGCTTTATCCATTATGGAATTGAAGGTAAGCTTTATCCACAATGGAATTGAAGGTAAGCTTTATCCACAATGGAATTGAAGGCAAGCTTTATCCATAATGGAATTGAAGGTAAGCTTTATACACAATGGAATTGAAGGCAAGCTTTATCCATAATGGAATTGAAGGCAAGCTTTATCCACAATGGAATTGAAGGCAAGCTTTATCCATAATGGAATTGAAGGTAAGCTTTATCCATAATGGAATTGAAGGTAAGCTTTATGCATCATGGAATTGAAGGTAAGCTTTATCCACAATGGAATTGAAGGCAAGCTTTATCCACAATGGAATTGAAGGCAAGCTTTATCCATAATGGAATTGAAGGCAAGCTTTATCCATTATGGAATTGAAGGCAAGCTTTATCCATAATGGAATTGAAGGCAAGCTTTATCCATAATGGAATTGAAGGCAAGCTTTATCCATAATGGAATTGAGGGCAATCTTTATCCATAATGGAGTTGAAGGCAAGCTTTATCTATAATGGAATTGAAGGCAAGCTTTATGCATCATGGAATTGAAGGTAAGCTTTATGCATCATGGAATTGAAGGTAAGCTTTATCCACAATGGAATTGAAGGCAAGCTTTATCCACAATGGAATTGAAGGCAAGCTTTATCCATAATGGAATTGAAGGCAAGCTTTATCCATTATGGAATTGAAGGTAAGCTTTATCCACAATGGAATTGAAGGTAAGCTTTATCCACAATGGAATTGAAGGCAAGCTTTATCCATAATGGAATTGAAGGTAAGCTTTATACACAATGGAATTGAAGGCAAGCTTTATCCATAATGGAATTGAAGGCAAGCTTTATCCACAATGGAATTGAAGGCAAGCTTTATCGATAATGGAATTGAAGGTAAGCTTTATCCATAATGGGATTGAAGGTAAGCTTTATCCATAATGGAAATGAAGGTAAGCTTTATCCACAATGGAATTGAAGGCAAGCTTTATCCACAATGGAATTGAAGGCAAGCTTTATCCATAATGGAATTGAAGGCAAGCTTTATCCATAATGGAATTGAAGGTAAGCTTTATCCATCATGGAATTGAAGGTAAGCTTTATCCATAATGGAATTGAAGGCAAGCTTTATCCACAATGGAATTGAAGGCAAGCTTTATCCATAATGGAATTGAAGGCAAGCTTTATCCATAATGGAAATGAAGGCAAGCTTTATCCATAATGGAAATGAAGGTAAGCTTTATCCACAATGGAATTGAAGGCAAGCTTTATCCATAATAAAAATGAAGGTAAGCTTTATCCATAATGTAATTGAAGGCAAGCTTTATCCATAATGGAATTGAAGGCAAGCTTTATCCATAATGGAATTGAAGGCAAGCTTTATCCACAATGGAAATGAAGGCAAACTTTATCCATAATGGAATTGACGGCAAGCTTTATCCATAATGGAATTGAAGGCAAGCTTTATCCATAATGGAATTGAAGGTAAGCTTTATCCATAATGGAATTGAAGGTAAGCTTTATCCATAATGGAATTGAAGGCAAGCTTTATCCATAATGGAATTGAAGGCAAGCTTTATCCATAATGGAATTGAAGGTAAGCTTTATCCATAATGGAATTGAAGGCAAGCTTTATCCATAATGGAATTGAGGGCAATCTTTATCCATAATGGAATTGAAGGCAAGCTTTATCCATAATGGAATTGAAGGCAAGCTTTATCCATAATGGAATTGAAGGCAAGCTTTATCCATAATGGAATTGAAGGCAAGCTTTATCCATAATGGAATTGAGGGCAATCTTTATCCATAATGGAGTTGAAGGCAAGCTTTATCTATAATGGAATTGAAGGCAAGCTTTATGCATCATGGAATTGAAGGTAAGCTTTATCCACAATGGAATTGAAGGCAAGCTTTATGCATCATGGAATTGAAGGTAAGCCTTATCCACAATGGAATTGAAGGCAAGCTTTATCCACAATGGAATTGAAGGCAAGCTTTATCCATAATGGAATTGAAGGCAAGCTTTATCCATTATGGAATTGAAGGTAAGCTTTATCCACAATGGAATTGAAGGTAAGCTTTATCCACAATGGAATTGAAGGCAAGCTTTATCCATAATGGAATTGAAGGTAAGCTTTATACACAATGGAATTGAAGGCAAGCTTTATCCATAATGGAATTGAAGGCAAGCTTTATCCACAATGGAATTGAAGGCAAGCTTTATCCATAATGGAATTGAAGGTAAGCTTTATCCATAATGGAATTGAAGGTAAGCTTTATGCATCATGGAATTGAAGGTAAGCTTTATCCACAATGGAATTGAAGGCAAGCTTTATCCACAATGGAATTGAAGGCAAGCTTTATCCATAATGGAATTGAAGGCAAGCTTTATCCATAATGGAATTGAAGGCAAGCTTTATCCATAATGGAATTGAAGGCAAGCTTTATCCATAATGGAATTGAAGGTAAGCTTTATCCATAATGGAATTGAAGGTAAGCTTTATCCATAATGGAATTGAAGGCAAGCTTTATCCATAATGGAATTGAAGGTAAGCTTTATCCATAATGGAATTGAAGGTAAGCTTTATCCATAATGGAATTGAAGGCAAGCTTTATCCACAATGGAATTGAAGGCAAGCTTTATCCATAATGGAATTGAAGGCAAGCTTTATCCATAATGGAAATGAAGGCAAGCTTTATCCATAATGGAAATGAAGGTAAGCTTTATCCACAATGGAATTGAAGGCAAGCTTTATCCATAATAAAAATGAAGGTAAGCTTTATCCATAATGTAATTGAAGGCAAGCTTTATCCATAATGGAATTGAAGGCAAGCTTTATCCATAATGGAATTGAAGGTAAGCTTTATCCATAATGGAATTGAAGGTAAGCTTTATCCATAATGGAATTGAAGGTAAGCTTTATCCATAATGGAAATGAAGGTAAGCTTTATCCACAATGGAATTGAAGGCAAGCTTTATCCACAATGGAATTGAAGGCAAGCTTTATCCATAATGGAATTGAAGGCAAGCTTTATCCATAATGGAATTGAAGGTAAGCTTTATCCATCATGGAATTGAAGGTAAGCTTTATCCATAATGGAATTGAAGGCAAGCTTTATCCACAATGGAATTGAAGGCAAGCTTTATCCATAATGGAATTGAAGGCAAGCTTTATCCATAATGGAAATGAAGGCAAGCTTTATCCATAATGGAATTGAAGGCAAGCTTTATCCATAATGGAATTGAAGGTAAGCTTTATCCATCATGGAATTGAAGGTAAGCTTTATCCATAATGGAATTGAAGGCAAGCTTTATCCACAATGGAATTGAAGGCAAGCTTTATCCATAATGGAATTGAAGGCAAGCTTTATCCATAATGGAATTGAAGGTAAGCTTTATCCATCATGGAATTGAAGGTAAGCTTTATCCATAATGGAATTGAAGGCAAGCTTTATCCACAATGGAATTGAAGGCAAGCTTTATCCACAATGGAATTGAAGGCAAGCTTTATCGATAATGGAATTGAAGGTAAGCTTTATCCATAATGGAATTGAAGGTAAGCTTTATCCATAATGGAAATGAAGGTAAGCTTTATCCACAATGGAATTGAAGGCAAGCTTTATCCACAATGGAATTGAAGGCAAGCTTTATCCATAATGGAATTGAAGGCAAGCTTTATCCATAATGGAATTGAAGGTAAGCTTTATCCATCATGGAATTGAAGGTAAGCTTTATCCATAATGGAATTGAAGGCAAGCTTTATCCACAATGGAATTGAAGGCAAGCTTTATCCATAATGGAATTGAAGGCAAGCTTTATCCATAATGGAAATGAAGGCAAGCTTTATCCATAATGGAAATGAAGGTAAGCTTTATCCACAATGGAATTGAAGGCAAGCTTTATCCATAATAAAAATGAAGGTAAGCTTTATCCATAATGTAATTGAAGGCAAGCTTTATCCATAATGGAATTGAAGGCAAGCTTTATCCATAATGGAATTGAAGGCAAGCTTTATCCACAATGGAAATGAAGGCAAACTTTATCCATAATGGAATTGACGGCAAGCTTTATCCATAATGGAATTGAAGGCAAGCTTTATCCATAATGGAATTGAAGGTAAGCTTTATCCATAATGGAATTGAAGGTAAGCTTTATCCATAATGGAATTGAAGGCAAGCTTTATCCATAATGGAATTGAAGGCAAGCTTTATCCATAATGGAATTGAAGGTAAGCTTTATCCATAATGGAATTGAAGGCAAGCTTTATCCATAATGGAATTGAGGGCAATCTTTATCCATAATGGAATTGAAGGCAAGCTTTATCCATAATGGAATTGAAGGCAAGCTTTATCCATAATGGAATTGAAGGCAAGCTTTATCCATAATGGAATTGAAGGCAAGCTTTATCCATAATGGAATTGAGGGCAATCTTTATCCATGATGGAGTTGAAGGCAAGCTTTATCTATAATGGAATTGAAGGCAAGCTTTATGCATCATGGAATTGAAGGTAAGCTTTATCCACAATGGAATTGAAGGCAAGCTTTATGCATCATGGAATTGAAGGTAAGCCTTATCCACAATGGAATTGAAGGCAAGCTTTATTCACAATGGAATTGAAGGCAAGCTTTATCCATAATGGAATTGAAGGCAAGCTTTATCCATTATGGAATTGAAGGTAAGCTTTATCCACAATGGAATTGAAGGTAAGCTTTATCCACAATGGAATTGAAGGCAAGCTTTATCCATAATGGAATTGAAGGTAAGCTTTATACACAATGGAATTGAAGGCAAGCTTTATCCATAATGGAATTGAAGGCAAGCTTTATCCACAATGGAATTGAAGGCAAGCTTTATCCATAATGGAATTGAAGGTAAGCTTTATCCATAATGGAATTGAAGGTAAGCTTTATGCATCATGGAATTGAAGGTAAGCTTTATCCACAATGGAATTGAAGGCAAGCTTTATCCACAATGGAATTGAAGGCAAGCTTTATCCATAATGGAATTGAAGGCAAGCTTTATCCATTATGGAATTGAAGGTAAGCTTTATCCACAATGGAATTGAAGGTAAGCTTTATCCACAATGGAATTGAAGGCAAGCTTTATCCATAATGGAATTGAAGGTAAGCTTTATACACAATGGAATTGAAGGCAAGCTTTATCCATAATGGAATTGAAGGCAAGCTTTATCCACAATGGAATTGAAGGCAAGCTTTATCGATAATGGAATTGAAGGTAAGCTTTGTCCATAATGGAATTGAAGGTAAGCTTTATCCATAATGGAAATGAAGGTAAGCTTTATCCACAATGGAATTGAAGGCAAGCTTTATCCACAATGGAATTGAAGGCAAGCTTTATCCATAATGGAATTGAAGGCAAGCTTTATCCATAATGGAATTGAAGGTAAGCTTTATCCATAATGGAATTGAAGGTAAGCTTTATCCATAATGGAATTGAAGGCAAGCTTTATCCACAATGGAATTGAAGGCAAGCTTTATCCATAATGGAATTGAAGGCAAGCTTTATCCATAATGGAATTGAAGGCAAGCTTTATCCATAATGGAATTGAAGGTAAGCTTTATCCATAATGGAATTGAAGGCAAGCTTTATCCATAATGGAATTGAGGGCAATCTTTATCCATAATGGAATTGAAGGCAAGCTTTATCCATAATGGAATTGAAGGCAAGCTTTATCCATAATGGAATTGAAGGCAAGCTTTATCCATAATGGAATTGAAGGCAAGCTTTATCCATAATGGAATTGAGGGCAATCTTTATCCATAATGGAATTGAAGGCAAGCTTTATCCATAATGGAATTGAAGGCAAGCTTTATCCATAATGGAGTTGAAGGCAAGCTTTATCCACAATGGAATTGAAGGCAAGCTTTATCCATAATGGAATTGAAGGCAAGCTTTATCCATAATGGAATTGAAGGCAAGCTTTATCCATAATGGAATTGAAGGTAAGCTTTATCCATAATGGAAATGAAGGTAAGCTTTATCCATAATGGAATTGAAGGTAAGCTTTATCCATAATGGAATTGAAGGCAAGCTTTATCCATAATGGAATTGAAGGCAAGCTTTATCCATAATGGAGTTGAAGGCAAGCTTTATCCACAATGGAATTGAAGGCAAGCTTTATCCATAATGGAATTGAAGGCAAGCTTTATCCATAATGGAATTGAAGGCAAGCTTTATCCATAATGGAATTGAAGGCAAGCTTTATCCATAATGGAATTGAAGGCAAGCTTTATCCATTATGGAATTGAAGGTAAGCTTTATCCACAATGGAATTGAAGGTAAGCTTTATCCACAATGGAATTGAAGGCAAGCTTTATCCATAATGGAATTGAAGGTAAGCTTTATACACAATGGAATTGAAGGCAAGCTTTATCCATAATGGAATTGAAGGCAAGCTTTATCCACAATGGAATTGAAGGCAAGCTTTATCGATAATGGAATTGAAGGTAAGCTTTATCCATAATGGAATTGAAGGTAAGCTTTATCCATAATGGAAATGAAGGCAAGCTTTATCCATAATGGAAATGAAGGCAAGCTTTATCCATAATGGAATTGAAGGCAAGCTTTATCCATAATGGAATTGAAGGCAAGCTTTATCCATAATGGAAATGAAGGCAAGCTTTATCCATAATGGCAATTGAAGGCAAGCTTTATCCATAATGGAATTGAAGGTAAGCTTTATCCATAATGGAATTGAAGGCAAGCTTTATCCATAATGGAAATGAAGGCAAGCTTTATCCATAATGGAATTGAAGGCAAGCTTTATCCATAATGGAAATGAAGGCAAGCTTTATCCATAATGGAATTGAAGGCAAGCTTTATCCACAATGGAATTGAAGGCAAGTTTTATCCATAATGGAATTGAAGGTAAGCTTTATCCACAATGGAATTGAAGGTAAGCTTTATCCACAATGGAATTGAAGGCAAGCTTTATCCACAATGGAATTGAAGGTAAGCTTTATCCATAATGGAATTGAAGGTAAGCTTTATCCATAATGGAAATGAAGGCAAGCTTTATCCATAATGGAAATGAAGGCAAGGTTTATCCATAATGGAATTGAAGGCAAGCTTTATCCATAATGGAAATGAAGGTAAGCTTTATCCATAATGGAATTGAAGGTAAGCTTTATCCACAATGGAATTGAAGGCAAGCTTTATCCATAATGGAAATGAAGGCAAGGTTTATCCATAATGGAATTGAAGGCAAGCTTTATCCATAATGGAAATGAAGGTAAGCTTTATCCATAATGGAATTGAAGGTAAGCTTTATCCACAATGGAAATGAAGGCAAGCTTTATCCATAATGGAAATGAAGGCAAGGTTTATCCATAATGGAATTGAAGGCAAGCTTTATCCATAATGGAAATGAAGGTAAGCTTTATCCATAATGGAATTGAAGGTAAGCTTTATCCACAATGGAATTGAAGGCAAGCTTTATCCATAATGGAATTGAAGGTAAGCTTTATCCATAATGGAAATGAAGGCAAGGTTTATCCATAATGGAATTGAAGGCAAGCTTTATCCATAATGGAATTGAAGGTAAGCTTTATCCACAATGGAATTGAAGGCAAGCTTTATCCACAATGGAATTGAAGGCAAGCTTTATCCATAATGGAATTGAAGGCAAGCTTTATCCATAATGGAAATGAAGGCAAGCTTTATCCATAATGGAAATGAAGGTAAGCTTTATCCACAATGGAATTGAAGGCAAGCTTTATCCATAATAAAAATGAAGGTAAGCTTTATCCATAATGTAATTGAAGGCAAGCTTTATCCATAATGGAATTGAAGGCAAGCTTTATCCATAATGGAATTGAAGGCAAGCTTTATCCACAATGGAAATGAAGGCAAACTTTATCCATAATGGAATTGACGGCAAGCTTTATCCATAATGGAATTGAAGGCAAGCTTTATCCATAATGGAATTGAAGGTAAGCTTTATCCATAATGGAATTGAAGGTAAGCTTTATCCATAATGGAATTGAAGGCAAGCTTTATCCATAATGGAATTGAAGGCAAGCTTTATCCATAATGGAATTGAAGGCAAGCTTTATCCATAATGGAATTGAGGGCAATCTTTATCCATAATGGAATTGAAGGCAAGCTTTATCCATAATGTAATTGAAGGCAAGCTTTATCCATAATGGAATTGAAGGCAAGCTTTATCCATAATGGAATTGAAGGCAAGCTTTATCCATAATGGAATTGAGGGCAATCTTTATCCATAATGGAGTTGAAGGCAAGCTTTATCTATAATGGAATTGAAGGCAAGCTTTATGCATCATGGAATTGAAGGTAAGCTTTATCCACAATGGAATTGAAGGCAAGCTTTATGCATCATGGAATTGAAGGTAAGCCTTATCCACAATGGAATTGAAGGCAAGCTTTATCCACAATGGAATTGAAGGCAAGCTTTATCCATAATGGAATTGAAGGCAAGCTTTATCCATTATGGAATTGAAGGTAAGCTTTATCCACAATGGAATTGAAGGTAAGCTTTATCCACAATGGAATTGAAGGCAAGCTTTATCCATAATGGAATTGAAGGTAAGCTTTATACACAATGGAATTGAAGGCAAGCTTTATCCATAATGGAATTGAAGGCAAGCTTTATCCACAATGGAATTGAAGGCAAGCTTTATCCATAATGGAATTGAAGGTAAGCTTTATCCATAATGGAATTGAAGGTAAGCTTTATGCATCATGGAATTGAAGGTAAGCTTTATCCACAATGGAATTGAAGGCAAGCTTTATCCACAATGGAATTGAAGGCAAGCTTTATCCATAATGGAATTGAAGGCAAGCTTTATCCATTATGGAATTGAAGGTAAGCTTTATCCACAATGGAATTGAAGGTAAGCTTTATCCACAATGGAATTGAAGGCAAGCTTTATCCATAATGGAATTGAAGGTAAGCTTTATACACAATGGAATTGAAGGCAAGCTTTATCCATAATGGAATTGAAGGCAAGCTTTATCCACAATGGAATTGAAGGCAAGCTTTATCGATAATGGAATTGAAGGTAAGCTTTGTCCATAATGGAATTGAAGGTAAGCTTTATCCATAATGGAAATGAAGGTAAGCTTTATCCACAATGGAATTGAAGGCAAGCTTTATCCACAATGGAATTGAAGGCAAGCTTTATCCATAATGGAATTGAAGGCAAGCTTTATCCATAATGGAATTGAAGGTAAGCTTTATCCATAATGGAATTGAAGGTAAGCTTTATCCATAATGGAATTGAAGGCAAGCTTTATCCACAATGGAATTGAAGGCAAGCTTTATCCATAATGGAATTGAAGGCAAGCTTTATCCATAATGGAATTGAAGGCAAGCTTTATCCATAATGGAATTGAAGGTAAGCTTTATCCATAATGGAATTGAAGGCAAGCTTTATCCATAATGGAATTGAGGGCAATCTTTATCCATAATGGAATTGAAGGCAAGCTTTATCCATAATGGAATTGAAGGCAAGCTTTATCCATAATGGAATTGAAGGCAAGCTTTATCCATAATGGAATTGAAGGCAAGCTTTATCCATAATGGAATTGAGGGCAATCTTTATCCATAATGGAATTGAAGGTAAGCTTTATCCATAATGGAAATGAAGGTAAGCTTTATCCATAATGGAATTGAAGGTAAGCTTTATCCATAATGGAATTGAAGGCAAGCTTTATCCATAATGGAATTGAAGGCAAGCTTTATCCATAATGGAGTTGAAGGCAAGCTTTATCCACAATGGAATTGAAGGCAAGCTTTATCCATAATGGAATTGAAGGCAAGCTTTATCCATAATGGAATTGAAGGCAAGCTTTATCCATAATGGAATTGAAGGCAAGCTTTATCCATAATGGAATTGAAGGCAAGCTTTATCCATTATGGAATTGAAGGTAAGCTTTATCCACAATGGAATTGAAGGTAAGCTTTATCCACAATGGAATTGAAGGCAAGCTTTATCCATAATGGAATTGAAGGTAAGCTTTATACACAATGGAATTGAAGGCAAGCTTTATCCATAATGGAATTGAAGGCAAGCTTTATCCACAATGGAATTGAAGGCAAGCTTTATCGATAATGGAATTGAAGGTAAGCTTTATCCATAATGGAATTGAAGGCAAGCTTTATCCATAATGGAAATGAAGGCAAGCTTTATCCATAATGGCAATTGAAGGCAAGCTTTATCCATAATGGAATTGAAGGTAAGCTTTATCCATAATGGAATTGAAGGCAAGCTTTATCCATAATGGAAATTAAGGCAAGCTTTATCCATAATGGAATTGAAGGCAAGCTTTATCCATAATGGAAATGAAGGCAAGCTTTATCCATAATGGCAATTGAAGGCAAGCTTTATCCATAATGGAATTGAAGGCAAGCTTTATCCATAATGGAATTGAAGGCAAGCTTTATCCATAATGGAATTGAAGGCAAGCTTTATCCATAATGGAATTGAAGGCAAGCTTTATCCATAATGGAAATGAAGGCAAGCTTTATCCACAATGGAAATGAAGGCAAGCTTTATCCATAATGGAATTGAAGGTAAGCTTTATCCATAATGGAATTGAAGGTAAGCTTTATCCATAATGGAATTGAAGGTAAGCTTTATCCATAATGGAATTGAAGGCAAGCTTTATCCATAATGGAAATGAAGGCAAGCTTTATCCATAATGGAATTGAAGGCAAGCTTTATCCATAATGGAAATGAAGGCAAGCTTTATCCATAATGGCAATTGAAGGCAAGCTTTATCCATAATGGAATTGAAGGCAAGCTTTATCCATAATGGAATTGAAGGCAAGCTTTATCCATAATGGAATTGAAGGCAAGCTTTATCCATAATGGAATTGAAGGCAAGCTTTATCCATAATGGAAATGAAGGCAAGCTTTATCCACAATGGAAATGAAGGCAAGCTTTATCCATAATGGAATTGAAGGCAAGCTTTATCCATAATGGAATTGAAGGCAAGCTTTATCCATAATGGAATTGAGGGCAATCTTTATCCATAATGGAATTGAAGGCAAGCTTTATCCATAATGGATATGAAGGCAAGCTTTATCCATAATGGAATTGAAGGCAAGCTTTATCCATAATGGAATTGAGGGCAATCTTTATCCATAATGGAATTGAAGGCAAGCTTTATCCATAATGGAATTGAAGGTAAGCTTTATCCATAATGGAATTGAAGGTAAGCTTTATCTACAATAGAATTGAAGGCAAGCTTTATCCATAATGGAGTTGAAGGCAAGCTTTATCCATAATGGAATTGAAGGTAAGCTTTATCCATAATGGAATTGAAGGCAAGCTTTATCCACAATGGAATTGAAGGCAAGTTTTATCCATAATGGAATTGAAGGTAAGCTTTATCCACAATGGAATTGAAGGTAAGCTTTATCCACAATGGAATTGAAGGCAAGCTTTATCCACAATGGAATTGAAGGTAAGCTTTATCCATAATGGAATTGAAGGTAAGCTTTATCCATAATGGAAATGAAGGCAAGCTTTATCCATAATGGAAATGAAGGCAAGGTTTATCCATAATGGAATTGAAGGCAAGCTTTATCCATAATGGAAATGAAGGTAAGCTTTATCCATAATGGAATTGAAGGTAAGCTTTATCCACAATGGAATTGAAGGCAAGCTTTATCCATAATGGAAATGAAGGCAAGGTTTATCCATAATGGAATTGAAGGCAAGCTTTATCCATAATGGAAATGAAGGTAAGCTTTATCCATAATGGAATTGAAGGTAAGCTTTATCCACAATGGAAATGAAGGCAAGCTTTATCCATAATGGAAATGAAGGCAAGGTTTATCCATAATGGAATTGAAGGCAAGCTTTATCCATAATGGAAATGAAGGTAAGCTTTATCCATAATGGAATTGAAGGTAAGCTTTATCCACAATGGAATTGAAGGCAAGCTTTATCCATAATGGAATTGAAGGTAAGCTTTATCCATAATGGAAATGAAGGCAAGGTTTATCCATAATGGAATTGAAGGCAAGCTTTATCCATAATGGAATTGAAGGTAAGCTTTATCCACAATGGAATTGAAGGCAAGCTTTATCCATAATGGAAATGAAGGTAAGCTTTATCTATAATGGAATTGAAGGTAAGCTTTATCCACAATGGAATTGAAGGCAAGCTTTATCCATAATGGAAATGAAGGCAAGGTTTATCCATAATGGAATTGAAGGCAAGCTTTATCCAAAATGGAAATGAAGGTAAGCTTTATCCATAATGGAATTGAAGGTAAGCTTTATCCACAATGGAAATGAAGGCAAGCTTTATCCATAATGGAAATGAAGGCAAGGTTTATCCATAATGGAATTGAAGGCAAGCTTTATCCATAATGGAAATGAAGGTAAGCTTTATCCATAATGGAATTGAAGGTAAGCTTTATCCACAATGGAATTGAAGGCAAGCTTTATCCATAATGGAATTGAAGGTAAGCTTTATCCATAATGGAAATGAAGGCAAGTTTATCCATAATGGAATTGAAGGCAAGCTTTATCCATAATGGAATTGAAGGTAAGCTTTATCCACAATGGAATTGAAGGCAAGCTTTATCCATAATGGAATTGAAGGTAAGCTTTATCCATAATGGAATTGAAGGCAAGCTTTATCCACAATGGAATTGAAGGCAAGCTTTATCCATAATGGAATTGAAGGCAAGCTTTATCCATAATGGAATTGAAGGCAAGCTTTATCCATAATAGAATTGAAGGCAAGCTTTATCCATAATAGAATTGAAGGCAAGCTTTATCCATAATGGAATTGAAGGCAAGCTTTATCCATAATGGAATTGAAGGCAAGCTTTATCCATAATGGAATTGAAGGCAAGCTTTATCCATAATGGAATTTAAGGCAAGCTTTATCCATAATGGAATTGAAGGCAAGCTTTATCCATAATGGAATTGAAGGCAAGCTTTATCCATAATGGAATTGAAGGCAAGCTTTATCCATAATGGAATTGAAGGCAAGCTTTATCCATAATGGGATTGAGGGCAATCTTTATCCATAATGGAATTGAAGGTAAGCTTTATCCATAATGGAAATGAAGGTAAGCTTTATCCATAATGGAATTGAAGGTAAGCTTTATCCATAATGGAATTGAAGGCAAGCTTTATCCATAATGGAATTGAAGGCAAGCTTTATCCATAATGGAGTTGAAGGCAAGCTTTATCCACAATGGAATTGAAGGCAAGCTTTATCCATAATGGAATTGAAGACAAGCTTTATCCATAATGGAATTGAAGGCAAGCTTTATCCACAATGGAATTGAAGGCAAGCTTTATCCACAATGGAATTGAAGGCAAGCTTTATCCACAATGGAATTGAAGGCAAGCTTTATCCACAATGGAATTGAAGGCAAGCTTTATCCATAATGGAATTGAAGGCAAGCTTTATCCATAATGGAATTGAAGGCAAGCTTTATCCATAATGGAATTGAAGGTAAGCTTTATCCATAATGGAATTGAAGGCAAGCTTTATCCATAATGGAATTGAAGGCAAGCTTTATCTATAATGGAATTGAAGGCAAGCTTTATGCATCATGGAATTGAAGGTAAGCTTTATCCACAATGGAATTGAAGGCAAGCTTTATCCACAATGGAATTGAAGGCAAGCTTTATCCATAATGGAATTGAAGGCAAGCTTTATCCATTATGGAATTGAAGGTAAGCTTTATCCACAATGGAATTGAAGGTAAGCTTTATCCACAATGGAATTGAAGGCAAGCTTTATCCATAATGGAATTGAAGGTAAGCTTTATACACAATGGAATTGAAGGCAAGCTTTATCCACAATGGAATTGAAGGCAAGCTTTATCCACAATGGAATTGAAGGTAAGCTTTATCCATAATGGAATTGAATGTAAGCTTTATGCATCATGGAATTGAAGGTAAGCTTTATCCACATGGAATTGAAGGCAAGCTTTATCCACAATGGAATTGAAGGCAAGCTTTATCCATAATGGAATTGAAGGCAAGCTTTATCCATTATGGAATTGAAGGTAAGCTTTATCCACAATGGAATTGAAGGTAAGCTTTATCCACAATGGAATTGAAGGCAAGCTTTATCCATAATGGAATTGAAGGTAAGCTTTATACACAATGGAATTGAAGGCAAGCTTTATCCATAATGGAATTGAAGGCAAGCTTTATCCACAATGGAATTGAAGGCAAGCTTTATCGATAATGGAATTGAAGGTAAGCTTTATCCATAATGGAATTGAAGGTAAGCTTTATCCATAATGGAAATGAAGGTAAGCTTTATCCACAATGGAATTGAAGGCAAGCTTTATCCACAATGGAATTGAAGGCAAGCTTTATCCATAATGGAATTGAAGGCAAGCTTTATCCATAATGGAATTGAAGGTAAGCTTTATCCATAATGGAATTGAAGGTAAGCTTTATCCATAATGGAATTGAAGGCAAGCTTTATCCACAATGGAATTGAAGGCAAGCTTTATCCATAATGGAATTGAAGGCAAGCTTTATCCATAATGGAAATGAAGGCAAGCTTTATCCATAATGGAAATGAAGGTAAGCTTTATCCACAATGGAATTGAAGGCAAGCTTTATCCATAATAAAAATGAAGGTAAGCTTTATCCATAATGGAATTGAAGGCAAGCTTTATCCATAATGGAATTGAAGGTAAGCTTTATCCATA
This sequence comes from Myxine glutinosa, assembly GCF_964187855.1. Lineage (NCBI taxonomy): Eukaryota > Metazoa > Chordata > Myxini > Myxiniformes > Myxinidae > Myxine > Myxine glutinosa. The sequence continues at coordinate 295,508,722 of NC_136261.1, forward strand.
ATGGAATTGAAGGTAAGCTTTATCCATAATGGAATTGAAGGCAAGCTTTATCCATAATGGAATTGAAGGCAAGCTTTATCCATAATGGAATTGAAGGTAAGCTTTATCCATAATGGAATTGAAGGCAAGCTTTATCCATAATGGAATTGAGGGCAATCTTTATCCATAATGGAATTGAAGGCAAGCTTTATCCATAATTGAATTGAAGGCAAGCTTTATCCATAATGGAATTGAAGGCAAGCTTTATCCATAATGGAATTGAAGGCAAGCTTTATCCATAATGGAATTGAAGGCAAGCTTTATCCATAATGGAATTGAGGGCAATCTTTATCCATAATGGAGTTGAAGGCAAGCTTTATCTATAATGGAATTGAAGGCAAGCTTTATGCATCATGGAATTGAAGGTAAGCTTTATCCATAATGGAGTTGAAGGCAAGCTTTATCCACAATGGAATTGAAGGCAAGCTTTATCCATAATGGAATTGAAGGCAAGCTTTATCCATAATGGAATTGAAGGCAAGCTTTATCCATAATGGAATTGAAGGCAAGCTTTATCCATAATGGAATTGAAGGCAAGCTTTATCCATTATGGAATTGAAGGTAAGCTTTATCCACAATGGAATTGAAGGTAAGCTTTATCCACAATGGAATTGAAGGCAAGCTTTATCCATAATGGAATTGAAGGTAAGCTTTATACACAATGGAATTGAAGGCAAGCTTTATCCATAATGGAATTGAAGGCAAGCTTTATCCACAATGGAATTGAAGGCAAGCTTTATCGATAATGGAATTGAAGGTAAGCTTTATCCATAATGGAATTGAAGGCAAGCTTTATCCATAATGGAAATGAAGGCAAGCTTTATCCATAATGGCAATTGAAGGCAAGCTTTATCCATAATGGAATTGAAGGTAAGCTTTATCCATAATGGAATTGAAGGCAAGCTTTATCCATAATGGAAATGAAGGCAAGCTTTATCCATAATGGAATTGAAGGCAAGCTTTATCCATAATGGAAATGAAGGCAAGCTTTATCCATAATGGCAATTGAAGGCAAGCTTTATCCATAATGGAATTGAAGGCAAGCTTTATCCATAATGGAATTGAAGGCAAGCTTTATCCATAATGGAATTGAAGGCAAGCTTTATCCATAATGGAATTGAAGGCAAGCTTTATCCATAATGGAAATGAAGGCAAGCTTTATCCACAATGGAAATGAAGGCAAGCTTTATCCATAATGGAATTGAAGGTAAGCTTTATCCATAATGGAATTGAAGGTAAGCTTTATCCATAATGGAATTGAAGGTAAGCTTTATCCATAATGGAATTGAAGGCAAGCTTTATCCATAATGGAAATGAAGGCAAGCTTTATCCATAATGGAATTGAAGGCAAGCTTTATCCATAATGGAAATGAAGGCAAGCTTTATCCATAATGGCAATTGAAGGCAAGCTTTATCCATAATGGAATTGAAGGCAAGCTTTATCCATAATGGAATTGAAGGCAAGCTTTATCCATAATGGAATTGAAGGCAAGCTTTATCCATAATGGAATTGAAGGCAAGCTTTATCCATAATGGAAATGAAGGCAAGCTTTATCCACAATGGAAATGAAGGCAAGCTTTATCCATAATGGAATTGAAGGCAAGCTTTATCCATAATGGAATTGAAGGCAAGCTTTATCCATAATGGAATTGAGGGCAATCTTTATCCATAATGGAATTGAAGGCAAGCTTTATCCATAATGGATATGAAGGCAAGCTTTATCCATAATGGAATTGAAGGCAAGCTTTATCCATAATGGAATTGAGGGCAATCTTTATCCATAATGGAATTGAAGGCAAGCTTTATCCAAAATGGAATTGAAGGTAAGCTTTATCCATAATGGAATTGAAGGTAAGCTTTATCTACAATAGAATTGAAGGCAAGCTTTATCCATAATGGAGTTGAAGGCAAGCTTTATCCATAATGGAATTGAAGGTAAGCTTTATCCATAATGGAATTGAAGGCAAGCTTTATCCACAATGGAATTGAAGGCAAGTTTTATCCATAATGGAATTGAAGGTAAGCTTTATCCACAATAGAATTGAAGGTAAGCTTTATCCACAATGGAATTGAAGGCAAGCTTTATCCACAATGGAATTGAAGGTAAGCTTTATCCATAATGGAATTGAAGGTAAGCTTTATCCATAATGGAAATGAAGGCAAGCTTTATCCATAATGGAAATGAAGGCAAGGTTTATCCATAATGGAATTGAAGGCAAGCTTTATCCATAATGGAAATGAAGGTAAGCTTTATCCATAATGGAATTGAAGGTAAGCTTTATCCACAATGGAATTGAAGGCAAGCTTTATCCATAATGGAAATGAAGGCAAGGTTTATCCATAATGGAATTGAAGGCAAGCTTTATCCATAATGGAAATGAAGGTAAGCTTTATCCATAATGGAATTGAAGGTAAGCTTTATCCACAATGGAAATGAAGGCAAGCTTTATCCATAATGGAAATGAAGGCAAGGTTTATCCATAATGGAATTGAAGGCAAGCTTTATCCATAATGGAAATGAAGGTAAGCTTTATCCATAATGGAATTGAAGGTAAGCTTTATCCACAATGGAATTGAAGGCAAGCTTTATCCATAATGGAATTGAAGGTAAGCTTTATCCATAATGGAAATGAAGGCAAGGTTTATCCATAATGGAATTGAAGGCAAGCTTTATCCATAATGGAATTGAAGGTAAGCTTTATCCACAATGGAATTGAAGGCAAGCTTTATCCATAATGGAAATGAAGGTAAGCTTTATCTATAATGGAATTGAAGGTAAGCTTTATCCACAATGGAATTGAAGGCAAGCTTTATCCATAATGGAAATGAAGGCAAGGTTTATCCATAATGGAATTGAAGGCAAGCTTTATCCATAATGGAAATGAAGGTAAGCTTTATCCATAATGGAATTGAAGGTAAGCTTTATCCACAATGGAAATGAAGGCAAGCTTTATCCATAATGGAAATGAAGGCAAGGTTTATCCATAATGGAATTGAAGGCAAGCTTTATCCATAATGGAAATGAAGGTAAGCTTTATCCATAATGGAATTGAAGGTAAGCTTTATCCACAATGGAATTGAAGGCAAGCTTTATCCATAATGGAATTGAAGGTAAGCTTTATCCATAATGGAAATGAAGGCAAGTTTATCCATAATGGAATTGAAGGCAAGCTTTATCCATAATGGAATTGAAGGTAAGCTTTATCCACAATGGAATTGAAGGCAAGCTTTATCCATAATGGAATTGAAGGTAAGCTTTATCCATAATGGAATTGAAGGCAAGCTTTATCCACAATGGAATTGAAGGCAAGCTTTATCCATAATGGAATTGAAGGCAAGCTTTATCCATAATGGAATTGAAGGCAAGCTTTATCCATAATAGAATTGAAGGCAAGCTTTATCCATAATGGAATTGAAGGCAAGCTTTATCCATAATGGAATTGAAGGCAAGCTTTATCCATAATGGAATTGAAGGCAAGCTTTATCCATAATGGAATTTAAGGCAAGCTTTATCCATAATGGAATTGAAGGCAAGCTTTATCCATAATGGAATTGAAGGCAAGCTTTATCCATAATGGAATTGAAGGCAAGCTTTATCCATAATGGAATTGAAGGCAAGCTTTATCCATAATGGGATTGAGGGCAATCTTTATCCATAATGGAATTGAAGGTAAGCTTTGTCCATAATGGAAATGAAGGTAAGCTTTATCCATAATGGAATTGAAGGTAAGCTTTATCCATAATGGAATTGAAGGCAAGCTTTATCCATAATGGAATTGAAGGCAAGCTTTATCCATAATGGAGTTGAAGGCAAGCTTTATCCATAATGGGATTGAGGGCAATCTTTATCCATAATGGGATTGAGGGCAATCTTTATCCATAATGGAATTGAAGGTAAGCTTTATCCACAATGGAATTGAAGGCAAGCTTTATCCATAATGGAATTGAAGGCAAGCTTTATCCATAATGGAATTGAAGGCAAGCTTTATCCACAATGGAATTGAAGGCAAGCTTTATCCACAATGGAATTGAAGGCAAGCTTTATCCACAATGGAATTGAAGGCAAGCTTTATCCACAATGGAATTGAAGGCAAGCTTTATCCATAATGGAATTGAAGGCAAGCTTTATCCATAATGGAATTGAAGGCAAGCTTTATCCATAATGGAATTGAAGGTAAGCTTTATCCATAATGGAATTGAAGGCAAGCTTTATCCATAATGGAATTGAAGGCAAGCTTTATCCATAATGGAGTTGAAGGCAAGCTTTATCTATAATGGAATTGAAGGCAAGCTTTATGCATCATGGAATTGAAGGTAAGCTTTATCCACAATGGAATTGAAGGCAAGCTTTATCCACAATGGAATTGAAGGCAAGCTTTATCCATAATGGAATTGAAGGCAAGCTTTATCCATAATGGAATTGAAGGCAAGCTTTATCCATAATGGAATTGAGGGCAATCTTTATCCATGATGGAGTTGAAGGCAAGCTTTATCTATAATGGAATTGAAGGCAAGCTTTATGCATCATGGAATTGAAGGTAAGCTTTATCCACAATGGAATTGAAGGCAAGCTTTATGCATCATGGAATTGAAGGTAAGCCTTATCCACAATGGAATTGAAGGCAAGCTTTATTCACAATGGAATTGAAGGCAAGCTTTATCCATAATGGAATTGAAGGCAAGCTTTATCCATTATGGAATTGAAGGTAAGCTTTATCCACAATGGAATTGAAGGTAAGCTTTATCCACAATGGAATTGAAGGCAAGCTTTATCCATAATGGAATTGAAGGTAAGCTTTATACACAATGGAATTGAAGGCAAGCTTTATCCATAATGGAATTGAAGGCAAGCTTTATCCACAATGGAATTGAAGGCAAGCTTTATCCATAATGGAATTGAAGGTAAGCTTTATCCATAATGGAATTGAAGGTAAGCTTTATGCATCATGGAATTGAAGGTAAGCTTTATCCACAATGGAATTGAAGGCAAGCTTTATCCACAATGGAATTGAAGGCAAGCTTTATCCATAATGGAATTGAAGGCAAGCTTTATCCATTATGGAATTGAAGGTAAGCTTTATCCACAATGGAATTGAAGGTAAGCTTTATCCACAATGGAATTGAAGGCAAGCTTTATCCATAATGGAATTGAAGGTAAGCTTTATACACAATGGAATTGAAGGCAAGCTTTATCCATAATGGAATTGAAGGCAAGCTTTATCCACAATGGAATTGAAGGCAAGCTTTATCGATAATGGAATTGAAGGTAAGCTTTGTCCATAATGGAATTGAAGGTAAGCTTTATCCATAATGGAAATGAAGGTAAGCTTTATCCACAATGGAATTGAAGGCAAGCTTTATCCACAATGGAATTGAAGGCAAGCTTTATCCATAATGGAATTGAAGGCAAGCTTTATCCATAATGGAATTGAAGGTAAGCTTTATCCATAATGGAATTGAAGGTAAGCTTTATCCATAATGGAATTGAAGGCAAGCTTTATCCACAATGGAATTGAAGGCAAGCTTTATCCATAATGGAATTGAAGGCAAGCTTTATCCATAATGGAATTGAAGGCAAGCTTTATCCATAATGGAATTGAAGGTAAGCTTTATCCATAATGGAATTGAAGGCAAGCTTTATCCATAATGGAATTGAGGGCAATCTTTATCCATAATGGAATTGAAGGCAAGCTTTATCCATAATGGAATTGAAGGCAAGCTTTATCCATAATGGAATTGAAGGCAAGCTTTATCCATAATGGAATTGAAGGCAAGCTTTATCCATAATGGAATTGAGGGCAATCTTTATCCATAATGGAATTGAAGGCAAGCTTTATCCATAATGGAATTGAAGGCAAGCTTTATCCATAATGGAGTTGAAGGCAAGCTTTATCCACAATGGAATTGAAGGCAAGCTTTATCCATAATGGAATTGAAGGCAAGCTTTATCCATAATGGAATTGAAGGCAAGCTTTATCCATAATGGAATTGAAGGTAAGCTTTATCCATAATGGAAATGAAGGTAAGCTTTATCCATAATGGAATTGAAGGTAAGCTTTATCCATAATGGAATTGAAGGCAAGCTTTATCCATAATGGAATTGAAGGCAAGCTTTATCCATAATGGAGTTGAAGGCAAGCTTTATCCACAATGGAATTGAAGGCAAGCTTTATCCATAATGGAATTGAAGGCAAGCTTTATCCATAATGGAATTGAAGGCAAGCTTTATCCATAATGGAATTGAAGGCAAGCTTTATCCATAATGGAATTGAAGGCAAGCTTTATCCATAATGGAATTGAAGGCAAGCTTTATCCATTATGGAATTGAAGGTAAGCTTTATCCACAATGGAATTGAAGGTAAGCTTTATCCACAATGGAATTGAAGGCAAGCTTTATCCATAATGGAATTGAAGGTAAGCTTTATACACAATGGAATTGAAGGCAAGCTTTATCCATAATGGAATTGAAGGCAAGCTTTATCCACAATGGAATTGAAGGCAAGCTTTATCGATAATGGAATTGAAGGTAAGCTTTATCCATAATGGAATTGAAGGTAAGCTTTATCCATAATGGAAATGAAGGCAAGCTTTATCCATAATGGAAATGAAGGCAAGCTTTATCCATAATGGAATTGAAGGCAAGCTTTATCCATAATGGAATTGAAGGCAAGCTTTATCCATAATGGAAATGAAGGCAAGCTTTATCCATAATGGCAATTGAAGGCAAGCTTTATCCATAATGGAATTGAAGGTAAGCTTTATCCATAATGGAATTGAAGGCAAGCTTTATCCATAATGGAAATGAAGGCAAGCTTTATCCATAATGGAATTGAAGGCAAGCTTTATCCATAATGGAAATGAAGGCAAGCTTTATCCATAATGGAATTGAAGGCAAGCTTTATCCACAATGGAATTGAAGGCAAGTTTTATCCATAATGGAATTGAAGGTAAGCTTTATCCACAATGGAATTGAAGGTAAGCTTTATCCACAATGGAATTGAAGGCAAGCTTTATCCACAATGGAATTGAAGGTAAGCTTTATCCATAATGGAATTGAAGGTAAGCTTTATCCATAATGGAAATGAAGGCAAGCTTTATCCATAATGGAAATGAAGGCAAGGTTTATCCATAATGGAATTGAAGGCAAGCTTTATCCATAATGGAAATGAAGGTAAGCTTTATCCATAATGGAATTGAAGGTAAGCTTTATCCACAATGGAATTGAAGGCAAGCTTTATCCATAATGGAAATGAAGGCAAGGTTTATCCATAATGGAATTGAAGGCAAGCTTTATCCATAATGGAAATGAAGGTAAGCTTTATCCATAATGGAATTGAAGGTAAGCTTTATCCACAATGGAAATGAAGGCAAGCTTTATCCATAATGGAAATGAAGGCAAGGTTTATCCATAATGGAATTGAAGGCAAGCTTTATCCATAATGGAAATGAAGGTAAGCTTTATCCATAATGGAATTGAAGGTAAGCTTTATCCACAATGGAATTGAAGGCAAGCTTTATCCATAATGGAATTGAAGGTAAGCTTTATCCATAATGGAAATGAAGGCAAGGTTTATCCATAATGGAATTGAAGGCAAGCTTTATCCATAATGGAATTGAAGGTAAGCTTTATCCACAATGGAATTGAAGGCAAGCTTTATCCACAATGGAATTGAAGGCAAGCTTTATCCATAATGGAATTGAAGGCAAGCTTTATCCATAATGGAAATGAAGGCAAGCTTTATCCATAATGGAAATGAAGGTAAGCTTTATCCACAATGGAATTGAAGGCAAGCTTTATCCATAATAAAAATGAAGGTAAGCTTTATCCATAATGTAATTGAAGGCAAGCTTTATCCATAATGGAATTGAAGGCAAGCTTTATCCATAATGGAATTGAAGGCAAGCTTTATCCACAATGGAAATGAAGGCAAACTTTATCCATAATGGAATTGACGGCAAGCTTTATCCATAATGGAATTGAAGGCAAGCTTTATCCATAATGGAATTGAAGGTAAGCTTTATCCATAATGGAATTGAAGGTAAGCTTTATCCATAATGGAATTGAAGGCAAGCTTTATCCATAATGGAATTGAAGGCAAGCTTTATCCATAATGGAATTGAAGGTAAGCTTTATCCATAATGGAATTGAAGGCAAGCTTTATCCATAATGGAATTGAGGGCAATCTTTATCCATAATGGAATTGAAGGCAAGCTTTATCCATAATGTAATTGAAGGCAAGCTTTATCCATAATGGAATTGAAGGCAAGCTTTATCCATAATGGAATTGAAGGCAAGCTTTATCCATAATGGAATTGAGGGCAATCTTTATCCATAATGGAGTTGAAGGCAAGCTTTATCTATAATGGAATTGAAGGCAAGCTTTATGCATCATGGAATTGAAGGTAAGCTTTATCCACAATGGAATTGAAGGCAAGCTTTATGCATCATGGAATTGAAGGTAAGCCTTATCCACAATGGAATTGAAGGCAAGCTTTATCCACAATGGAATTGAAGGCAAGCTTTATCCATAATGGAATTGAAGGCAAGCTTTATCCATTATGGAATTGAAGGTAAGCTTTATCCACAATGGAATTGAAGGTAAGCTTTATCCACAATGGAATTGAAGGCAAGCTTTATCCATAATGGAATTGAAGGTAAGCTTTATACACAATGGAATTGAAGGCAAGCTTTATCCATAATGGAATTGAAGGCAAGCTTTATCCACAATGGAATTGAAGGCAAGCTTTATCCATAATGGAATTGAAGGTAAGCTTTATCCATAATGGAATTGAAGGTAAGCTTTATGCATCATGGAATTGAAGGTAAGCTTTATCCACAATGGAATTGAAGGCAAGCTTTATCCACAATGGAATTGAAGGCAAGCTTTATCCATAATGGAATTGAAGGCAAGCTTTATCCATTATGGAATTGAAGGTAAGCTTTATCCACAATGGAATTGAAGGTAAGCTTTATCCACAATGGAATTGAAGGCAAGCTTTATCCATAATGGAATTGAAGGTAAGCTTTATACACAATGGAATTGAAGGCAAGCTTTATCCATAATGGAATTGAAGGCAAGCTTTATCCACAATGGAATTGAAGGCAAGCTTTATCGATAATGGAATTGAAGGTAAGCTTTGTCCATAATGGAATTGAAGGTAAGCTTTATCCATAATGGAAATGAAGGTAAGCTTTATCCACAATGGAATTGAAGGCAAGCTTTATCCACAATGGAATTGAAGGCAAGCTTTATCCATAATGGAATTGAAGGCAAGCTTTATCCATAATGGAATTGAAGGTAAGCTTTATCCATAATGGAATTGAAGGTAAGCTTTATCCATAATGGAATTGAAGGCAAGCTTTATCCACAATGGAATTGAAGGCAAGCTTTATCCATAATGGAATTGAAGGCAAGCTTTATCCATAATGGAATTGAAGGCAAGCTTTATCCATAATGGAATTGAAGGTAAGCTTTATCCATAATGGAATTGAAGGCAAGCTTTATCCATAATGGAATTGAGGGCAATCTTTATCCATAATGGAATTGAAGGCAAGCTTTATCCATAATGGAATTGAAGGCAAGCTTTATCCATAATGGAATTGAAGGCAAGCTTTATCCATAATGGAATTGAAGGCAAGCTTTATCCATAATGGAATTGAGGGCAATCTTTATCCATAATGGAATTGAAGGTAAGCTTTATCCATAATGGAAATGAAGGTAAGCTTTATCCATAATGGAATTGAAGGTAAGCTTTATCCATAATGGAATTGAAGGCAAGCTTTATCCATAATGGAATTGAAGGCAAGCTTTATCCATAATGGAGTTGAAGGCAAGCTTTATCCACAATGGAATTGAAGGCAAGCTTTATCCATAATGGAATTGAAGGCAAGCTTTATCCATAATGGAATTGAAGGCAAGCTTTATCCATAATGGAATTGAAGGCAAGCTTTATCCATAATGGAATTGAAGGCAAGCTTTATCCATTATGGAATTGAAGGTAAGCTTTATCCACAATGGAATTGAAGGTAAGCTTTATCCACAATGGAATTGAAGGCAAGCTTTATCCATAATGGAATTGAAGGTAAGCTTTATACACAATGGAATTGAAGGCAAGCTTTATCCATAATGGAATTGAAGGCAAGCTTTATCCACAATGGAATTGAAGGCAAGCTTTATCGATAATGGAATTGAAGGTAAGCTTTATCCATAATGGAATTGAAGGCAAGCTTTATCCATAATGGAAATGAAGGCAAGCTTTATCCATAATGGCAATTGAAGGCAAGCTTTATCCATAATGGAATTGAAGGTAAGCTTTATCCATAATGGAATTGAAGGCAAGCTTTATCCATAATGGAAATTAAGGCAAGCTTTATCCATAATGGAATTGAAGGCAAGCTTTATCCATAATGGAAATGAAGGCAAGCTTTATCCATAATGGCAATTGAAGGCAAGCTTTATCCATAATGGAATTGAAGGCAAGCTTTATCCATAATGGAATTGAAGGCAAGCTTTATCCATAATGGAATTGAAGGCAAGCTTTATCCATAATGGAATTGAAGGCAAGCTTTATCCATAATGGAAATGAAGGCAAGCTTTATCCACAATGGAAATGAAGGCAAGCTTTATCCATAATGGAATTGAAGGTAAGCTTTATCCATAATGGAATTGAAGGTAAGCTTTATCCATAATGGAATTGAAGGTAAGCTTTATCCATAATGGAATTGAAGGCAAGCTTTATCCATAATGGAAATGAAGGCAAGCTTTATCCATAATGGAATTGAAGGCAAGCTTTATCCATAATGGAAATGAAGGCAAGCTTTATCCATAATGGCAATTGAAGGCAAGCTTTATCCATAATGGAATTGAAGGCAAGCTTTATCCATAATGGAATTGAAGGCAAGCTTTATCCATAATGGAATTGAAGGCAAGCTTTATCCATAATGGAATTGAAGGCAAGCTTTATCCATAATGGAAATGAAGGCAAGCTTTATCCACAATGGAAATGAAGGCAAGCTTTATCCATAATGGAATTGAAGGCAAGCTTTATCCATAATGGAATTGAAGGCAAGCTTTATCCATAATGGAATTGAGGGCAATCTTTATCCATAATGGAATTGAAGGCAAGCTTTATCCATAATGGATATGAAGGCAAGCTTTATCCATAATGGAATTGAAGGCAAGCTTTATCCATAATGGAATTGAGGGCAATCTTTATCCATAATGGAATTGAAGGCAAGCTTTATCCATAATGGAATTGAAGGTAAGCTTTATCCATAATGGAATTGAAGGTAAGCTTTATCTACAATAGAATTGAAGGCAAGCTTTATCCATAATGGAGTTGAAGGCAAGCTTTATCCATAATGGAATTGAAGGTAAGCTTTATCCATAATGGAATTGAAGGCAAGCTTTATCCACAATGGAATTGAAGGCAAGTTTTATCCATAATGGAATTGAAGGTAAGCTTTATCCACAATGGAATTGAAGGTAAGCTTTATCCACAATGGAATTGAAGGCAAGCTTTATCCACAATGGAATTGAAGGTAAGCTTTATCCATAATGGAATTGAAGGTAAGCTTTATCCATAATGGAAATGAAGGCAAGCTTTATCCATAATGGAAATGAAGGCAAGGTTTATCCATAATGGAATTGAAGGCAAGCTTTATCCATAATGGAAATGAAGGTAAGCTTTATCCATAATGGAATTGAAGGTAAGCTTTATCCACAATGGAATTGAAGGCAAGCTTTATCCATAATGGAAATGAAGGCAAGGTTTATCCATAATGGAATTGAAGGCAAGCTTTATCCATAATGGAAATGAAGGTAAGCTTTATCCATAATGGAATTGAAGGTAAGCTTTATCCACAATGGAAATGAAGGCAAGCTTTATCCATAATGGAAATGAAGGCAAGGTTTATCCATAATGGAATTGAAGGCAAGCTTTATCCATAATGGAAATGAAGGTAAGCTTTATCCATAATGGAATTGAAGGTAAGCTTTATCCACAATGGAATTGAAGGCAAGCTTTATCCATAATGGAATTGAAGGTAAGCTTTATCCATAATGGAAATGAAGGCAAGGTTTATCCATAATGGAATTGAAGGCAAGCTTTATCCATAATGGAATTGAAGGTAAGCTTTATCCACAATGGAATTGAAGGCAAGCTTTATCCATAATGGAAATGAAGGTAAGCTTTATCTATAATGGAATTGAAGGTAAGCTTTATCCACAATGGAATTGAAGGCAAGCTTTATCCATAATGGAAATGAAGGCAAGGTTTATCCATAATGGAATTGAAGGCAAGCTTTATCCATAATGGAAATGAAGGTAAGCTTTATCCATAATGGAATTGAAGGTAAGCTTTATCCACAATGGAAATGAAGGCAAGCTTTATCCATAATGGAAATGAAGGCAAGGTTTATCCATAATGGAATTGAAGGCAAGCTTTATCCATAATGGAAATGAAGGTAAGCTTTATCCATAATGGAATTGAAGGTAAGCTTTATCCACAATGGAATTGAAGGCAAGCTTTATCCATAATGGAATTGAAGGTAAGCTTTATCCATAATGGAAATGAAGGCAAGTTTATCCATAATGGAATTGAAGGCAAGCTTTATCCATAATGGAATTGAAGGTAAGCTTTATCCACAATGGAATTGAAGGCAAGCTTTATCCATAATGGAATTGAAGGTAAGCTTTATCCATAATGGAATTGAAGGCAAGCTTTATCCACAATGGAATTGAAGGCAAGCTTTATCCATAATGGAATTGAAGGCAAGCTTTATCCATAATGGAATTGAAGGCAAGCTTTATCCATAATAGAATTGAAGGCAAGCTTTATCCATAATAGAATTGAAGGCAAGCTTTATCCATAATGGAATTGAAGGCAAGCTTTATCCATAATGGAATTGAAGGCAAGCTTTATCCATAATGGAATTGAAGGCAAGCTTTATCCATAATGGAATTTAAGGCAAGCTTTATCCATAATGGAATTGAAGGCAAGCTTTATCCATAATGGAATTGAAGGCAAGCTTTATCCATAATGGAATTGAAGGCAAGCTTTATCCATAATGGAATTGAAGGCAAGCTTTATCCATAATGGGATTGAGGGCAATCTTTATCCATAATGGAATTGAAGGTAAGCTTTATCCATAATGGAAATGAAGGTAAGCTTTATCCATAATGGAATTGAAGGTAAGCTTTATCCATAATGGAATTGAAGGCAAGCTTTATCCATAATGGAATTGAAGGCAAGCTTTATCCATAATGGAGTTGAAGGCAAGCTTTATCCACAATGGAATTGAAGGCAAGCTTTATCCATAATGGAATTGAAGACAAGCTTTATCCATAATGGAATTGAAGGCAAGCTTTATCCACAATGGAATTGAAGGCAAGCTTTATCCACAATGGAATTGAAGGCAAGCTTTATCCACAATGGAATTGAAGGCAAGCTTTATCCACAATGGAATTGAAGGCAAGCTTTATCCATAATGGAATTGAAGGCAAGCTTTATCCATAATGGAATTGAAGGCAAGCTTTATCCATAATGGAATTGAAGGTAAGCTTTATCCATAATGGAATTGAAGGCAAGCTTTATCCATAATGGAATTGAAGGCAAGCTTTATCTATAATGGAATTGAAGGCAAGCTTTATGCATCATGGAATTGAAGGTAAGCTTTATCCACAATGGAATTGAAGGCAAGCTTTATCCACAATGGAATTGAAGGCAAGCTTTATCCATAATGGAATTGAAGGCAAGCTTTATCCATTATGGAATTGAAGGTAAGCTTTATCCACAATGGAATTGAAGGTAAGCTTTATCCACAATGGAATTGAAGGCAAGCTTTATCCATAATGGAATTGAAGGTAAGCTTTATACACAATGGAATTGAAGGCAAGCTTTATCCACAATGGAATTGAAGGCAAGCTTTATCCACAATGGAATTGAAGGTAAGCTTTATCCATAATGGAATTGAATGTAAGCTTTATGCATCATGGAATTGAAGGTAAGCTTTATCCACATGGAATTGAAGGCAAGCTTTATCCACAATGGAATTGAAGGCAAGCTTTATCCATAATGGAATTGAAGGCAAGCTTTATCCATTATGGAATTGAAGGTAAGCTTTATCCACAATGGAATTGAAGGTAAGCTTTATCCACAATGGAATTGAAGGCAAGCTTTATCCATAATGGAATTGAAGGTAAGCTTTATACACAATGGAATTGAAGGCAAGCTTTATCCATAATGGAATTGAAGGCAAGCTTTATCCACAATGGAATTGAAGGCAAGCTTTATCGATAATGGAATTGAAGGTAAGCTTTATCCATAATGGAATTGAAGGTAAGCTTTATCCATAATGGAAATGAAGGTAAGCTTTATCCACAATGGAATTGAAGGCAAGCTTTATCCACAATGGAATTGAAGGCAAGCTTTATCCATAATGGAAATGAAGGCAAGCTTTATCCATAATGGAATTGAAGGTAAGCTTTATCCATAATGGAATTGAAGGTAAGCTTTATCCATAATGGAATTGAAGGCAAGCTTTATCCACAATGGAATTGAAGGCAAGCTTTATCCATAATGGAATTGAAGGCAAGCTTTATCCATAATGGAAATGAAGGCAAGCTTTATCCATAATGGAAATGAAGGTAAGCTTTATCCACAATGGAATTGAAGGCAAGCTTTATCCATAATAAAAATGAAGGTAAGCTTTATCCATAATGGAATTGAAGGCAAGCTTTATCCATAATGGAATTGAAGGTAAGCTTTATCCATAATGGAATTGAAGGTAAGCTTTATCCATAATGGAATTGAAGGCAAGCTTTATCCATAATGGAATTGAAGGCAAGCTTTATCCATAATGGAATTGAAGGTAAGCTTTATCCATAATGGAATTGAAGGCAAGCTTTATCCATAATGGAATTGAGGGCAATCTTTATCCATAATGGAATTGAAGGCAAGCTTTATCCATAATTGAATTGAAGGCAAGCTTTATCCATAATGGAATTGAAGGCAAGCTTTATCCATAATGGAATTGAAGGCAAGCTTTATCCATAATGGAATTGAAGGCAAGCTTTATCCATAATGGAATTGAGGGCAATCTTTATCCATAATGGAGTTGAAGGCAAGCTTTATCTATAATGGAATTGAAGGCAAGCTTTATGCATCATGGAATTGAAGGTAAGCTTTATCCATAATGGAGTTGAAGGCAAGCTTTATCCACAATGGAATTGAAGGCAAGCTTTATCCATAATGGAATTGAAGGCAAGCTTTATCCATAATGGAATTGAAGGCAAGCTTTATCCATAATGGAATTGAAGGCAAGCTTTATCCATAATGGAATTGAAGGCAAGCTTTATCCATTATGGAATTGAAGGTAAGCTTTATCCACAATGGAATTGAAGGTAAGCTTTATCCACAATGGAATTGAAGGCAAGCTTTATCCATAATGGAATTGAAGGTAAGCTTTATACACAATGGAATTGAAGGCAAGCTTTATCCATAATGGAATTGAAGGCAAGCTTTATCCACAATGGAATTGAAGGCAAGCTTTATCGATAATGGAATTGAAGGTAAGCTTTATCCATAATGGAATTGAAGGCAAGCTTTATCCATAATGGAAATGAAGGCAAGCTTTATCCATAATGGCAATTGAAGGCAAGCTTTATCCATAATGGAATTGAAGGTAAGCTTTATCCATAATGGAATTGAAGGCAAGCTTTATCCATAATGGAAATGAAGGCAAGCTTTATCCATAATGGAATTGAAGGCAAGCTTTATCCATAATGGAAATGAAGGCAAGCTTTATCCATAATGGCAATTGAAGGCAAGCTTTATCCATAATGGAATTGAAGGCAAGCTTTATCCATAATGGAATTGAAGGCAAGCTTTATCCATAATGGAATTGAAGGCAAGCTTTATCCATAATGGAATTGAAGGCAAGCTTTATCCATAATGGAAATGAAGGCAAGCTTTATCCACAATGGAAATGAAGGCAAGCTTTATCCATAATGGAATTGAAGGTAAGCTTTATCCATAATGGAATTGAAGGTAAGCTTTATCCATAATGGAATTGAAGGTAAGCTTTATCCATAATGGAATTGAAGGCAAGCTTTATCCATAATGGAAATGAAGGCAAGCTTTATCCATAATGGAATTGAAGGCAAGCTTTATCCATAATGGAAATGAAGGCAAGCTTTATCCATAATGGCAATTGAAGGCAAGCTTTATCCATAATGGAATTGAAGGCAAGCTTTATCCATAATGGAATTGAAGGCAAGCTTTATCCATAATGGAATTGAAGGCAAGCTTTATCCATAATGGAATTGAAGGCAAGCTTTATCCATAATGGAAATGAAGGCAAGCTTTATCCACAATGGAAATGAAGGCAAGCTTTATCCATAATGGAATTGAAGGCAAGCTTTATCCATAATGGAATTGAAGGCAAGCTTTATCCATAATGGAATTGAGGGCAATCTTTATCCATAATGGAATTGAAGGCAAGCTTTATCCATAATGGATATGAAGGCAAGCTTTATCCATAATGGAATTGAAGGCAAGCTTTATCCATAATGGAATTGAGGGCAATCTTTATCCATAATGGAATTGAAGGCAAGCTTTATCCAAAATGGAATTGAAGGTAAGCTTTATCCATAATGGAATTGAAGGTAAGCTTTATCTACAATAGAATTGAAGGCAAGCTTTATCCATAATGGAGTTGAAGGCAAGCTTTATCCATAATGGAATTGAAGGTAAGCTTTATCCATAATGGAATTGAAGGCAAGCTTTATCCACAATGGAATTGAAGGCAAGTTTTATCCATAATGGAATTGAAGGTAAGCTTTATCCACAATAGAATTGAAGGTAAGCTTTATCCACAATGGAATTGAAGGCAAGCTTTATCCACAATGGAATTGAAGGTAAGCTTTATCCATAATGGAATTGAAGGTAAGCTTTATCCATAATGGAAATGAAGGCAAGCTTTATCCATAATGGAAATGAAGGCAAGGTTTATCCATAATGGAATTGAAGGCAAGCTTTATCCATAATGGAAATGAAGGTAAGCTTTATCCATAATGGAATTGAAGGTAAGCTTTATCCACAATGGAATTGAAGGCAAGCTTTATCCATAATGGAAATGAAGGCAAGGTTTATCCATAATGGAATTGAAGGCAAGCTTTATCCATAATGGAAATGAAGGTAAGCTTTATCCATAATGGAATTGAAGGTAAGCTTTATCCACAATGGAAATGAAGGCAAGCTTTATCCATAATGGAAATGAAGGCAAGGTTTATCCATAATGGAATTGAAGGCAAGCTTTATCCATAATGGAAATGAAGGTAAGCTTTATCCATAATGGAATTGAAGGTAAGCTTTATCCACAATGGAATTGAAGGCAAGCTTTATCCATAATGGAATTGAAGGTAAGCTTTATCCATAATGGAAATGAAGGCAAGGTTTATCCATAATGGAATTGAAGGCAAGCTTTATCCATAATGGAATTGAAGGTAAGCTTTATCCACAATGGAATTGAAGGCAAGCTTTATCCATAATGGAAATGAAGGTAAGCTTTATCTATAATGGAATTGAAGGTAAGCTTTATCCACAATGGAATTGAAGGCAAGCTTTATCCATAATGGAAATGAAGGCAAGGTTTATCCATAATGGAATTGAAGGCAAGCTTTATCCATAATGGAAATGAAGGTAAGCTTTATCCATAATGGAATTGAAGGTAAGCTTTATCCACAATGGAAATGAAGGCAAGCTTTATCCATAATGGAAATGAAGGCAAGGTTTATCCATAATGGAATTGAAGGCAAGCTTTATCCATAATGGAAATGAAGGTAAGCTTTATCCATAATGGAATTGAAGGTAAGCTTTATCCACAATGGAATTGAAGGCAAGCTTTATCCATAATGGAATTGAAGGTAAGCTTTATCCATAATGGAAATGAAGGCAAGTTTATCCATAATGGAATTGAAGGCAAGCTTTATCCATAATGGAATTGAAGGTAAGCTTTATCCACAATGGAATTGAAGGCAAGCTTTATCCATAATGGAATTGAAGGTAAGCTTTATCCATAATGGAATTGAAGGCAAGCTTTATCCACAATGGAATTGAAGGCAAGCTTTATCCATAATGGAATTGAAGGCAAGCTTTATCCATAATGGAATTGAAGGCAAGCTTTATCCATAATAGAATTGAAGGCAAGCTTTATCCATAATGGAATTGAAGGCAAGCTTTATCCATAATGGAATTGAAGGCAAGCTTTATCCATAATGGAATTGAAGGCAAGCTTTATCCATAATGGAATTTAAGGCAAGCTTTATCCATAATGGAATTGAAGGCAAGCTTTATCCATAATGGAATTGAAGGCAAGCTTTATCCATAATGGAATTGAAGGCAAGCTTTATCCATAATGGAATTGAAGGCAAGCTTTATCCATAATGGGATTGAGGGCAATCTTTATCCATAATGGAATTGAAGGTAAGCTTTGTCCATAATGGAAATGAAGGTAAGCTTTATCCATAATGGAATTGAAGGTAAGCTTTATCCATAATGGAATTGAAGGCAAGCTTTATCCATAATGGAATTGAAGGCAAGCTTTATCCATAATGGAGTTGAAGGCAAGCTTTATCCATAATGGGATTGAGGGCAATCTTTATCCATAATGGGATTGAGGGCAATCTTTATCCATAATGGAATTGAAGGTAAGCTTTATCCACAATGGAATTGAAGGCAAGCTTTATCCATAATGGAATTGAAGGCAAGCTTTATCCATAATGGAATTGAAGGCAAGCTTTATCCACAATGGAATTGAAGGCAAGCTTTATCCACAATGGAATTGAAGGCAAGCTTTATCCACAATGGAATTGAAGGCAAGCTTTATCCACAATGGAATTGAAGGCAAGCTTTATCCATAATGGAATTGAAGGCAAGCTTTATCCATAATGGAATTGAAGGCAAGCTTTATCCATAATGGAATTGAAGGTAAGCTTTATCCATAATGGAATTGAAGGCAAGCTTTATCCATAATGGAATTGAAGGCAAGCTTTATCCATAATGGAGTTGAAGGCAAGCTTTATCTATAATGGAATTGAAGGCAAGCTTTATGCATCATGGAATTGAAGGTAAGCTTTATCCACAATGGAATTGAAGGCAAGCTTTATCCACAATGGAATTGAAGGCAAGCTTTATCCATAATGGAATTGAAGGCAAGCTTTATCCATTATGGAATTGAAGGTAAGCTTTATCCACAATGGAATTGAAGGTAAGCTTTATCCACAATGGAATTGAAGGCAAGCTTTATCCATAATGGAATTGAAGGTAAGCTTTATACACAATGGAATTGAAGGCAAGCTTTATCCACAATGGAATTGAAGGCAAGCTTTATCCACAATGGAATTGAAGGTAAGCTTTATCCATAATGGAATTGAATGTAAGCTTTATGCATCATGGAATTGAAGGTAAGCTTTATCCACATGGAATTGAAGGCAAGCTTTATCCACAATGGAATTGAAGGCAAGCTTTATCCATAATGGAATTGAAGGCAAGCTTTATCCATTATGGAATTGAAGGTAAGCTTTATCCACAATGGAATTGAAGGTAAGCTTTATCCACAATGGAATTGAAGGCAAGCTTTATCCATAATGGAATTGAAGGTAAGCTTTATACACAATGGAATTGAAGGCAAGCTTTATCCATAATGGAATTGAAGGCAAGCTTTATCCACAATGGAATTGAAGGCAAGCTTTATCGATAATGGAATTGAAGGTAAGCTTTATCCATAATGGAATTGAAGGTAAGCTTTATCCATAATGGAAATGAAGGTAAGCTTTATCCACAATGGAATTGAAGGCAAGCTTTATCCACAATGGAATTGAAGGCAAGCTTTATCCATAATGGAATTGAAGGCAAGCTTTATCCATAATGGAATTGAAGGTAAGCTTTATCCATAATGGAATTGAAGGTAAGCTTTATCCATAATGGAATTGAAGGCAAGCTTTATCCACAATGGAATTGAAGGCAAGCTTTATCCATAATGGAATTGAAGGCAAGCTTTATCCATAATGGAAATGAAGGCAAGCTTTATCCATAATGGAAATGAAGGTAAGCTTTATCCACAATGGAATTGAAGGCAAGCTTTATCCATAATAAAAATGAAGGTAAGCTTTATCCATAATGGAATTGAAGGCAAGCTTTATCCATAATGGAATTGAAGGTAAGCTTTATCCATAATGGAATTGAAGGTAAGCTTTATCCATAATGGAATTGAAGGCAAGCTTTATCCATAATGGAATTGAAGGCAAGCTTTATCCATAATGGAATTGAAGGTAAGCTTTATCCATAATGGAATTGAAGGCAAGCTTTATCCATAATGGAATTGAGGGCAATCTTTATCCATAATGGAATTGAAGGCAAGCTTTATCCATAATTGAATTGAAGGCAAGCTTTATCCATAATGGAATTGAAGGCAAGCTTTATCCATAATGGAATTGAAGGCAAGCTTTATCCATAATGGAATTGAAGGCAAGCTTTATCCATAATGGAATTGAGGGCAATCTTTATCCATAATGGAGTTGAAGGCAAGCTTTATCTATAATGGAATTGAAGGCAAGCTTTATGCATCATGGAATTGAAGGTAAGCTTTATGCATCATGGAATTGAAGGTAAGCTTTATCCACAATGGAATTGAAGGCAAGCTTTATCCACAATGGAATTGAAGGCAAGCTTTATCCATAATGGAATTGAAGGCAAGCTTTATCCATTATGGAATTGAAGGTAAGCTTTATCCACAATGGAATTGAAGGTAAGCTTTATCCACAATGGAATTGAAGGCAAGCTTTATCCATAATGGAATTGAAGGTAAGCTTTATACACAATGGAATTGAAGGCAAGCTTTATCCATAATGGAATTGAAGGCAAGCTTTATCCACAATGGAATTGAAGGCAAGCTTTATCCATAATGGAATTGAAGGTAAGCTTTATCCATAATGGAATTGAAGGCAAGCTTTATCCATAATGGAAATGAAGGCAAGCTTTATCCATAATGGAAATGAAGGTAAGCTTTATCCACAATGGAATTGAAGGCAAGCTTTATCCATAATAAAAATGAAGGTAAGCTTTATCCATAATGTAATTGAAGGCAAGCTTTATCCATAATGGAATTGAAGGCAAGCTTTATCCATAATGGAATTGAAGGCAAGCTTTATCCACAATGGAAATGAAGGCAAACTTTATCCATAATGGAATTGACGGCAAGCTTTATCCATAATGGAATTGAAGGCAAGCTTTATCCATAATGGAATTGAAGGTAAGCTTTATCCATAATGGAATTGAAGGTAAGCTTTATCCATAATGGAATTGAAGGCAAGCTTTATCCATAATGGAATTGAAGGCAAGCTTTATCCATAATGGAATTGAAGGTAAGCTTTATCCATAATGGAATTGAAGGCAAGCTTTATCCATAATGGAATTGAAGGCAAGCTTTATCCATAATGGAATTGAAGGCAAGCTTTATCCATAATGGAATTGAAGGCAAGCTTTATCCATAATGGAATTGAAGGCAAGCTTTATCCATAATGGAATTGAAGGCAAGCTTTATCCATAATGGAATTGAGGGCAATCTTTATCCATAATGGAGTTGAAGGCAAGCTTTATCTATAATGGAATTGAAGGCAAGCTTTATGCATCATGGAATTGAAGGTAAGCTTTATCCACAATGGAATTGAAGGCAAGCTTTATGCATCATGGAATTGAAGGTAAGCCTTATCCACAATGGAATTGAAGGCAAGCTTTATCCACAATGGAATTGAAGGCAAGCTTTATCCATAATGGAATTGAAGGCAAGCTTTATCCATTATGGAATTGAAGGTAAGCTTTATCCACAATGGAATTGAAGGTAAGCTTTATCCACAATGGAATTGAAGGCAAGCTTTATCCATAATGGAATTGAAGGTAAGCTTTATACACAATGGAATTGAAGGCAAGCTTTATCCATAATGGAATTGAAGGCAAGCTTTATCCACAATGGAATTGAAGGCAAGCTTTATCCATAATGGAATTGAAGGTAAGCTTTATCCATAATGGAATTGAAGGTAAGCTTTATGCATCATGGAATTGAAGGTAAGCTTTATCCACAATGGAATTGAAGGCAAGCTTTATCCACAATGGAATTGAAGGCAAGCTTTATCCATAATGGAATTGAAGGCAAGCTTTATCCATTATGGAATTGAAGGCAAGCTTTATCCATAATGGAATTGAAGGCAAGCTTTATCCATAATGGAATTGAAGGCAAGCTTTATCCATAATGGAATTGAGGGCAATCTTTATCCATAATGGAGTTGAAGGCAAGCTTTATCTATAATGGAATTGAAGGCAAGCTTTATGCATCATGGAATTGAAGGTAAGCTTTATGCATCATGGAATTGAAGGTAAGCTTTATCCACAATGGAATTGAAGGCAAGCTTTATCCATAATGGAATTGAAGGTAAGCTTTATACACAATGGAATTGAAGGCAAGCTTTATCCATAATGGAATTGAAGGCAAGCTTTATCCATAATGGAATTGAAGGCAAGCTTTATCCATAATGGAATTGAAGGCAAGCTTTATCCATTATGGAATTGAAGGCAAGCTTTATCCACAATGGAATTGAAGGCAAGCTTTATCCATAATGGAATTGAAGGCAAGCTTTATCCATAATGGAATTGAAGGCAAGCTTTATCCATTATGGAATTGAAGGCAAGCTTTATCCACAATGGAATTGAAGGCAAGCTTTATCCATAATGGAATTGAAGGCAAGCTTTATCCATTATGGAATTGAAGGTAAGCTTTATCCACAATGGAATTGAAGGTAAGCTTTATCCACAATGGAATTGAAGGCAAGCTTTATCCATAATGGAATTGAAGGTAAGCTTTATACACAATGGAATTGAAGGCAAGCTTTATCCATAATGGAATTGAATGCAAGCTTTATCCATTATGGAATTGAAGGCAAGCTTTATCCATAATGGAATTGAAGGCAAGCTTTATCCATTATGGAATTGAAGGCAAGCTTTATCCACAATGGAATTGAAGGCAAGCTTTATCCATAATGGAATTGAAGGCAAGCTTTATCCATTATGGAATTGAAGGTAAGCTTTATCCACAATGGAATTGAAGGTAAGCTTTATCCACAATGGAATTGAAGGCAAGCTTTATCCATAATGGAATTGAAGGTAAGCTTTATACACAATGGAATTGAAGGCAAGCTTTATCCATAATGGAATTGAAGGCAAGCTTTATCCACAATGGAATTGAAGGCAAGCTTTATCGATAATGGAATTGAAGGTAAGCTTTATCCATAATGGAATTGAAGGTAAGCTTTATCCATAATGGAAATGAAGGTAAGCTTTATCCACAATGGAATTGAAGGCAAGCTTTATCCACAATGGAATTGAAGGCAAGCTTTATCCATAATGGAATTGAAGGCAAGCTTTATCCATAATGGAATTGAAGGTAAGCTTTATCCATCATGGAATTGAAGGTAAGCTTTATCCATAATGGAATTGAAGGCAAGCTTTATCCACAATGGAATTGAAGGCAAGCTTTATCCATAATGGAATTGAAGGCAAGCTTTATCCATAATGGAAATGAAGGCAAGCTTTATCCATAATGGAAATGAAGGTAAGCTTTATCCACAATGGAATTGAAGGCAAGCTTTATCCATAATAAAAATGAAGGTAAGCTTTATCCATAATGTAATTGAAGGCAAGCTTTATCCATAATGGAATTGAAGGCAAGCTTTATCCATAATGGAATTGAAGGCAAGCTTTATCCACAATGGAAATGAAGGCAAACTTTATCCATAATGGAATTGACGGCAAGCTTTATCCATAATGGAATTGAAGGCAAGCTTTATCCATAATGGAATTGAAGGTAAGCTTTATCCATAATGGAATTGAAGGTAAGCTTTATCCATAATGGAATTGAAGGCAAGCTTTATCCATAATGGAATTGAAGGCAAGCTTTATCCATAATGGAATTGAAGGTAAGCTTTATCCATAATGGAATTGAAGGCAAGCTTTATCCATAATGGAATTGAGGGCAATCTTTATCCATAATGGAATTGAAGGCAAGCTTTATCCATAATGGAATTGAAGGCAAGCTTTATCCATAATGGAATTGAAGGCAAGCTTTATCCATAATGGAATTGAAGGCAAGCTTTATCCATAATGGAATTGAGGGCAATCTTTATCCATAATGGAGTTGAAGGCAAGCTTTATCTATAATGGAATTGAAGGCAAGCTTTATGCATCATGGAATTGAAGGTAAGCTTTATCCACAATGGAATTGAAGGCAAGCTTTATGCATCATGGAATTGAAGGTAAGCCTTATCCACAATGGAATTGAAGGCAAGCTTTATCCACAATGGAATTGAAGGCAAGCTTTATCCATAATGGAATTGAAGGCAAGCTTTATCCATTATGGAATTGAAGGTAAGCTTTATCCACAATGGAATTGAAGGTAAGCTTTATCCACAATGGAATTGAAGGCAAGCTTTATCCATAATGGAATTGAAGGTAAGCTTTATACACAATGGAATTGAAGGCAAGCTTTATCCATAATGGAATTGAAGGCAAGCTTTATCCACAATGGAATTGAAGGCAAGCTTTATCCATAATGGAATTGAAGGCAAGCTTTATCCATAATGGAATTGAGGGCAATCTTTATCCATAATGGAGTTGAAGGCAAGCTTTATCTATAATGGAATTGAAGGCAAGCTTTATGCATCATGGAATTGAAGGTAAGCTTTATGCATCATGGAATTGAAGGTAAGCTTTATCCACAATGGAATTGAAGGCAAGCTTTATCCATAATGGAATTGAAGGTAAGCTTTATACACAATGGAATTGAAGGCAAGCTTTATCCATAATGGAATTGAAGGCAAGCTTTATCCATAATGGAATTGAAGGCAAGCTTTATCCATAATGGAATTGAAGGCAAGCTTTATCCATTATGGAATTGAAGGCAAGCTTTATCCACAATGGAATTGAAGGCAAGCTTTATCCATAATGGAATTGAAGGCAAGCTTTATCCATAATGGAATTGAAGGCAAGCTTTATCCACAATGGAATTGAAGGCAAGCTTTATCCATTATGGAATTGAAGGCAAGCTTTATCCACAATGGAATTGAAGGCAAGCTTTATCCATAATGGAATTGAAGGCAAGCTTTATCCATTATGGAATTGAAGGTAAGCTTTATCCACAATGGAATTGAAGGTAAGCTTTATCCACAATGGAATTGAAGGCAAGCTTTATCCATAATGGAATTGAAGGTAAGCTTTATACACAATGGAATTGAAGGCAAGCTTTATCCATAATGGAATTGAAGGCAAGCTTTATCCATTATGGAATTGAAGGCAAGCTTTATCCATAATGGAATTGAAGGCAAGCTTTATCCATTATGGAATTGAAGGCAAGCTTTATCCACAATGGAATTGAAGGCAAGCTTTATCCATAATGGAATTGAAGGCAAGCTTTATCCATTATGGAATTGAAGGTAAGCTTTATCCACAATGGAATTGAAGGTAAGCTTTATCCACAATGGAATTGAAGGCAAGCTTTATCCATAATGGAATTGAAGGTAAGCTTTATACACAATGGAATTGAAGGCAAGCTTTATCCATAATGGAATTGAAGGCAAGCTTTATCCACAATGGAATTGAAGGCAAGCTTTATCGATAATGGAATTGAAGGTAAGCTTTATCCATAATGGAATTGAAGGTAAGCTTTATCCATAATGGAAATGAAGGTAAGCTTTATCCACAATGGAATTGAAGGCAAGCTTTATCCACAATGGAATTGAAGGCAAGCTTTATCCATAATGGAATTGAAGGCAAGCTTTATCCATAATGGAATTGAAGGTAAGCTTTATCCATCATGGAATTGAAGGTAAGCTTTATCCATAATGGAATTGAAGGCAAGCTTTATCCACAATGGAATTGAAGGCAAGCTTTATCCATAATGGAATTGAAGGCAAGCTTTATCCATAATGGAAATGAAGGCAAGCTTTATCCATAATGGAAATGAAGGTAAGCTTTATCCACAATGGAATTGAAGGCAAGCTTTATCCATAATAAAAATGAAGGTAAGCTTTATCCATAATGTAATTGAAGGCAAGCTTTATCCATAATGGAATTGAAGGCAAGCTTTATCCATAATGGAATTGAAGGCAAGCTTTATCCACAATGGAAATGAAGGCAAACTTTATCCATAATGGAATTGACGGCAAGCTTTATCCATAATGGAATTGAAGGCAAGCTTTATCCATAATGGAATTGAAGGTAAGCTTTATCCATAATGGAATTGAAGGTAAGCTTTATCCATAATGGAATTGAAGGCAAGCTTTATCCATAATGGAATTGAAGGCAAGCTTTATCCATAATGGAATTGAAGGTAAGCTTTATCCATAATGGAATTGAAGGCAAGCTTTATCCATAATGGAATTGAGGGCAATCTTTATCCATAATGGAATTGAAGGCAAGCTTTATCCATAATGGAATTGAAGGCAAGCTTTATCCATAATGGAATTGAAGGCAAGCTTTATCCATAATGGAATTGAAGGCAAGCTTTATCCATAATGGAATTGAGGGCAATCTTTATCCATAATGGAGTTGAAGGCAAGCTTTATCTATAATGGAATTGAAGGCAAGCTTTATGCATCATGGAATTGAAGGTAAGCTTTATCCACAATGGAATTGAAGGCAAGCTTTATGCATCATGGAATTGAAGGTAAGCCTTATCCACAATGGAATTGAAGGCAAGCTTTATCCACAATGGAATTGAAGGCAAGCTTTATCCATAATGGAATTGAAGGCAAGCTTTATCCATTATGGAATTGAAGGTAAGCTTTATCCACAATGGAATTGAAGGTAAGCTTTATCCACAATGGAATTGAAGGCAAGCTTTATCCATAATGGAATTGAAGGTAAGCTTTATACACAATGGAATTGAAGGCAAGCTTTATCCATAATGGAATTGAAGGCAAGCTTTATCCACAATGGAATTGAAGGCAAGCTTTATCCATAATGGAATTGAAGGTAAGCTTTATCCATAATGGAATTGAAGGTAAGCTTTATGCATCATGGAATTGAAGGTAAGCTTTATCCACAATGGAATTGAAGGCAAGCTTTATCCACAATGGAATTGAAGGCAAGCTTTATCCATAATGGAATTGAAGGCAAGCTTTATCCATTATGGAATTGAAGGTAAGCTTTATCCACAATGGAATTGAAGGTAAGCTTTATCCACAATGGAATTGAAGGCAAGCTTTATCCATAATGGAATTGAAGGTAAGCTTTATACACAATGGAATTGAAGGCAAGCTTTATCCATAATGGAATTGAAGGCAAGCTTTATCCACAATGGAATTGAAGGCAAGCTTTATCGATAATGGAATTGAAGGTAAGCTTTGTCCATAATGGAATTGAAGGTAAGCTTTATCCATAATGGAAATGAAGGTAAGCTTTATCCACAATGGAATTGAAGGCAAGCTTTATCCACAATGGAATTGAAGGCAAGCTTTATCCATAATGGAATTGAAGGCAAGCTTTATCCATAATGGAATTGAAGGTAAGCTTTATCCATAATGGAATTGAAGGTAAGCTTTATCCATAATGGAATTGAAGGCAAGCTTTATCCACAATGGAATTGAAGGCAAGCTTTATCCATAATGGAATTGAAGGCAAGCTTTATCCATAATGGAATTGAAGGCAAGCTTTATCCATAATGGAATTGAAGGTAAGCTTTATCCATAATGGAATTGAAGGCAAGCTTTATCCATAATGGAATTGAGGGCAATCTTTATCCATAATGGAATTGAAGGCAAGCTTTATCCATAATGGAATTGAAGGCAAGCTTTATCCATAATGGAATTGAAGGCAAGCTTTATCCATAATGGAATTGAAGGCAAGCTTTATCCATAATGGAATTGAGGACAATCTTTATCCATAATGGAATTGAAGGTAAGCTTTGTCCATAATGGAAATGAAGGTAAGCTTTATCCATAATGGAATTGAAGGTAAGCTTTATCCATAATGGAATTGAAGGCAAGCTTTATCCATAATGGAATTGAAGGCAAGCTTTATCCATAATGGAGTTGAAGGCAAGCTTTATCCACAATGGAATTGAAGGCAAGCTTTATCCATAATGGAATTGAAGGCAAGCTTTATCCATAATGGAATTGAAGGCAAGCTTTATCCATAATGGAATTGAAGGCAAGCTTTATCCATAATGGAATTGAAGGCAAGCTTTATCCATTATGGAATTGAAGGTAAGCTTTATCCACAATGGAATTGAAGGTAAGCTTTATCCACAATGGAATTGAAGGCAAGCTTTATCCATAATGGAATTGAAGGTAAGCTTTATACACAATGGAATTGAAGGCAAGCTTTATCCATAATGGAATTGAAGGCAAGCTTTATCCACAATGGAATTGAAGGCAAGCTTTATCGATAATGGAATTGAAGGTAAGCTTTATCCATAATGGAATTGAAGGTAAGCTTTATCCATAATGGAAATGAAGGTAAGCTTTATCCACAATGGAATTGAAGGCAAGCTTTATCCACAATGGAATTGAAGGCAAGCTTTATCCATAATGGAATTGAAGGCAAGCTTTATCCATAATGGAATTGAAGGTAAGCTTTATCCATAATGGAATTGAAGGTAAGCTTTATCCATAATGGAATTGAAGGCAAGCTTTATCCACAATGGAATTGAAGGCAAGCTTTATCCATAATGGAATTGAAGGCAAGCTTTATCCATAATGGAAATGAAGGCAAGCTTTATCCATAATGGAAATGAAGGTAAGCTTTATCCAC
This sequence comes from Myxine glutinosa, assembly GCF_964187855.1. Taxonomy (NCBI): domain Eukaryota; kingdom Metazoa; phylum Chordata; class Myxini; order Myxiniformes; family Myxinidae; genus Myxine; species Myxine glutinosa. The sequence continues at coordinate 295,537,622 of NC_136261.1, forward strand.
AATGGAATTGAAGGCAAGCTTTATCCATAATAAAAATGAAGGTAAGCTTTATCCATAATGTAATTGAAGGCAAGCTTTATCCATAATGGAATTGAAGGCAAGCTTTATCCATAATGGAATTGAAGGCAAGCTTTATCCACAATGGAAATGAAGGCAAACTTTATCCATAATGGAATTGACGGCAAGCTTTATCCATAATGGAATTGAAGGCAAGCTTTATCCATAATGGAATTGAAGGCAAGCTTTATCCATCATGGAATTGAGGGCAATCTTTATCCATAATGGAATTGAAGGCAAGCTTTATCCATAATGGAATTGAAGGCAAGCTTTATCCATAATGGAATTGAAGGCAAGCTTTATCCATAATGGAATTGAAGGCAAGCTTTATCCATAATGGAATTGAAGGCAAGCTTTATCCATAATGGAATTGAAGGCAAGCTTTATCCATAATGGAATTGAGGGCAATCTTTATCCATAATGGAGTTGAAGGCAAGCTTTATCTATAATGGAATTGAAGGCAAGCTTTATGCATCATGGAATTGAAGGTAAGCTTTATGCATCATGGAATTGAAGGTAAGCTTTATCCACAATGGAATTGAAGGCAAGCTTTATCCACAATGGAATTGAAGGCAAGCTTTATCCATAATGGAATTGAAGGCAAGCTTTATCCATAATGGAATTGAAGGTAAGCTTTATCCACAATGGAATTGAAGGTAAGCTTTATCCACAATGGAATTGAAGGCAAGCTTTATCCATAATGGAATTGAAGGTAAGCTTTATACACAATGGAATTGAAGGCAAGCTTTATCCATAATGGAATTGAAGGCAAGCTTTATCCACAATGGAATTGAAGGCAAGCTTTATCGATAATGGAATTGAAGGTAAGCTTTATCCATAATGGAATTGAAGGTAAGCTTTATCCATAATGGAAATGAAGGTAAGCTTTATCCACAATGGAATTGAAGGCAAGCTTTATCCACAATGGAATTTAAGGCAAGCTTTATCCATAATGGAATTGAAGGCAAGCTTTATCCATAATGGAATTGAAGGTAAGCTTTATCCATCATGGAATTGAAGGTAAGCTTTATCCATAATGGAATTGAAGGCAAGCTTTATCCACAATGGAATTGAAGGCAAGCTTTATCCATAATGGAATTGAAGGCAAGCTTTATCCATAATGGAAATGAAGGCAAGCTTTATCCATAATGGAAATGAAGGTAAGCTTTATCCACAATGGAATTGAAGGCAAGCTTTATCCATAATAAAAATGAAGGTAAGCTTTATCCATAATGTAATTGAAGGCAAGCTTTATCCATAATGGAATTGAAGGCAAGCTTTATCCATAATGGAATTGAAGGCAAGCTTTATCCACAATGGAAATGAAGGCAAACTTTATCCATAATGGAATTGACGGCAAGCTTTATCCATCATGGAATTGAAGGCAAGCTTTATCCATAATGGAATTGAAGGTAAGCTTTATCCATAATGGAATTGAAGGTAAGCTTTATCCATAATGGAATTGAAGGCAAGCTTTATCCATAATGGAAATGAAGGCAAGCTTTATCCATAATGGAATTGAAGGTAAGCTTTATCCATAATGGAATTGAAGGCAAGCTTTATCCATAATGGAATTGAGGGCAATCTTTATCCATAATGGAATTGAAGGCAAGCTTTATCCACAATGGAATTGAAGGCAAGCTTTATCCATAATGGAATTGAGGGCAAGCTTTATCCATAATGGAATTGAAGGCAAGCTTTATCCATAATGGAATTGAGGGCAAGTTTTATCCATAATGGAATTGAAGGGAAGCTTTATCCATAATGGAATTGAAGGCAAGCTTTATCCATAATGGAATTGAGGGCAATCTTTATCCATAATGGAATTGAAGGCAAGCTTTATCCATAATGGAATTGAAGGCAAGCTTTATCCATAATGGAATTGAGGGCAATCTTTATCCATATTGGAATTGAAGGTAAGCTTTATCCATAATGGAAATGAAGGTAAGCTTTATCCATTATGGAATGGAATTGAAGGTAAGCTTTATCCATAATGGAATTGAAGGCAAGCTTTATCCATAATGGAAATGAAGGCAAGCTTTATCCATAATGGAATTGAAGGCAAGCTTTATCCATAATGGAGTTGAAGGCAAGCTTTATCCACAATGGAATTGAAGGCAAGCTTTATCCATAATGGAATTGAAGGCAAGCTTTATCCATGATGGAATTGAAGGTAAGCTTTATCCATAATGGAATTGAAGGTAAGCTTTATGCATCATGGAATTGAAGGTAAGCTTTATCCACAATGGAATTGAAGGCAAGCTTTATACACAATGGAATTGAAGGCAAGCTTTATCCATAATGGAATTGAAGGCAAGCTTTATCCATTATGGAATTGAAGGTAAGCTTTATCCACAATGGAATTGAAGGTAAGCTTTATCCACAATGGAATTGAAGGCAAGCTTTATCCATAATGGAATTGAAGGTAAGCTTTATACACAATGGAATTGAAGGCAAGCTTTATCCATAATGGAATTGAAGGCAAGCTTTATCCACAATGGAATTGAAGGCAAGCTTTATCCACAATGGAATTGAAGGCAAGCTTTATCGATAATGGAATTGAAGGTAAGCTTTGTCCATAATGGAATTGAAGGTAAGCTTTATCCATAATGGAAATGAAGGTAAGCTTTATCCACAATGGAATTGAAGGCAAGCTTTATCCACAATGGAATTGAAGGCAAGCTTTATCCATAATGGAATTGAAGGCAAGCTTTATCCATAATGGAATTGAAGGTAAGCTTTATCCATAATGGAATTGAAGGTAAGCTTTATCCATAATGGAATTGAAGGCAAGCTTTATCCACAATGGAATTGAAGGCAAGCTTTATCCATAATGGAATTGAAGGCAAGCTTTATCCATAATGGAATTGAAGGCAAGCTTTATCCATAATGGAATTGAAGGTAAGCTTTATCCATAATGGAATTGAAGGCAAGCTTTATCCATAATGGAATTGAGGGCAATCTTTATCCATAATGGAATTGAAGGCAAGCTTTATCCATAATGGAATTGAAGGCAAGCTTTATCCATAATGGAATTGAAGGCAAGCTTTATCCATAATGGAATTGAAGGCAAGCTTTATCCATAATGGAATTGAGGGCAATCTTTATCCATAATGGAATTGAAGGTAAGCTTTGTCCATAATGGAAATGAAGGTAAGCTTTATCCATAATGGAATTGAAGGTAAGCTTTATCCATAATGGAATTGAAGGCAAGCTTTATCCATAATGGAATTGAAGGCAAGCTTTATCCATAATGGAGTTGAAGGCAAGCTTTATCCACAATGGAATTGAAGGCAAGCTTTATCCATAATGGAATTGAAGGCAAGCTTTATCCATAATGGAATTGAAGGCAAGCTTTATCCATAATGGAATTGAAGGCAAGCTTTATCCATAATGGAATTGAAGGCAAGCTTTATCCATAATGGAATTGAAGGCAAGCTTTATCCATTATGGAATTGAAGGTAAGCTTTATCCACAATGGAATTGAAGGTAAGCTTTATCCACAATGGAATTGAAGGCAAGCTTTATCCACAATGGAATTGAAGGTAAGCTTTATACACAATGGAATTGAAGGCAAGCTTTATCCATAATGGAATTGAAGGCAAGCTTTATCCACAATGGAATTGAAGGCAAGCTTTATCGATAATGGAATTGAAGGTAAGCTTTATCCATAATGGAATTGAAGGTAAGCTTTATCCATAATGGAAATGAAGGTAAGCTTTATCCACAATGGAATTGAAGGCAAGCTTTATCCACAATGGAATTGAAGGCAAGCTTTATCCATAATGGAATTGAAGGCAAGCTTTATCCATAATGGAATTGAAGGTAAGCTTTATCCATAATGGAATTGAAGGTAAGCTTTATCCATAATGGAATTGAAGGCAAGCTTTATCCACAATGGAATTGAAGGCAAGCTTTATCCATAATGGAATTGAAGGCAAGCTTTATCCATAATGGAAATGAAGGCAAGCTTTATCCATAATGGAAATGAAGGTAAGCTTTATCCACAATGGAATTGAAGGCAAGCTTTATCCATAATAAAAATGAAGGTAAGCTTTATCCATAATGTAATTGAAGGCAAGCTTTATCCATAATGGAATTGAAGGCAAGCTTTATCCATAATGGAATTGAAGGCAAGCTTTATCCACAATGGAAATGAAGGCAAACTTTATCCATAATGGAATTGACGGCAAGCTTTATCCATAATGGAATTGAAGGCAAGCTTTATCCATAATGGAATTGAAGGTAAGCTTTATCCATAATGGAATTGAAGGTAAGCTTTATCCATAATGGAATTGAAGGCAAGCTTTATCCATAATGGAATTGAAGGCAAGCTTTATCCATAATGGAATTGAAGGTAAGCTTTATCCATCATGGAATTGAAGGCAAGCTTTATCCATAATGGAATTGAGGGCAATCTTTATCCATAATGGAATTGAAGGCAAGCTTTATCCATAATGGAATTGAAGGCAAGCTTTATCCATAATGGAATTGAAGGCAAGCTTTATCCATAATGGAATTGAAGGCAAGCTTTATCCATAATGGAATTGAAGGCAAGCTTTATCCATAATGGAATTGAGGGCAATCTTTATCCATAATGGAGTTGAAGGCAAGCTTTATCTACAATGGAATTGAAGGCAAGCTTTATGCATCATGGAATTGAAGGTAAGCTTTATGCATCATGGAATTGAAGGTAAGCTTTATCCACAATGGAATTGAAGGCAAGCTTTATCCACAATGGAATTGAAGGCAAGCTTTATCCATAATGGAATTGAAGGCAAGCTTTATCCATAATGGAATTGAAGGTAAGCTTTATCCACAATGGAATTGAAGGTAAGCTTTATCCACAATGGAATTGAAGGCAAGCTTTATCCATAATGGAATTGAAGGTAAGCTTTATACACAATGGAATTGAAGGCAAGCTTTATCCATAATGGAATTGAAGGCAAGCTTTATCCACAATGGAATTGAAGGCAAGCTTTATCGATAATGGAATTGAAGGTAAGCTTTATCCATAATGGAATTGAAGGTAAGCTTTATCCATAATGGAAATGAAGGTAAGCTTTATCCACAATGGAATTGAAGGCAAGCTTTATCCACAATGGAATTTAAGGCAAGCTTTATCCATAATGGAATTGAAGGCAAGCTTTATCCATAATGGAATTGAAGGTAAGCTTTATCCATCATGGAATTGAAGGTAAGCTTTATCCATAATGGAATTGAAGGCAAGCTTTATCCACAATGGAATTGAAGGCAAGCTTTATCCATAATGGAATTGAAGGCAAGCTTTATCCATAATGGAAATGAAGGCAAGCTTTATCCATAATGGAAATGAAGGTAAGCTTTATCCACAATGGAATTGAAGGCAAGCTTTATCCATAATAAAAATGAAGGTAAGCTTTATCCATAATGTAATTGAAGGCAAGCTTTATCCATAATGGAATTGAAGGCAAGCTTTATCCATAATGGAATTGAAGGCAAGCTTTATCCACAATGGAAATGAAGGCAAACTTTATCCATAATGGAATTGACGGCAAGCTTTATCCATAATGGAATTGAAGGCAAGCTTTATCCATAATGGAATTGAAGGTAAGCTTTATCCATAATGGAATTGAAGGTAAGCTTTATCCATAATGGAATTGAAGGCAAGCTTTATCCATAATGGAAATGAAGGCAAGCTTTATCCATAATGGAATTGAAGGTAAGCTTTATCCATAATGGAATTGAAGGCAAGCTTTATCCATAATGGAATTGAGGGCAATCTTTATCCATAATGGAATTGAAGGCAAGCTTTATCCATAATGGAATTGAAGGCAAGCTTTATCCATAATGGAATTGAAGGCAAGCTTTATCCATAATGGAATTGAAGGCAAGCTTTATCCATAATGGAATTGAGGGCAATCTTTATCCATAATGGAGTTGAAGGCAAGCTTTATGCATCATGGAATTGAAGGTAAGCTTTATCCACAATGGAATTGAAGGCAAGCTTTATGCATCATGGAATTGAAGGTAAGCCTTATCCACAATGGAATTGAAGGCAAGCTTTATCCACAATGGAATTGAAGGCAAGCTTTATCCATAATGGAATTGAAGGCAAGCTTTATCCATTATGGAATTGAAGGTAAGCTTTATCCACAATGGAATTGAAGGTAAGCTTTATCCACAATGGAATTGAAGGCAAGCTTTATCCATAATGGAATTGAAGGTAAGCTTTATACACAATGGAATTGAAGGCAAGCTTTATCCATAATGGAATTGAAGGCAAGCTTTATCCACAATGGAATTGAAGGCAAGCTTTATCCATAATGGAATTAAAGGTAAGCTTTATCCATAATGGAATTGAAGGTAAGCTTTATGCATCATGGAATTGAAGGTAAGCTTTATCCACAATGGAATTGAAGGCAAGCTTTATCCACAATGGAATTGAAGGCAAGCTTTATCCATAATGGAATTGAAGGCAAGCTTTATCCATTATGGAATTGAAGGTAAGCTTTATCCACAATGGAATTGAAGGTAAGCTTTATCCACAATGGAATTGAAGGCAAGCTTTATCCATAATGGAATTGAAGGTAAGCTTTATACACAATGGAATTGAAGGCAAGCTTTATCCATAATGGAATTGAAGGCAAGCTTTATCCACAATGGAATTGAAGGCAAGCTTTATCGATAATGGAATTGAAGGTAAGCTTTGTCCATAATGGAATTGAAGGTAAGCTTTATCCATAATGGAAATGAAGGTAAGCTTTATCCACAATGGAATTGAAGGCAAGCTTTATCCACAATGGAATTGAAGGCAAGCTTTATCCATAATGGAATTGAAGGCAAGCTTTATCCATAATGGAATTGAAGGTAAGCTTTATCCATAATGGAATTGAAGGTAAGCTTTATCCATAATGGAAATGAAGGCAAGCTTTATCCATAATGGAATTGAGGGCAATCTTTATCCATAATGGAATTGAAGGCAATCTTTATCCATAATGGAATTGAAGGCAAGCTTTATCCATAATGGAATTGAAGGCAAGCTTTATCCACAATGGAATTGAAGGCAAGCTTTATCCATAATGGAATTGAAGGCAAGCTTTATCCACAATGGAATTGAAGGCAAGCTTTATCCATAATGGAATTGAAGGCAAGCTTTATCCACAATGGAATTGAAGGCAAGCTTTATCCATAATGGAATTGAAGGCAAGCTTTATCCACAATGGAATTGAAGGCAAGCTTTATCTATAATGGAATTGAAGGCAAGCTTTATGCATCATGGAATTGAAGGTAAGCTTTATGCATCATGGAATTGAAGGTAAGCTTTATCCACAATGGAATTGAAGGCAAGCTTTATCCACAATGGAATTGAAGGCAAGCTTTATCCATAATGGAATTGAAGGCAAGCTTTATCCATTATGGAATTGAAGGTAAGCTTTATCCACAATGGAATTGAAGGTAAGCTTTATCCACAATGGAATTGAAGGCAAGCTTTATCCATAATGGAATTGAAGGTAAGCTTTATACACAATGGAATTGAAGGCAAGCTTTATCCATAATGGAATTGAAGGCAAGCTTTATCCACAATGGAATTGAAGGCAAGCTTTATCGATAATGGAATTGAAGGTAAGCTTTATCCATAATGGAATTGAAGGTAAGCTTTATCCATAATGGAAATGAAGGTAAGCTTTATCCACAATGGAATTGAAGGCAAGCTTTATCCACAATGGAATTTAAGGCAAGCTTTATCCATAATGGAATTGAAGGCAAGCTTTATCCATAATGGAATTGAAGGTAAGCTTTATCCATCATGGAATTGAAGGTAAGCTTTATCCATAATGGAATTGAAGGCAAGCTTTATCCACAATGGAATTGAAGGCAAGCTTTATCCATAATGGAATTGAAGGCAAGCTTTATCCATAATGGAAATGAAGGCAAGCTTTATCCATAATGGAAATGAAGGTAAGCTTTATCCACAATGGAATTGAAGGCAAGCTTTATCCATAATAAAAATGAAGGTAAGCTTTATCCATAATGTAATTGAAGGCAAGCTTTATCCATAATGGAATTGAAGGCAAGCTTTATCCATAATGGAATTGAAGGCAAGCTTTATCCACAATGGAAATGAAGGCAAACTTTATCCATAATGGAATTGACGGCAAGCTTTATCCATAATGGAATTGAAGGCAAGCTTTATCCATAATGGAATTGAAGGTAAGCTTTATCCATAATGGAATTGAAGGTAAGCTTTATCCATAATGGAATTGAAGGCAAGCTTTATCCATAATGGAAATGAAGGCAAGCTTTATCCATAATGGAATTGAAGGTAAGCTTTATCCATAATGGAATTGAAGGCAAGCTTTATCCATAATGGAATTGAGGGCAATCTTTATCCATAATGGAATTGAAGGCAAGCTTTATCCATAATGGAATTGAAGGCAAGCTTTATCCATAATGGAATTGAAGGCAAGCTTTATCCATAATGGAATTGAAGGCAAGCTTTATCCATAATGGAATTGAGGGCAATCTTTATCCATAATGGAGTTGAAGGCAAGCTTTATCTATAATGGAATTGAAGGCAAGCTTTATGCATCATGGAATTGAAGGTAAGCTTTATCCACAATGGAATTGAAGGCAAGCTTTATGCATCATGGAATTGAAGGTAAGCCTTATCCACAATGGAATTGAAGGCAAGCTTTATCCACAATGGAATTGAAGGCAAGCTTTATCCATAATGGAATTGAAGGCAAGCTTTATCCATTATGGAATTGAAGGTAAGCTTTATCCACAATGGAATTGAAGGTAAGCTTTATCCACAATGGAATTGAAGGCAAGCTTTATCCATAATGGAATTGAAGGTAAGCTTTATACACAATGGAATTGAAGGCAAGCTTTATCCATAATGGAATTGAAGGCAAGCTTTATCCACAATGGAATTGAAGGCAAGCTTTATCCATAATGGAATTGAAGGTAAGCTTTATCCATAATGGAATTGAAGGTAAGCTTTATGCATCATGGAATTGAAGGTAAGCTTTATCCACAATGGAATTGAAGGCAAGCTTTATCCACAATGGAATTGAAGGCAAGCTTTATCCATAATGGAATTGAAGGCAAGCTTTATCCATTATGGAATTGAAGGTAAGCTTTATCCACAATGGAATTGAAGGTAAGCTTTATCCACAATGGAATTGAAGGCAAGCTTTATCCATAATGGAATTGAAGGCAAGCTTTATACACAATGGAATTGAAGGCAAGCTTTATCCATAATGGAATTGAAGGCAAGCTTTATCCACAATGGAATTGAAGGCAAGCTTTATCGATAATGGAATTGAAGGTAAGCTTTGTCCATAATGGAATTGAAGGTAAGCTTTATCCATAATGGAAATGAAGGTAAGCTTTATCCACAATGGAATTGAAGGCAAGCTTTATCCACAATGGAATTGAAGGCAAGCTTTATCCATAATGGAATTGAAGGCAAGCTTTATCCATAATGGAATTGAAGGTAAGCTTTATCCATAATGGAATTGAAGGTAAGCTTTATCCATAATGGAATTGAAGGCAAGCTTTATCCACAATGGAATTGAAGGCAAGCTTTATCCATAATGGAATTGAAGGCAAGCTTTATCCATAATGGAATTGAAGGCAAGCTTTATCCATAATGGAATTGAAGGTAAGCTTTATCCATAATGGAATTGAAGGCAAGCTTTATCCATAATGGAATTGAGGGCAATCTTTATCCATAATGGAATTGAAGGCAAGCTTTATCCATAATGGAATTGAAGGCAAGCTTTATCCATAATGGAATTGAAGGCAAGCTTTATCCATAATGGAATTGAAGGCAAGCTTTATCCATAATGGAATTGAGGGCAATCTTTATCCATAATGGAATTGAAGGTAAGCTTTATCCATAATGGAAATGAAGGTAAGCTTTATCCATAATGGAATTGAAGGTAAGCTTTATCCATAATGGAATTGAAGGCAAGCTTTATCCATAATGGAATTGAAGGCAAGCTTTATCCATAATGGAGTTGAAGGCAAGCTTTATCCACAATGGAATTGAAGGCAAGCTTTATCCATAATGGAATTGAAGGCAAGCTTTATCCATAATGGAATTGAAGGCAAGCTTTATCCATAATGGAATTGAAGGCAAGCTTTATCCACAATGGAATTGAAGGCAAGCTTTATCCATAATGGAATTGAAGGCAAGCTTTATCCACAATGGAATTGAAAGCAAGCTTTATCCACAATGGAATTGAAGGCAAGCTTTATCCACAATGGAATTGAAGGCAAGCTTTATCCATAATGGAATTGAAGGCAAGCTTTATCCATAATGGAATTGAAGGTAAGCTTTATCCATAATGGAATTGAAGGCAAGCTTTATCCATAATGGAATTGAAGGTAAGCTTTATCCACAATGGAATTGAAGGCAAGCTTTATCCATAATGGAATTGAAGGTAAGCTTTATCCACAATGGAATTGAAGGCAAGCTTTATCCATAATAAAAATGAAGGTAAGCTTTATCCATAATGGAATTGAAGGCAAGCTTTATCCACAATGGAATTGAAGGCAAGCTTTATCCATAATGGAATTGAAGGCAAGCTTTATCCATTATGGAATTGAAGGTAAGCTTTATCCACAATGGAATTGAAGGTAAGCTTTATCCACAATGGAATTGAAGGCAAGCTTTATCCATAATGGAATTGAAGGTAAGCTTTATACACAATAGAATTGAAGGCAAGCTTTATCCACAATGGAATTGAAGGCAAGCTTTATCCATAATGGAATTGAAGGTAAGCTTTATCCATAATGGAATTGAAGGTAAGCTTTATCCATAATGGAAATGAAGGTAAGCTTTATCCATAATGGAATTGAAGGGAAGCTTTATCCACAATGGAATTGAAGGCAAGCTTTATCCATAATGGAATTGAAGGCAAGCTTTATCCATAATGGAATTGAAGGTAAGCTTTATCCATAACGGAATTGAAGGTAAGCTTTATCCATAATGGAATTGAAGGCAAGCTTTATCCACAATGGAATTGAAGGCAAGCTTTATCCATAATGGAATTGAAGGCAAGCTTTATCCATAATGGAATTGAAGGCAAGCTTTATCCATAATGGAATTGAAGGCAGGCTTTATCCATAATGGAATTGAAGGCAAGCTTTATCCATAATGGAATTGAGGGCAATCTTTTTCCATAATGGATTTGAAGGCAAGCTTTATCCATAATGGAAATGAAGGCAAGCTTTATCCATAATGGAATTGAAGGCAAGCTTTATCCATAATGGAAATGAAGGCAAGCTTTATCCATAATGGAATTGAGGGCAATATTTATCCATAATGGAATTGAAGGCAATCTTTATCCATAATGGAATTGAAGGCAAGCTTTATCCATAATGGAATTGAAGGCAAGCTTTATCCACAATGGAATTGAAGGCAAGCTTTATCCATAATGGAATTGAAGGCAAGCTTTATCCACAATGGAATTGAAGGCAAGCTTTATCCATAATGGAATTGAAGGCAAGCTTTATCCACAATGGAAAGGCAAGCTTTATCCATAATGGAATTGAAGGCAAGCTTTATCCACAATGGAATTGAATGCAAGCTTTATCCACAATGGAATTGAAGGCAAGCTTTATCCATAATGGAATTGAGGGCAATCTTTATCCATAATGGAATTGAGGGCAATCTTTATCCATAATGGAATTGAAGGCAAGCTTTATCCATAATGGAATTGAGGGCAATCTTTATCCATAATGGAATTGAAGGCAAGCTTTATCCATAATGGAATTGAGGGCAATCTTTATCCATAATGGAATTGAAGGCAAGCTTTATCCATAATGGAATTGAAGGCAAGCTTTATCCATAATGGAATTGAAGGCAAGCTTTATCCATAATGGAATTGAAGGCAAGCTTTATCCACAATGGAATTGAAGGCAAGCTTTATCCATAATGGAATTGAAGGCAAGCTTCATCCACAATGGAAATGAAGGCAAACTTTATCCATAATGGAATTGACGGCAAGCTTTATCCATAATGGAATTGAAGGCAGCTTTATCCATAATGGAAATGAAGGCAAGCTTTATCCATAATGGAATTGAAGGTAAGCTTTATCCATAATGGAATTGAAGGTAAGCTTTATCCATAATGGAAATGAAGCTAAGCTTTATCCATAATGGAATTGAAGGCAAGCTTTATCCACAATGGAAAATAAAGGCAAGCTTTATCCGTAATGGAATTGAAGGTAAGCTTTATCCACAATGGAATTGAAGGCAAGCTTTATCCATAATAAAAATGAAGGTAAGCTTTATCCATAATGGAATTGAAGGCAAGCTTTATCCATAATGGAGTTGAAGGTAAGCTTTATCCACAATGGAATTGAAGGTAAGCTTTATCCACAATGGAATTGAAGGCAAGCTTTATCCACAATGGAAAATAAAGGCAAGCTTTATCCATAATGGAATTGAAGGTAAGCTTTATCCACAATGGAATTGAAGGCAAGCTTTATCCATAATAAAAATGAAGGTAAGCGTTTATCCATAATGGAATTGAAGGCAAGCTTTATCCATAATGGAAATGAAGGCAAGCTTTATCCATAATGGAATTGAAATCAAGCTTTATCCATAATGGAAATGAAGGTAAGCTTTATCCATAATGGAATTGAAGGTAAGCTTTAGCCATAATGGAATTGAAGGCAAGCTTTATCCATAATGGAAATGAAGGCAAGCTTTATCCATAATGGAATTGAAGGTAAGCTTTATCCATAATGGAATTGAAGGCAAGCTTTATCCATAATGGAGTTGAAGGCAAGCTTTATCCATAATGGAATTGAAGGTAAGCTTTATCCATAATGGAATTGAAGGTAAGCTTTATCCATAATGGAATTGAAGGTAAGCTTTATCCATAATGGAATTGAAGGTAAGCTTTATCCATAATGGAATTGAAGGTAAGCTTTATCCACAATGGAAATGAAGGTAAGCTTTATCCACAATGGAATTGAAGGTAAGCTTTATCCATAATGGAATTGAAGGTAAGCTTTATCCATAATGGAATTGAAGGTAAGCTTTATCCACAATGGAATTTAAGGTAAGCTTTATCCATAATGGAATTGAAGGTAAGCTTTATCCACAATGGAATTTAAGGTAAGCTTTATCCACAATGGAAATGAAGGTAAGCTTTATCCACAATGGAATTGAAGGTAAGCTTTATCCACAATGGAATTGAAGGTAAGCTTTATCCATAATGGAATTGAAGGTAAGCTTTATCCAGAATGGAAATGAAGGTAAGCTTTATCCATAATGGAATTGAAGGTAAGCTTTATCCATAATGGAATTGAAGGCAAGCTTTATCCATAATGGAGTTGAAGGCAAGCTTTATCCATAATGGAATTGAAGGTAAGCTTTATCCATAATGGAATTGAAGGTAAGCTTTATCCATAATGGAATTGAAGGTAAGCTTTATCCATAATGGAATTGAAGGTAAGCTTTATCCATAATGGAAATGAAGGTAAGCTTTATCCATAATGGAATTGAAGGTAAGCTTTATCCATAATGGAATTGAAGGCAAGCTTTATCCATAATGGAGTGGAAGGCAAGCTTTATCCATAATGGAATTGAAGGTAAGCTTTATCCATAATGGAATTGAAGGTAAGCTTTTTCCATAATGGAATTGAAGGCAAGCTTTATCCATAATGGAATTGAAGGTAAGCTTTATCCATAATGGAATTGAAGGCAAGCTTTATCCATAATGGAATTGAAGGTAAGCTTTATCCACAATGGAATTGAAGGCAAGCTTTATCCAAAATGGAATTGAAGGTAAGCTTTATCCACAATGGAATTGAAGGCAAGCTTTATCCATAATGGAATTGAAGGTAAGCTTTATCCATAATGGAATTGAAGGCAAGCTTTATCCACAATGGAATTGAAGGCAAGCTTTATCCATAATGGAATTGAAGGCAAGCTTTATCCATAATGGAATTGAAGGCAAGCTTTATCCATAATGGAATTGAAGGCAAGCTTTATCCATAATCGAATTGAAGGCAAGCTTTATCCATAATGGAATTGAAGGCAAGTTTTATCCATAATGGAATTGAAGGCAAGCTTTATCCATAATGGAATTGAAGGCAAGCTTTATCCATAATGGAATTGTAGGCAAGCTTTATCCATAATGGAAATGAAGGCAAGCTTTATCCATAATGGAATTGAAGGCAAACTTTATCCATAATGGAAATGAAGGCAAGCTTTATCCATAATGGAATTGAAGGCAAGCTTTATCCATAATGGAAATGAAGGCAAGCTTTATCCATAATGGAATTGAGGGCAATCTTTATCCATAATGGAATTGAAGGCAATCTTTATCCATAATGGAATTGAAGGCAAGCTTTATCCATAATGGAATTGAAGGCAAGCTTTATCCACAATGGAATTGAAGGCAAGCTTTATCCATAATGGAATTGAAGGCAAGCTTTATCCACAATGGAATTGAAGGCAAGCTTTATCCATAATGGAATTGAAGGCAAGCTTTATCCACAATGGAATTGAAGGCAAGCTTTATCCATAATGGAATTGAAGGCAAGCTTTATCCACAATGGAATTGAAGGCAAGCTTTATCCACAATGGAATTGAAGGCAAGCTTTATCCATAATGGAATTGAGGGCAATTTTTATCCATAATGGAATTGAGGGCAATCTTTATCCATAATGGAATTGAAGGTAAGCTTTATCCATAATGGAATTGAAGGCAAGCTTTATCCATAATGGAATTGAAGGCAATCTTTATCCATAATGGAATTGAAGGCAAGCTTTATCCATAATGGAATTGAAGGCATGCTTTATCCATAATGGAATTGAAGGCAAGCTTTATCCACAATGGAATTGAAGGCAAGCTTTATCCATAATGGAATTGAAGGCAAGCTTTATCCACAATGGAAATGAAGGCAAACTTTATCCATAATGGAATTGACGGCAAGCTTTATCCATAATGGAATTGAAGGCAGCTTTATCCATAATGGAAATGAAGGCAAGCTTGATCCATAATGGAATTGAAGGTAAGCTTTATCCATAATGGAATTGAAGGTAAGCTTTATCCATAATGGAAATGAAGGTAAGCTTTATCCATAATGGAATTGATGGCAAGCTTTATCCACAATGGAAAATAAAGGCAAGCTTTATCCATAATGGAATTGAAGGTAAGCTTTATCCACAATGGAATTGAAGGCAAGCTTTATCCATAATAAAAATGAAGGTAAGCTTTATCCATAATGGAATTGAAGGCAAGCTTTATCCATAATGGAGTTGAAGGTAAGCTTTATCCACAATGGAATTGAAGGCAAGCTTTATCCACAATGGAAAATAAAGGCAAGCTTTATTCATAATGGAATTGAAGGTAAGCTTTATCCACAATGGAATTGAAAGTAAGCTTTATCCATAATGGAATTGAAGGCAAGCTTTATCCACAATGGAAAATAAAGGCAAGCTTTATCCATAATGGAATTGAAGGCAAGCTTTATCCACAATGGAATTGAAGGCAAGCTTTATCCATAATAAAAATGAAGGTAAGCTTTATCCATAATGGAATTGAAGGCAAGCTTTATCCATAATGGAAATGAAGGCAAGCTTTATCCATAATGGAATTGAAATCAAGCTTTATCCATAATGGAAATGAAGGTAAGCTTTATCCATAATGGAATTGAAGGTAAGCTTTATCCATAATGGAATTGAAGGCAAGCTTTATCCATAATGGAAATGAAGGCAAGCTTTATCCATAATGGAATTGAAGGTAAGCTTTATCCATAATGGAATTGAAGGTAAGCTTTATCCATAATGGAAATGAAGGTAAGCTTTATCCATAATGGAATTGAAGGTAAGCTTTATCCATAATGGAATTGAAGGCAAGCTTTATCCATAATGGAGTTGAAGGCAAGCTTTATCCATAATGGAATTGAAGGTAAGCTTTATCCATAATGGAATTGAAGGTAAGCTTTATCCATAATGGAATTGAAGGTAAGCTTTATCCATAATGGAATTGAAGGTAAGCTTTATCCATAATGGAAATGAAGGTAAGCTTTATCCAAAATGGAATTGAAGGTAAGCTTTATCCATAATGGAATTCAAGGCAAGCTTTATCCATAATGGAGTTGAAGGCAAGCTTTATCCATAATGGTATTGAAGGTAAGCTTTATCCATCATGGAATTGAAGGTAAGCTTTTTCCATAATGGAATTGAAGGCAAGCTTTATCCATAATGGAATTGAAGGTAAGCTTTATCCATAATGGAATTGAAGGCAAGCTTTATCCATAATGGAATTGAAGGCAAGCTTTATCCACAATGGAATTGAAGGCAAGCTTTATCCATAATGGAATTGAAGGTAAGCTTTATCCACAATGGAATTGAAGGCAAGCTTTATCCATAATGGAATTGAAGGTAAGCTTTATCCACAATGGAATTGAAGGCAAGCTTTATCCACAATGGAATTGAAGGCAAGCTTTATCCATAATGGAATTGAAGGCAAGCTTTATCCATAATGGAATTGAAGGCAAGCTTTATCCATAATGGAATTGAAGGCAAGCTTTATCCATAATGGAATTGAAGGCAAGCTTTATCCATAATGGAATTGAAGGCAAGCTTTATCCATAATGGAATTGAAGGCAAGCTTTATCCATAATGGAATTGAAGGCAAGCTTTATCCATAATGGAATTGAAGGCAAGCTTTATCCATAATGGAATTGAAGGCAAGCTTTATCCATAATGGAATTGAAGGCAAGCTTTATCCATAATGGAATTGAAGGCAAGCTTTATCCATAATGGAAATGAAGGCAAGCTTTATCCACAATGGAATTGAAGGCAAGCTTTATCCATAATGGAATTGAAGGCAAGCTTTATCCATAATGGAATTGAGGGCAATCTTTATCCATAATGGAATTGAAGGCAAGCTTTATCCATAATGGAAATGAAGGCAAGCTTTATCCATAATGGAAATTGAAGGCAAGCTTTATCCATAATGGAAATGAAGGCAAGCTTTATCCATAATGGAATTGAAGGCAAGCTTTATCCATAATGGAATTGAAGGCAAGCTTTATCCATAATGGAATTGAAGGCAAGCTTTATCCATAATGGAATTGAAGGCAAGCTTTATCCATAATGGAATTGAGGGCAAGCTTTATCCATCATGGAATTGAAGGCAAGCTTTATCCATAATGGAATTGAAGGCAAGCTTTATCCATAATGGAATTGAAGGCAAGCTTTATCCATCATGGAATTGAAGGCAAGCTTTATCCATCATGGAATTGAAGGCAAGCTTTATCCATAATGGAATTGAAGGCAAGCTTTATCCATAATGGAATTGAGGGCAAGCTTTATCCATCATGGAATTGAAGGCAAGCTTTATCCATAATGGAATTGAAGGCAAGCTTTATCCACAATGGAATTGAAGGCAAGCTTTATCCATAATGGAATTGAGGGCAAGCTTTATCCATAATGGAATTGAAGGCAAGCTTTATCCATAATGGAATTGAGGGCAAGTTTTATCCATAATGGAATTGAAGGGAAGCTTTATCCATAATGGAATTGAAGGCAAGCTTTATCCATAATGGAATTGAGGGCAATCTTTATCCATAATGGAATTGAAGGCAAGCTTTATCCATAATGGAATTGAAGGCAAGCTTTATCCATAATGGGATTGAGGGCAATCTTTATCCATATTGGAATTGAAGGTAAGCTTTATCCATAATGGAATGGAATTGAAGGTAAGCTTTATCCATAATGGAATTGAAGGCAAGCTTTATCCATAATGGAAATGAAGGCAAGCTTTATCCATAATGGAATTGAAGGCAAGCTTTATCCATAATGGAGTTGAAGGCAAGCTTTATCCACAATGGAATTGAAGGCAAGCTTTATCCATAATGGAATTGAAGGCAAGCTTTATCCATGATGGAATTGAAGGTAAGCTTTATCCATAATGGAATTGAAGGTAAGCTTTATGCATCATGGAATTGAAGGTAAGCTTTATCCACAATGGAATTGAAGGCAAGCTTTATCCACAATGGAATTGAAGGCAAGCTTTATCCATAATGGAATTGAAGGCAAGCTTTATCCATTATGGAATTGAAGGTAAGCTTTATCCACAATGGAATTGAAGGTAAGCTTTATCCACAATGGAATTGAAGGCAAGCTTTATCCATAATGGAATTGAAGGTAAGCTTTATACACAATGGAATTGAAGGCAAGCTTTATCCATAATGGAATTGAAGGCAAGCTTTATCCACAATGGAATTGAAGGCAAGCTTTATCCACAATGGAATTGAAGGCAAGCTTTATCGATAATGGAATTGAAGGTAAGCTTTGTCCATAATGGAATTGAAGGTAAGCTTTATCCATAATGGAAATGAAGGTAAGCTTTATCCACAATGGAATTGAAGGCAAGCTTTATCCACAATGGAATTGAAGGCAAGCTTTATCCATAATGGAATTGAAGGCAAGCTTTATCCATAATGGAATTGAAGGTAAGCTTTATCCATAATGGAATTGAAGGTAAGCTTTATCCATAATGGAATTGAAGGCAAGCTTTATCCACAATGGAATTGAAGGCAAGCTTTATCCATAATGGAATTGAAGGCAAGCTTTATCCATAATGGAATTGAAGGCAAGCTTTATCCATAATGGAATTGAAGGTAAGCTTTATCCATAATGGAATTGAAGGCAAGCTTTATCCATAATGGAATTGAGGGCAATCTTTATCCATAATGGAATTGAAGGCAAGCTTTATCCATAATGGAATTGAAGGCAAGCTTTATCCATAATGGAATTGAAGGCAAGCTTTATCCATAATGGAATTGAAGGCAAGCTTTATCCATAATGGAATTGAGGGCAATCTTTATCCATAATGGAATTGAAGGTAAGCTTTGTCCAAAATGGAAATGAAGGTAAGCTTTATCCATAATGGAATTGAAGGTAAGCTTTATCCATAATGGAATTGAAGGCAAGCTTTATCCATAATGGAATTGAAGGCAAGCTTTATCCATAATGGAGTTGAAGGCAAGCTTTATCCACAATGGAATTGAAGGCAAGCTTTATCCATAATGGAATTGAAGGCAAGCTTTATCCATAATGGAATTGAAGGCAAGCTTTATCCATAATGGAATTGAAGGCAAGCTTTATCCATAATGGAATTGAAGGCAAGCTTTATCCATTATGGAATTGAAGGTAAGCTTTATCCACAATGGAATTGAAGGTAAGCTTTATCCACAATGGAATTGAAGGCAAGCTTTATCCATAATGGAATTGAAGGTAAGCTTTATACACAATGGAATTGAAGGCAAGCTTTATCCATAATGGAATTGAAGGCAAGCTTTATCCACAATGGAATTGAAGGCAAGCTTTATCGATAATGGAATTGAAGGTAAGCTTTATCCATAATGGAATTGAAGGTAAGCTTTATCCATAATGGAAATGAAGGTAAGCTTTATCCACAATGGAATTGAAGGCAAGCTTTATCCACAATGGAATTGAAGGCAAGCTTTATCCATAATGGAATTGAAGGCAAGCTTTATCCATAATGGAATTGAAGGTAAGCTTTATCCATAATGGAATTGAAGGTAAGCTTTATCCATAATGGAATTGAAGGCAAGCTTTATCCACAATGGAATTGAAGGCAAGCTTTATCCATAATGGAATTGAAGGCAAGCTTTATCCATAATGGAATTGAAGGCAAGCTTTATCCATAATGGAATTGAAGGTAAGCTTTATCCATAATGGAATTGAAGGCAAGCTTTATCCATAATGGAATTGAGGGCAATCTTTATCCATAATGGAATTGAAGGCAAGCTTTATCCATAATGGAATTGAAGGCAAGCTTTATCCATAATGGAATTGAAGGCAAGCTTTATCCATAATGGAATTGAAGGCAAGCTTTATCCATAATGGAATTGAGGGCAATCTTTATCCATAATGGAATTGAAGGTAAGCTTTGTCCAAAATGGAAATGAAGGTAAGCTTTATCCATAATGGAATTGAAGGTAAGCTTTATCCATAATGGAATTGAAGGCAAGCTTTATCCATAATGGAATTGAAGGCAAGCTTTATCCATAATGGAGTTGAAGGCAAGCTTTATCCACAATGGAATTGAAGGCAAGCTTTATCCATAATGGAATTGAAGGCAAGCTTTATCCATAATGGAATTGAAGGCAAGCTTTATCCATAATGGAATTGAAGGCAAGCTTTATCCATAATGGAATTGAAGGCAAGCTTTATCCATTATGGAATTGAAGGTAAGCTTTATCCACAATGGAATTGAAGGTAAGCTTTATCCACAATGGAATTGAAGGCAAGCTTTATCCATAATGGAATTGAAGGTAAGCTTTATACACAATGGAATTGAAGGCAAGCTTTATCCATAATGGAATTGAAGGCAAGCTTTATCCACAATGGAATTGAAGGCAAGCTTTATCGATAATGGAATTGAAGGTAAGCTTTATCCATAATGGAATTGAAGGTAAGCTTTATCCATAATGGAAATGAAGGTAAGCTTTATCCACAATGGAATTGAAGGCAAGCTTTATCCACAATGGAATTGAAGGCAAGCTTTATCCATAATGGAATTGAAGGCAAGCTTTATCCATAATGGAATTGAAGGTAAGCTTTATCCATAATGGAATTGAAGGTAAGCTTTATCCATAATGGAATTGAAGGCAAGCTTTATCCACAATGGAATTGAAGGCAAGCTTTATCCATAATGGAATTGAAGGCAAGCTTTATCCATAATGGAAATGAAGGCAAGCTTTATCCATAATGGAAATGAAGGTAAGCTTTATCCACAATGGAATTGAAGGCAAGCTTTATCCATAATAAAAATGAAGGTAAGCTTTATCCATAATGTAATTGAAGGCAAGCTTTATCCATAATGGAATTGAAGGCAAGCTTTATCCATAATGGAATTGAAGGCAAGCTTTATCCACAATGGAAATGAAGGCAAACTTTATCCATAATGGAATTGACGGCAAGCTTTATCCATAATGGAATTGAAGGCAAGCTTTATCCATAATGGAATTGAAGGTAAGCTTTATCCATAATGGAATTGAAGGTAAGCTTTATCCATAATGGAATTGAAGGCAAGCTTTATCCATAATGGAATTGAAGGCAAGCTTTATCCATAATGGAATTGAAGGTAAGCTTTATCCATCATGGAATTGAAGGCAAGCTTTATCCATAATGGAATTGAGGGCAATCTTTATCCATAATGGAATTGAAGGCAAGCTTTATCCATAATGGAATTGAAGGCAAGCTTTATCCATAATGGAATTGAAGGCAAGCTTTATCCATAATGGAATTGAAGGCAAGCTTTATCCATAATGGAATTGAAGGCAAGCTTTATCCATAATGGAATTGAGGGCAATCTTTATCCATAATGGAGTTGAAGGCAAGCTTTATCTATAATGGAATTGAAGGCAAGCTTTATGCATCATGGAATTGAAGGTAAGCTTTATGCATCATGGAATTGAAGGTAAGCTTTATCCACAATGGAATTGAAGGCAAGCTTTATCCACAATGGAATTGAAGGCAAGCTTTATCCATAATGGAATTGAAGGCAAGCTTTATCCATAATGGAATTGAAGGTAAGCTTTATCCACAATGGAATTGAAGGTAAGCTTTATCCACAATGGAATTGAAGGCAAGCTTTATCCATAATGGAATTGAAGGTAAGCTTTATACACAATGGAATTGAAGGCAAGCTTTATCCATAATGGAGTTGAAGGCAAGCTTTATCCATAATGGAATTGAAGGTAAGCTTTATCCATAATGGAATTGAAGGTAAGCTTTATCCATAATGGAATTGAAGGTAAGCTTTATCCATAATGGAATTGAAGGTAAGCTTTATCCATAATGGAAATGAAGGTAAGCTTTATCCAAAATGGAATTGAAGGTAAGCTTTATCCATAATGGAATTGAAGGCAAGCTTTATCCATAATGGAGTTGAAGGCAAGCTTTATCCATAATGGAATTGAAGGTAAGCTTTATCCATAATGGAATTGAAGGTAAGCTTTTTCCATAATGGAATTGAAGGCAAGCTTTATCCATAATGGAATTGAAGGTAAGCTTTATCCATAATGGAATTGAAGGCAAGCTTTATCCATAATGGAATTGAAGGTAAGCTTTATCCACAATGGAATTGAAGGCAAGCTTTATCCAAAATGGAATTGAAGGTAAGCTTTATCCACAATGGAATTGAAGGCAAGCTTTATCCATAATGGAATTGAAGGTAAGCTTTATCCATAATGGAATTGAAGGCAAGCTTTATCCACAATGGAATTGAAGGCAAGCTTTATCCATAATGGAATTGAAGGCAAGCTTTATCCATAATGGAATTGAAGGCAAGCTTTATCCATAATCGAATTGAAGGCAAGCTTTATCCATAATGGAATTGAAGGCAAGCTTTATCCATAATGGAATTGAAGGCAAGCTTTATCCATAATGGAATTGAAGGCAAGCTTTATCCATAATGGAATTGTAGGCAAGCTTTATCCATAATGGAAATGAAGGCAAGCTTTATCCATAATGGAATTGAAGGCAAACTTTATCCATAATGGAAATGAAGGCAAGCTTTATCCATAATGGAATTGAAGGCAAGCTTTATCCATAATGGAAATGAAGGCAAGCTTTATCCATAATGGAATTGAGGGCAATCTTTATCCATAATGGAATTGAAGGCAATCTTTATCCATAATGGAATTGAAGGCAAGCTTTATCCATAATGGAATTGAAGGCAAGCTTTATCCACAATGGAATTGAAGGCAAGCTTTATCCATAATGGAATTGAAGGCAAGCTTTATCCACAATGGAATTGAAGGCAAGCTTTATCCATAATGGAATTGAAGGCAAGCTTTATCCACAATGGAATTGAAGGCAAGCTTTATCCATAATGGAATTGAAGGCAAGCTTTATCCACAATGGAATTGAAGGCAAGCTTTATCCACAATGGAATTGAAGGCAAGCTTTATCCATAATGGAATTGAGGGCAATTTTTATCCATAATGGAATTGAGGGCAATCTTTATCCATAATGGAATTGAAGGTAAGCTTTATCCATAATGGAATTGAAGGCAAGCTTTATCCATAATGGAATTGAAGGCAATCTTTATCCATAATGGAATTGAAGGCAAGCTTTATCCATAATGGAATTGAAGGCATGCTTTATCCATAATGGAATTGAAGGCAAGCTTTATCCACAATGGAATTGAAGGCAAGCTTTATCCATAATGGAATTGAAGGCAAGCTTTATCCACAATGGAAATGAAGGCAAACTTTATCCATAATGGAATTGACGGCAAGCTTTATCCATAATGGAATTGAAGGCAGCTTTATCCATAATGGAAATGAAGGCAAGCTTGATCCATAATGGAATTGAAGGTAAGCTTTATCCATAATGGAATTGAAGGTAAGCTTTATCCATAATGGAAATGAAGGTAAGCTTTATCCATAATGGAATTGATGGCAAGCTTTATCCACAATGGAAAATAAAGGCAAGCTTTATCCATAATGGAATTGAAGGTAAGCTTTATCCACAATGGAATTGAAGGCAAGCTTTATCCATAATAAAAATGAAGGTAAGCTTTATCCATAATGGAATTGAAGGCAAGCTTTATCCATAATGGAGTTGAAGGTAAGCTTTATCCACAATGGAATTGAAGGCAAGCTTTATCCACAATGGAAAATAAAGGCAAGCTTTATTCATAATGGAATTGAAGGTAAGCTTTATCCACAATGGAATTGAAAGTAAGCTTTATCCACAATGGAATTGAAGGCAAGCTTTATCCACAATGGAAAATAAAGGCAAGCTTTATCCATAATGGAATTGAAGGCAAGCTTTATCCACAATGGAATTGAAGGCAAGCTTTATCCATAATAAAAATGAAGGTAAGCTTTATCCATAATGGAATTGAAGGCAAGCTTTATCCATAATGGAAATGAAGGCAAGCTTTATCCATAATGGAATTGAAATCAAGCTTTATCCATAATGGAAATGAAGGTAAGCTTTATCCATAATGGAATTGAAGGTAAGCTTTATCCATAATGGAATTGAAGGCAAGCTTTATCCATAATGGAAATGAAGGCAAGCTTTATCCATAATGGAATTGAAGGTAAGCTTTATCCATAATGGAATTGAAGGTAAGCTTTATCCATAATGGAAATGAAGGTAAGCTTTATCCATAATGGAATTGAAGGTAAGCTTTATCCATAATGGAATTGAAGGCAAGCTTTATCCATAATGGAGTTGAAGGCAAGCTTTATCCATAATGGAATTGAAGGTAAGCTTTATCCATAATGGAATTGAAGGTAAGCTTTATCCATAATGGAATTGAAGGTAAGCTTTATCCATAATGGAATTGAAGGTAAGCTTTATCCATAATGGAAATGAAGGTAAGCTTTATCCAAAATGGAATTGAAGGTAAGCTTTATCCATAATGGAATTCAAGGCAAGCTTTATCCATAATGGAGTTGAAGGCAAGCTTTATCCATAATGGTATTGAAGGTAAGCTTTATCCATCATGGAATTGAAGGTAAGCTTTTTCCATAATGGAATTGAAGGCAAGCTTTATCCATAATGGAATTGAAGGTAAGCTTTATCCATAATGGAATTGAAGGCAAGCTTTATCCATAATGGAATTGAAGGCAAGCTTTATCCACAATGGAATTGAAGGCAAGCTTTATCCATAATGGAATTGAAGGTAAGCTTTATCCACAATGGAATTGAAGGCAAGCTTTATCCATAATGGAATTGAAGGTAAGCTTTATCCACAATGGAATTGAAGGCAAGCTTTATCCACAATGGAATTGAAGGCAAGCTTTATCCATAATGGAATTGAAGGCAAGCTTTATCCATAATGGAATTGAAGGCAAGCTTTATCCATAATGGAATTGAAGGCAAGCTTTATCCATAATGGAATTGAAGGCAAGCTTTATCCATAATGGAATTGAAGGCAAGCTTTATCCATAATGGAATTGAAGGCAAGCTTTATCCATAATGGAATTGAAGGCAAGCTTTATCCATAATGGAATTGAAGGCAAGCTTTATCCATAATGGAATTGAAGGCAAGCTTTATCCATAATGGAATTGAAGGCAAGCTTTATCCATAATGGAATTGAAGGCAAGCTTTATCCATAATGGAAATGAAGGCAAGCTTTATCCACAATGGAATTGAAGGCAAGCTTTATCCATAATGGAATTGAAGGCAAGCTTTATCCATAATGGAATTGAGGGCAATCTTTATCCATAATGGAATTGAAGGCAAGCTTTATCCATAATGGAAATGAAGGCAAGCTTTATCCATAATGGAAATTGAAGGCAAGCTTTATCCATAATGGAAATGAAGGCAAGCTTTATCCATAATGGAATTGAAGGCAAGCTTTATCCATAATGGAATTGAAGGCAAGCTTTATCCATAATGGAATTGAAGGCAAGCTTTATCCATAATGGAATTGAAGGCAAGCTTTATCCATAATGGAATTGAGGGCAAGCTTTATCCATCATGGAATTGAAGGCAAGCTTTATCCATAATGGAATTGAAGGCAAGCTTTATCCATAATGGAATTGAAGGCAAGCTTTATCCATCATGGAATTGAAGGCAAGCTTTATCCATCATGGAATTGAAGGCAAGCTTTATCCATAATGGAATTGAAGGCAAGCTTTATCCATAATGGAATTGAGGGCAAGCTTTATCCATCATGGAATTGAAGGCAAGCTTTATCCATAATGGAATTGAAGGCAAGCTTTATCCACAATGGAATTGAAGGCAAGCTTTATCCATAATGGAATTGAGGGCAAGCTTTATCCATAATGGAATTGAAGGCAAGCTTTATCCATAATGGAATTGAGGGCAAGTTTTATCCATAATGGAATTGAAGGGAAGCTTTATCCATAATGGAATTGAAGGCAAGCTTTATCCATAATGGAATTGAGGGCAATCTTTATCCATAATGGAATTGAAGGCAAGCTTTATCCATAATGGAATTGAAGGCAAGCTTTATCCATAATGGAATTGAGGGCAATCTTTATCCATATTGGAATTGAAGGTAAGCTTTATCCATAATGGAAATGAAGGTAAGCTTTATCCATAATGGAATTGACGGCAAGCTTTATCCATAATGGAATTGAAGGCAGCTTTATCCATAATGGAAATGAAGGCAAGCTTGATCCATAATGGAATTGAAGGTAAGTTTTATCCATAATGGAATTGAAGGTAAGCTTTATCCATAATGGAAATGAAGGTAAGCTTTATCCATAATGGAATTGATGGCAAGCTTTATCCACAATGGAAAATAAAGGCAAGCTTTATCCATAATGGAATTGAAGGTAAGCTTTATCCACAATGGAATTGAAGGCAAGCTTTATCCATAATAAAAATGAAGGTAAGCTTTATCCATAATGGAATTGAAGGCAAGCTTTATCCATAATGGAGTTGAAGGTAAGCTTTATCCACAATGGAATTGAAGGCAAGCTTTATCCACAATGGAAAATAAAGGCAAGCTTTATTCATAATGGAATTGAAGGTAAGCTTTATCCACAATGGAATTGAAAGTAAGCTTTATCCACAATGGAATTGAAGGCAAGCTTTATCCACAATGGAAAATAAAGGCAAGCTTTATCCATAATGGAATTGAAGGCAAGCTTTATCCACAATGGAATTGAAGGCAAGCTTTATCCATAATAAAAATGAAGGTAAGCTTTATCCATAATGGAATTGAAGGCAAGCTTTATCCATAATGGAAATGAAGGCAAGCTTTATCCATAATGGAATTGAAATCAAGCTTTATCCATAATGGAAATGAAGGTAAGCTTTATCCATAATGGAATTGAAGGTAAGCTTTATCCATAATGGAATTGAAGGCAAGCTTTATCCATAATGGAAATGAAGGCAAGCTTTATCCATAATGGAATTGAAGGTAAGCTTTATCCATAATGGAATTGAAGGTAAGCTTTATCCATAATGGAAATGAAGGTAAGCTTTATCCATAATGGAATTGAAGGTAAGCTTTATCCATAATGGAATTGAAGGCAAGCTTTATCCATAATGGAGTTGAAGGCAAGCTTTATCCATAATGGAATTGAAGGTAAGCTTTATCCATAATGGAATTGAAGGTAAGCTTTATCCATAATGGAATTGAAGGTAAGCTTTATCCATAATGGAATTGAAGGTAAGCTTTATCCATAATGGAAATGAAGGTAAGCTTTATCCAAAATGGAATTGAAGGTAAGCTTTATCCATAATGGAATTCAAGGCAAGCTTTATCCATAATGGAGTTGAAGGCAAGCTTTATCCATAATGGTATTGAAGGTAAGCTTTATCCATCATGGAATTGAAGGTAAGCTTTTTCCATAATGGAATTGAAGGCAAGCTTTATCCATAATGGAATTGAAGGTAAGCTTTATCCATAATGGAATTGAAGGCAAGCTTTATCCATAATGGAATTGAAGGCAAGCTTTATCCACAATGGAATTGAAGGCAAGCTTTATCCATAATGGAATTGAAGGTAAGCTTTATCCACAATGGAATTGAAGGCAAGCTTTATCCATAATGGAATTGAAGGTAAGCTTTATCCACAATGGAATTGAAGGCAAGCTTTATCCACAATGGAATTGAAGGCAAGCTTTATCCATAATGGAATTGAAGGCAAGCTTTATCCATAATGGAATTGAAGGCAAGCTTTATCCATAATGGAATTGAAGGCAAGCTTTATCCATAATGGAATTGAAGGCAAGCTTTATCCATAATGGAATTGAAGGCAAGCTTTATCCATAATGGAATTGAAGGCAAGCTTTATCCATAATGGAATTGAAGGCAAGCTTTATCCATAATGGAATTGAAGGCAAGCTTTATCCATAATGGAATTGAAGGCAAGCTTTATCCATAATGGAATTGAAGGCAAGCTTTATCCATAATGGAATTGAAGGCAAGCTTTATCCATAATGGAAATGAAGGCAAGCTTTATCCATAATGGAATTGAAGGTAAGCTTTATCCATAATGGAATTGAAGGCAAGCTTTATCCATAATGGAATTGAAGGCAAGCTTTATCCACAATGGAATTGAAGGCAAGCTTTATCCATAATGGAATTGAAGGTAAGCTTTATCCACAATGGAATTGAAGGCAAGCTTTATCCATAATGGAATTGAAGGTAAGCTTTATCCACAATGGAATTGAAGGCAAGCTTTATCCACAATGGAATTGAAGGCAAGCTTTATCCATAATGGAATTGAAGGCAAGCTTTATCCATAATGGAATTGAAGGCAAGCTTTATCCATAATGGAATTGAAGGCAAGCTTTATCCATAATGGAATTGAAGGCAAGCTTTATCCATAATGGAATTGAAGGCAAGCTTTATCCATAATGGAATTGAAGGCAAGCTTTATCCATAATGGAATTGAAGGCAAGCTTTATCCATAATGGAATTGAAGGCAAGCTTTATCCATAATGGAATTGAAGGCAAGCTTTATCCATAATGGAATTGAAGGCAAGCTTTATCCATAATGGAATTGAAGGCAAGCTTTATCCATAATGGAAATGAAGGCAAGCTTTATCCACAATGGAATTGAAGGCAAGCTTTATCCATAATGGAATTGAAGGCAAGCTTTATCCATAATGGAATTGAGGGCAATCTTTATCCATAATGGAATTGAAGGCAAGCTTTATCCATAATGGAAATGAAGGCAAGCTTTATCCATAATGGAAATTGAAGGCAAGCTTTATCCATAATGGAAATGAAGGCAAGCTTTATCCATAATGGAATTGAAGGCAAGCTTTATCCATAATGGAATTGAAGGCAAGCTTTATCCATAATGGAATTGAAGGCAAGCTTTATCCATAATGGAATTGAAGGCAAGCTTTATCCATAATGGAATTGAGGGCAAGCTTTATCCATCATGGAATTGAAGGCAAGCTTTATCCATAATGGAATTGAAGGCAAGCTTTATCCATAATGGAATTGAAGGCAAGCTTTATCCATCATGGAATTGAAGGCAAGCTTTATCCATAATGGAATTGAAGGCAAGCTTTATCCATAATGGAATTGAAGGCAAGCTTTATCCATAATGGAAATGAAGGCAAGCTTTATCCATAATGGAATTGAAGGCAAGCTTTATCCATAATGGAATTGAAGGCAAGCTTTATCCATAATGGAATTGAAGGCAAGCTTTATCCATAATGGAATTGAAGGCAAGCTTTATCCATAATGGAATTGAAGGCAAGCTTTATCCATAATGGAATTGAAGGCAAGCTTTATCCATAATGGAATTGAAGGCAAGCTTTATCCATAATGGAATTGAAGGCAAGCTTTATCCATAATGGAATTGAAGGCAAGCTTTATCCATAATGGAATTGAAGGCAAGCTTTATCCATAATGGAATTGAAGGCAAGCTTTATCCATAATGGAATTGAAGGCAAGCTTTATCCATAATGGAAATGAAGGCAAGCTTTATCCACAATGGAATTGAAGGCAAGCTTTATCCATAATGGAATTGAAGGCAAGCTTTATCCATAATGGAATTGAGGGCAATCTTTATCCATAATGGAATTGAAGGCAAGCTTTATCCATAATGGAAATGAAGGCAAGCTTTATCCATAATGGAAATTGAAGGCAAGCTTTATCCATAATGGAAATGAAGGCAAGCTTTATCCATAATGGAATTGAAGGCAAGCTTTATCCATAATGGAATTGAAGGCAAGCTTTATCCATAATGGAATTGAAGGCAAGCTTTATCCATAATGGAATTGAAGGCAAGCTTTATCCATAATGGAATTGAGGGCAAGCTTTATCCATCATGGAATTGAAGGCAAGCTTTATCCATAATGGAATTGAAGGCAAGCTTTATCCATAATGGAATTGAAGGCAAGCTTTATCCATCATGGAATTGAAGGCAAGCTTTATCCATCATGGAATTGAAGGCAAGCTTTATCCATAATGGAATTGAAGGCAAGCTTTATCCATAATGGAATTGAGGGCAAGCTTTATCCATCATGGAATTGAAGGCAAGCTTTATCCATAATGGAATTGAAGGCAAGCTTTATCCACAATGGAATTGAAGGCAAGCTTTATCCATAATGGAATTGAGGGCAAGCTTTATCCATAATGGAATTGAAGGCAAGCTTTATCCATAATGGAATTGAGGGCAAGTTTTATCCATAATGGAATTGAAGGGAAGCTTTATCCATAATGGAATTGAAGGCAAGCTTTATCCATAATGGAATTGAGGGCAATCTTTATCCATAATGGAATTGAAGGCAAGCTTTATCCATAATGGAATTGAAGGCAAGCTTTATCCATAATGGAATTGAGGGCAATCTTTATCCATATTGGAATTGAAGGTAAGCTTTATCCATAATGGAAATGAAGGTAAGCTTTATCCATAATGGAATTGACGGCAAGCTTTATCCATAATGGAATTGAAGGCAGCTTTATCCATAATGGAAATGAAGGCAAGCTTGATCCATAATGGAATTGAAGGTAAGCTTTATCCATAATGGAATTGAAGGTAAGCTTTATCCATAATGGAAATGAAGGTAAGCTTTATCCATAATGGAATTGATGGCAAGCTTTATCCACAATGGAAAATAAAGGCAAGCTTTATCCATAATGGAATTGAAGGTAAGCTTTATCCACAATGGAATTGAAGGCAAGCTTTATCCATAATAAAAATGAAGGTAAGCTTTATCCATAATGGAATTGAAGGCAAGCTTTATCCATAATGGAAAATAAAGGCAAGCTTTATTCATAATGGAATTGAAGGTAAGCTTTATCCACAATGGAATTGAAAGTAAGCTTTATCCACAATGG
Source organism: Myxine glutinosa (assembly GCF_964187855.1). Taxonomy (NCBI): domain Eukaryota; kingdom Metazoa; phylum Chordata; class Myxini; order Myxiniformes; family Myxinidae; genus Myxine; species Myxine glutinosa. The sequence continues at coordinate 295,568,474 of NC_136261.1, forward strand.
AATTGAAGGCAAGCTTTATCCACAATGGAAAATAAAGGCAAGCTTTATCCATAATGGAATTGAAGGCAAGCTTTATCCACAATGGAATTGAAGGCAAGCTTTATCCATAATAAAAATGAAGGTAAGCTTTATCCACAATGGAATTGAAGGCAAGCTTTATCCACAATGGAAAATAAAGGCAAGCTTTATTCATAATGGAATTGAAGGTAAGCTTTATCCACAATGGAATTGAAAGTAAGCTTTATCCACAATGGAATTGAAGGCAAGCTTTATCCACAATGGAAAATAAAGGCAAGCTTTATCCATAATGGAATTGAAGGCAAGCTTTATCCACAATGGAATTGAAGGCAAGCTTTATCCATAATAAAAATGAAGGTAAGCTTTATCCATAATGGAATTGAAGGCAAGCTTTATCCATAATGGAAATGAAGGCAAGCTTTATCCATAATGGAATTGAAATCAAGCTTTATCCATAATGGAAATGAAGGTAAGCTTTATCCATAATGGAATTGAAGGTAAGCTTTATCCATAATGGAATTGAAGGCAAGCTTTATCCATAATGGAAATGAAGGCAAGCTTTATCCATAATGGAATTGAAGGTAAGCTTTATCCATAATGGAATTGAAGGTAAGCTTTATCCATAATGGAAATGAAGGTAAGCTTTATCCATAATGGAATTGAAGGTAAGCTTTATCCATAATGGAATTGAAGGCAAGCTTTATCCATAATGGAGTTGAAGGCAAGCTTTATCCATAATGGAATTGAAGGTAAGCTTTATCCATAATGGAATTGAAGGTAAGCTTTATCCATAATGGAATTGAAGGTAAGCTTTATCCATAATGGAATTGAAGGTAAGCTTTATCCATAATGGAAATGAAGGTAAGCTTTATCCAAAATGGAATTGAAGGTAAGCTTTATCCATAATGGAATTCAAGGCAAGCTTTATCCATAATGGAGTTGAAGGCAAGCTTTATCCATAATGGTATTGAAGGTAAGCTTTATCCATCATGGAATTGAAGGTAAGCTTTTTCCATAATGGAATTGAAGGCAAGCTTTATCCATAATGGAATTGAAGGTAAGCTTTATCCATAATGGAATTGAAGGCAAGCTTTATCCATAATGGAATTGAAGGCAAGCTTTATCCACAATGGAATTGAAGGCAAGCTTTATCCATAATGGAATTGAAGGTAAGCTTTATCCACAATGGAATTGAAGGCAAGCTTTATCCATAATGGAATTGAAGGTAAGCTTTATCCACAATGGAATTGAAGGCAAGCTTTATCCACAATGGAATTGAAGGCAAGCTTTATCCATAATGGAATTGAAGGCAAGCTTTATCCATAATGGAATTGAAGGCAAGCTTTATCCATAATGGAATTGAAGGCAAGCTTTATCCATAATGGAATTGAAGGCAAGCTTTATCCATAATGGAATTGAAGGCAAGCTTTATCCATAATGGAATTGAAGGCAAGCTTTATCCATAATGGAATTGAAGGCAAGCTTTATCCATAATGGAATTGAAGGCAAGCTTTATCCATAATGGAATTGAAGGCAAGCTTTATCCATAATGGAAATGAAGGCAAGCTTTATCCATAATGGAATTGAAGGTAAGCTTTATCCATAATGGAATTGAAGGCAAGCTTTATCCATAATGGAATTGAAGGCAAGCTTTATCCACAATGGAATTGAAGGCAAGCTTTATCCATAATGGAATTGAAGGTAAGCTTTATCCACAATGGAATTGAAGGCAAGCTTTATCCATAATGGAATTGAAGGTAAGCTTTATCCACAATGGAATTGAAGGCAAGCTTTATCCACAATGGAATTGAAGGCAAGCTTTATCCATAATGGAATTGAAGGCAAGCTTTATCCATAATGGAATTGAAGGCAAGCTTTATCCATAATGGAATTGAAGGCAAGCTTTATCCATAATGGAATTGAAGGCAAGCTTTATCCATAATGGAATTGAAGGCAAGCTTTATCCATAATGGAATTGAAGGCAAGCTTTATCCATAATGGAATTGAAGGCAAGCTTTATCCATAATGGAATTGAAGGCAAGCTTTATCCATAATGGAATTGAAGGCAAGCTTTATCCATAATGGAATTGAAGGCAAGCTTTATCCATAATGGAATTGAAGGCAAGCTTTATCCATAATGGAAATGAAGGCAAGCTTTATCCACAATGGAATTGAAGGCAAGCTTTATCCATAATGGAATTGAAGGCAAGCTTTATCCATAATGGAATTGAGGGCAATCTTTATCCATAATGGAATTGAAGGCAAGCTTTATCCATAATGGAAATGAAGGCAAGCTTTATCCATAATGGAAATTGAAGGCAAGCTTTATCCATAATGGAAATGAAGGCAAGCTTTATCCATAATGGAATTGAAGGCAAGCTTTATCCATAATGGAATTGAAGGCAAGCTTTATCCATAATGGAATTGAAGGCAAGCTTTATCCATAATGGAATTGAAGGCAAGCTTTATCCATAATGGAATTGAGGGCAAGCTTTATCCATCATGGAATTGAAGGCAAGCTTTATCCATAATGGAATTGAAGGCAAGCTTTATCCATAATGGAATTGAAGGCAAGCTTTATCCATCATGGAATTGAAGGCAAGCTTTATCCATCATGGAATTGAAGGCAAGCTTTATCCATAATGGAATTGAAGGCAAGCTTTATCCATAATGGAATTGAGGGCAAGCTTTATCCATCATGGAATTGAAGGCAAGCTTTATCCATAATGGAATTGAAGGCAAGCTTTATCCACAATGGAATTGAAGGCAAGCTTTATCCATAATGGAATTGAGGGCAAGCTTTATCCATAATGGAATTGAAGGCAAGCTTTATCCATAATGGAATTGAGGGCAAGTTTTATCCATAATGGAATTGAAGGGAAGCTTTATCCATAATGGAATTGAAGGCAAGCTTTATCCATAATGGAATTGAGGGCAATCTTTATCCATAATGGAATTGAAGGCAAGCTTTATCCATAATGGAATTGAAGGCAAGCTTTATCCATAATGGAATTGAGGGCAATCTTTATCCATATTGGAATTGAAGGTAAGCTTTATCCATAATGGAAATGAAGGTAAGCTTTATCCATAATGGAATTGACGGCAAGCTTTATCCATAATGGAATTGAAGGCAGCTTTATCCATAATGGAAATGAAGGCAAGCTTGATCCATAATGGAATTGAAGGTAAGCTTTATCCATAATGGAATTGAAGGTAAGCTTTATCCATAATGGAAATGAAGGTAAGCTTTATCCATAATGGAATTGAAGGTAAGCTTTATCCATAATGGAATTGAAGGCAAGCTTTATCCATAATGGAAATGAAGGCAAGCTTTATCCATAATGGAATTGAAGGTAAGCTTTATCCATAATGGAATTGAAGGTAAGCTTTATCCATAATGGAAATGAAGGTAAGCTTTATCCATAATGGCTTTGAAGGTAAGCTTTATCCATAATGGAATTGAAGGCAAGCTTTATCCATAATGGAGTTGAAGGCAAGCTTTATCCATAATGGAATTGAAGGTAAGCTTTATCCATAATGGAATTGAAGGTAAGCTTTATCCATAATGGAATTGAAGGTAAGCTTTATCCATAATGGAATTGAAGGTAAGCTTTATCCATAATGGAAATGAAGGTAAGCTTTATCCAAAATGGAATTGAAGGTAAGCTTTATCCATAATGGAATTCAAGGCAAGCTTTATCCATAATGGAGTTGAAGGCAAGCTTTATCCATAATGGTATTGAAGGTAAGCTTTATCCATCATGGAATTGAAGGTAAGCTTTTTCCATAATGGAATTGAAGGCAAGCTTTATCCATAATGGAATTGAAGGTAAGCTTTATCCATAATGGAATTGAAGGCAAGCTTTATCCATAATGGAATTGAAGGCAAGCTTTATCCACAATGGAATTGAAGGCAAGCTTTATCCATAATGGAATTGAAGGTAAGCTTTATCCACAATGGAATTGAAGGCAAGCTTTATCCATAATGGAATTGAAGGTAAGCTTTATCCACAATGGAATTGAAGGCAAGCTTTATCCACAATGGAATTGAAGGCAAGCTTTATCCATAATGGAATTGAAGGCAAGCTTTATCCATAATGGAATTGAAGGCAAGCTTTATCCATAATGGAATTGAAGGCAAGCTTTATCCATAATGGAATTGAAGGCAAGCTTTATCCATAATGGAATTGAAGGCAAGCTTTATCCATAATGGAATTGAAGGCAAGCTTTATCCATAATGGAATTGAAGGCAAGCTTTATCCATAATGGAATTGAAGGCAAGCTTTATCCATAATGGAATTGAAGGCAAGCTTTATCCATAATGGAATTGAAGGCAAGCTTTATCCATAATGGAATTGAAGGCAAGCTTTATCCATAATGGAAATGAAGGCAAGCTTTATCCACAATGGAATTGAAGGCAAGCTTTATCCATAATGGAATTGAAGGCAAGCTTTATCCATAATGGAATTGAGGGCAATCTTTATCCATAATGGAATTGAAGGCAAGCTTTATCCATAATGGAAATGAAGGCAAGCTTTATCCATAATGGAAATTGAAGGCAAGCTTTATCCATAATGGAAATGAAGGCAAGCTTTATCCATAATGGAATTGAAGGCAAGCTTTATCCATAATGGAATTGAAGGCAAGCTTTATCCATAATGGAATTGAAGGCAAGCTTTATCCATAATGGAATTGAAGGCAAGCTTTATCCATAATGGAATTGAGGGCAAGCTTTATCCATCATGGAATTGAAGGCAAGCTTTATCCATAATGGAATTGAAGGCAAGCTTTATCCATAATGGAATTGAAGGCAAGCTTTATCCATCATGGAATTGAAGGCAAGCTTTATCCATCATGGAATTGAAGGCAAGCTTTATCCATAATGGAATTGAAGGCAAGCTTTATCCATAATGGAATTGAGGGCAAGCTTTATCCATCATGGAATTGAAGGCAAGCTTTATCCATAATGGAATTGAAGGCAAGCTTTATCCACAATGGAATTGAAGGCAAGCTTTATCCATAATGGAATTGAGGGCAAGCTTTATCCATAATGGAATTGAAGGCAAGCTTTATCCATAATGGAATTGAGGGCAAGTTTTATCCATAATGGAATTGAAGGGAAGCTTTATCCATAATGGAATTGAAGGCAAGCTTTATCCATAATGGAATTGAGGGCAATCTTTATCCATAATGGAATTGAAGGCAAGCTTTATCCATAATGGAATTGAAGGCAAGCTTTATCCATAATGGAATTGAGGGCAATCTTTATCCATATTGGAATTGAAGGTAAGCTTTATCCATAATGGAAATGAAGGTAAGCTTTATCCATAATGGAATGGAATTGAAGGTAAGCTTTATCCATAATGGAATTGAAGGCAAGCTTTATCCATAATGGAAATGAAGGCAAGCTTTATCCATAATGGAATTGAAGGCAAGCTTTATCCATAATGGAGTTGAAGGCAAGCTTTATCCACAATGGAATTGAAGGCAAGCTTTATCCATAATGGAATTGAAGGCAAGCTTTATCCATGATGGAATTGAAGGTAAGCTTTATCCATAATGGAATTGAAGGTAAGCTTTATGCATCATGGAATTGAAGGTAAGCTTTATCCACAATGGAATTGAAGGCAAGCTTTATCCACAATGGAATTGAAGGCAAGCTTTATCCATAATGGAATTGAAGGCAAGCTTTATCCATTATGGAATTGAAGGTAAGCTTTATCCACAATGGAATTGAAGGTAAGCTTTATCCACAATGGAATTGAAGGCAAGCTTTATCCATAATGGAATTGAAGGTAAGCTTTATACACAATGGAATTGAAGGCAAGCTTTATCCATAATGGAATTGAAGGCAAGCTTTATCCACAATGGAATTGAAGGCAAGCTTTATCCACAATGGAATTGAAGGCAAGCTTTATCGATAATGGAATTGAAGGTAAGCTTTGTCCATAATGGAATTGAAGGTAAGCTTTATCCATAATGGAAATGAAGGTAAGCTTTATCCACAATGGAATTGAAGGCAAGCTTTATCCACAATGGAATTGAAGGCAAGCTTTATCCATAATGGAATTGAAGGCAAGCTTTATCCATAATGGAATTGAAGGTAAGCTTTATCCATAATGGAATTGAAGGTAAGCTTTATCCATAATGGAATTGAAGGCAAGCTTTATCCACAATGGAATTGAAGGCAAGCTTTATCCATAATGGAATTGAAGGCAAGCTTTATCCATAATGGAATTGAAGGCAAGCTTTATCCATAATGGAATTGAAGGTAAGCTTTATCCATAATGGAATTGAAGGCAAGCTTTATCCATAATGGAATTGAGGGCAATCTTTATCCATAATGGAATTGAAGGCAAGCTTTATCCATAATGGAATTGAAGGCAAGCTTTATCCATAATGGAATTGAAGGCAAGCTTTATCCATAATGGAATTGAAGGCAAGCTTTATCCATAATGGAATTGAGGGCAATCTTTATCCATAATGGAATTGAAGGTAAGCTTTGTCCAAAATGGAAATGAAGGTAAGCTTTATCCATAATGGAATTGAAGGTAAGCTTTATCCATAATGGAATTGAAGGCAAGCTTTATCCATAATGGAATTGAAGGCAAGCTTTATCCATAATGGAGTTGAAGGCAAGCTTTATCCACAATGGAATTGAAGGCAAGCTTTATCCATAATGGAATTGAAGGCAAGCTTTATCCATAATGGAATTGAAGGCAAGCTTTATCCATAATGGAATTGAAGGCAAGCTTTATCCATAATGGAATTGAAGGCAAGCTTTATCCATTATGGAATTGAAGGTAAGCTTTATCCACAATGGAATTGAAGGTAAGCTTTATCCACAATTGAATTGAAGGCAAGCTTTATCCATAATGGAATTGAAGGTAAGCTTTATACACAATGGAATTGAAGGCAAGCTTTATCCATAATGGAATTGAAGGCAAGCTTTATCCACAATGGAATTGAAGGCAAGCTTTATCGATAATGGAATTGAAGGTAAGCTTTATCCATAATGGAATTGAAGGTAAGCTTTATCCATAATGGAAATGAAGGTAAGCTTTATCCACAATGGAATTGAAGGCAAGCTTTATCCACAATGGAATTGAAGGCAAGCTTTATCCATAATGGAATTGAAGGCAAGCTTTATCCATAATGGAATTGAAGGTAAGCTTTATCCATAATGGAATTGAAGGTAAGCTTTATCCATAATGGAATTGAAGGCAAGCTTTATCCACAATGGAATTGAAGGCAAGCTTTATCCATAATGGAATTGAAGGCAAGCTTTATCCATAATGGAAATGAAGGCAAGCTTTATCCATAATGGAAATGAAGGTAAGCTTTATCCACAATGGAATTGAAGGCAAGCTTTATCCATAATAAAAATGAAGGTAAGCTTTATCCATAATGTAATTGAAGGCAAGCTTTATCCATAATGGAATTGAAGGCAAGCTTTATCCATAATGGAATTGAAGGCAAGCTTTATCCACAATGGAAATGAAGGCAAACTTTATCCATAATGGAATTGACGGCAAGCTTTATCCATAATGGAATTGAAGGCAAGCTTTATCCATAATGGAATTGAAGGTAAGCTTTATCCATAATGGAATTGAAGGTAAGCTTTATCCATAATGGAATTGAAGGCAAGCTTTATCCATAATGGAATTGAAGGCAAGCTTTATCCATAATGGAATTGAAGGTAAGCTTTATCCATCATGGAATTGAAGGCAAGCTTTATCCATAATGGAATTGAGGGCAATCTTTATCCATAATGGAATTGAAGGCAAGCTTTATCCATAATGGAATTGAAGGCAAGCTTTATCCATAATGGAATTGAAGGCAAGCTTTATCCATAATGGAATTGAAGGCAAGCTTTATCCATAATGGAATTGAAGGCAAGCTTTATCCATAATGGAATTGAGGGCAATCTTTATCCATAATGGAGTTGAAGGCAAGCTTTATCTATAATGGAATTGAAGGCAAGCTTTATGCATCATGGAATTGAAGGTAAGCTTTATGCATCATGGAATTGAAGGTAAGCTTTATCCACAATGGAATTGAAGGCAAGCTTTATCCACAATGGAATTGAAGGCAAGCTTTATCCATAATGGAATTGAAGGCAAGCTTTATCCATAATGGAATTGAAGGTAAGCTTTATCCACAATGGAATTGAAGGTAAGCTTTATCCACAATGGAATTGAAGGCAAGCTTTATCCATAATGGAATTGAAGGTAAGCTTTATACACAATGGAATTGAAGGCAAGCTTTATCCATAATGGAATTGAAGGCAAGCTTTATCCACAATGGAATTGAAGGCAAGCTTTATCGATAATGGAATTGAAGGTAAGCTTTATCCATAATGGAATTGAAGGTAAGCTTTATCCATAATGGAAATGAAGGTAAGCTTTATCCACAATGGAATTGAAGGCAAGCTTTATCCACAATGGAATTTAAGGCAAGCTTTATCCATAATGGAATTGAAGGCAAGCTTTATCCATAATGGAATTGAAGGTAAGCTTTATCCATCATGGAATTGAAGGTAAGCTTTATCCATAATGGAATTGAAGGCAAGCTTTATCCACAATGGAATTGAAGGCAAGCTTTATCCATAATGGAATTGAAGGCAAGCTTTATCCATAATGGAAATGAAGGCAAGCTTTATCCATAATGGAAATGAAGGTAAGCTTTATCCACAATGGAATTGAAGGCAAGCTTTATCCATAATAAAAATGAAGGTAAGCTTTATCCATAATGTAATTGAAGGCAAGCTTTATCCATAATGGAATTGAAGGCAAGCTTTATCCATAATGGAATTGAAGGCAAGCTTTATCCACAATGGAAATGAAGGCAAACTTAATCCATAATGGAATTGACGGCAAGCTTTATCCATAATGGAATTGAAGGCAAGCTTTATCCATAATGGAATTGAAGGTAAGCTTTATCCATAATGGAATTGAAGGTAAGCTTTATCCATAATGGAATTGAAGGCAAGCTTTATCCATAATGGAAATGAAGGCAAGCTTTATCCATAATGGAATTGAAGGTAAGCTTTATCCATAATGGAATTGAAGGCAAGCTTTATCCATAATGGAATTGAGGGCAATCTTTATCCATAATGGAATTGAAGGCAAGCTTTATCCATAATGGAATTGAAGGCAAGCTTTATCCATAATGGAATTGAAGGCAAGCTTTATCCATAATGGAATTGAAGGCAAGCTTTATCCATAATGGAATTGAGGGCAATCTTTATCCATAATGGAGTTGAAGGCAAGCTTTATGCATCATGGAATTGAAGGTAAGCTTTATCCACAATGGAATTGAAGGCAAGCTTTATGCATCATGGAATTGAAGGTAAGCCTTATCCACAATGGAATTGAAGGCAAGCTTTATCCACAATGGAATTGAAGGCAAGCTTTATCCATAATGGAATTGAAGGCAAGCTTTATCCATTATGGAATTGAAGGTAAGCTTTATCCACAATGGAATTGAAGGTAAGCTTTATCCACAATGGAATTGAAGGCAAGCTTTATCCATAATGGAATTGAAGGTAAGCTTTATACACAATGGAATTGAAGGCAAGCTTTATCCATAATGGAATTGAAGGCAAGCTTTATCCACAATGGAATTGAAGGCAAGCTTTATCCATAATGGAATTAAAGGTAAGCTTTATCCATAATGGAATTGAAGGTAAGCTTTATGCATCATGGAATTGAAGGTAAGCTTTATCCACAATAGAATTGAAGGCAAGCTTTATCCACAATGGAATTGAAGGCAAGCTTTATCCATAATGGAATTGAAGGCAAGCTTTATCCATTATGGAATTGAAGGTAAGCTTTATCCACAATGGAATTGAAGGTAAGCTTTATCCACAATGGAATTGAAGGCAAGCTTTATCCATAATGGAATTGAAGGTAAGCTTTATACACAATGGAATTGAAGGCAAGCTTTATCCATAATGGAATTGAAGGCAAGCTTTATCCACAATGGAATTGAAGGCAAGCTTTATCGATAATGGAATTGAAGGTAAGCTTTGTCCATAATGGAATTGAAGGTAAGCTTTATCCATAATGGAAATGAAGGTAAGCTTTATCCACAATGGAATTGAAGGCAAGCTTTATCCACAATGGAATTGAAGGCAAGCTTTATCCATAATGGAATTGAAGGCAAGCTTTATCCATAATGGAATTGAAGGTAAGCTTTATCCATAATGGAATTGAAGGTAAGCTTTATCCATAATGGAATTGAAGGCAAGCTTTATCCACAATGGAATTGAAGGCAAGCTTTATCCATAATGGAATTGAAGGCAAGCTTTATCCATAATGGAATTGAAGGCAAGCTTTATCCATAATGGAATTGAAGGTAAGCTTTATCCATAATGGAATTGAAGGCAAGCTTTATCCATAATGGAATTGAGGGCAATCTTTATCCATAATGGAATTGAAGGCAAGCTTTATCCATAATGGAATTGAAGGCAAGCTTTATCCATAATGGAATTGAAGGCAAGCTTTATCCATAATGGAATTGAAGGCAAGCTTTATCCATAATGGAATTGAGGGCAATCTTTATCCATAATGGAATTGAAGGTAAGCTTTATCCATAATGGAAATGAAGGTAAGCTTTATCCATAATGGAATTGAAGGTAAGCTTTATCCATAATGGAATTGAAGGCAAGCTTTATCCATAATGGAATTGAAGGCAAGCTTTATCCATAATGGAGTTGAAGGCAAGCTTTATCCACAATGGAATTGAAGGCAAGCTTTATCCATAATGGAATTGAAGGCAAGCTTTATCCATAATGGAATTGAAGGCAAGCTTTATCCATAATGGAATTGAAGGCAAGCTTTATCCATAATGGAATTGAAGGCAAGCTTTATCCATTATGGAATTGAAGGTAAGCTTTATCCACAATGGAATTGAAGGTAAGCTTTATCCACAATGGAATTGAAGGCAAGCTTTATCCATAATGGAATTGAAGGTAAGCTTTATACACAATGGAATTGAAGGTAAGCTTTATCCATAATGGAATTGAAGGCAAGCTTTATCCACAATGGAATTGAAGGCAAGCTTTATCGATAATGGAATTGAAGGTAAGCTTTATCCATAATGGAATTGAAGGTAAGCTTTATCCATAATGGAAATGAAGGTAAGCTTTATCCACAATGGAATTGAAGGCAAGCTTTATCCACAATGGAATTGAAGGCAAGCTTTATCCATAATGGAATTGAAGGCAAGCTTTATCCATAATGGAATTGAAGGTAAGCTTTATCCATAATGGAATTGAAGGTAAGCTTTATCCATAATGGAATTGAAGGCAAGCTTTATCCACAATGGAATTGAAGGCAAGCTTTATCCATAATGGAATTGAAGGCAAGCTTTATCCATAATGGAAATGAAGGCAAGCTTTATCCATAATGGAAATGAAGGTAAGCTTTATCCACAATGGAAATGAAGGCAAGCTTTATCCATAATAAAAATGAAGGTAAGCTTTATCCATAATGGAAATGAAGGCAAGCTTTATCCATAATGGAAATGAAGGTAAGCTTTATCCACAATGGAATTGAAGGCAAGCTTTATCCATAATAAAAATGAAGGTAAGCTTTATCCATAATGTAATTGAAGGCAAGCTTTATCCATAATGGAATTGAAGGCAAGCTTTATCCATAATGGAATTGAAGGCAAGCTTTATCCACAATGGAAATGAAGGCAAACTTTATCCATAATGGAATTGACGGCAAGCTTTATCCATAATGGAATTGAAGGTAAGCTTTATCCATAATGGAATTGAAGGTAAGCTTTATCCATAATGGAATTGAAGGCAAGCTTTATCCATAATGGAAATGAAGGCAAGCTTTATCCATAATGGAATTGAAGGTAAGCTTTATCCATAATGGAATTGAAGGCAAGCTTTATCCATAATGGAATTGAGGGCAATCTTTATCCATAATGGAATTGAAGGCAAGCTTTATCCATAATGGAATTGAAGGCAAGCTTTATCCATAATGGAATTGAAGGCAAGCTTTATCCATAATGGAATTGAAGGCAAGCTTTATCCATAATGGAATTGAGGGCAATCTTTATCCATAATGGAGTTGAAGGCAAGCTTTATGCATCATGGAATTGAAGGTAAGCTTTATCCACAATGGAATTGAAGGCAAGCTTTATGCATCATGGAATTGAAGGTAAGCCTTATCCACAATGGAATTGAAGGCAAGCTTTATCCACAATGGAATTGAAGGCAAGCTTTATCCATAATGGAATTGAAGGCAAGCTTTATCCATTATGGAATTGAAGGTAAGCTTTATCCACAATGGAATTGAAGGTAAGCTTTATCCACAATGGAATAGAAGGCAAGCTTTATCCATAATGGAATTGAAGGTAAGCTTTATACACAATGGAATTGAAGGCAAGCTTTATCCATAATGGAATTGAAGGCAAGCTTTATCCACAATGGAATTGAAGGCAAGCTTTATCCATAATGGAATTAAAGGTAAGCTTTATCCATAATGGAATTGAAGGTAAGCTTTATGCATCATGGAATTGAAGGTAAGCTTTATCCACAATGGAATTGAAGGCAAGCTTTATCCACAATGGAATTGAAGGCAAGCTTTATCCATAATGGAATTGAAGGCAAGCTTTATCCATTATGGAATTGAAGGTAAGCTTTATCCACAATGGAATTGAAGGTAAGCTTTATCCACAATGGAATTGAAGGCAAGCTTTATCCATAATGGAATTGAAGGTAAGCTTTATACACAATGGAATTGAAGGCAAGCTTTATCCATAATGGAATTGAAGGCAAGCTTTATCCACAATGGAATTGAAGGCAAGCTTTATCGATAATGGAATTGAAGGTAAGCTTTGTCCATAATGGAATTGAAGGTAAGCTTTATCCATAATGGAAATGAAGGTAAGCTTTATCCACAATGGAATTGAAGGCAAGCTTTATCCACAATGGAATTGAAGGCAAGCTTTATCCATAATGGAATTGAAGGCAAGCTTTATCCATAATGGAATTGAAGGTAAGCTTTATCCATAATGGAATTGAAGGTAAGCTTTATCCATAATGGAATTGAAGGCAAGCTTTATCCACAATGGAATTGAAGGCAACCTTTATCCATAATGGAATTGAAGGCAAGCTTTATCCATAATGGAATTGAAGGCAAGCTTTATCCATAATGGAATTGAAGGTAAGCTTTATCCATAATGGAATTGAAGGCAAGCTTTATCCATAATGGAATTGAGGGCAATCTTTATCCATAATGGAATTGAAGGCAAGCTTTATCCATAATGGAATTGAAGGCAAGCTTTATCCATAATGGAATTGAAGGCAAGCTTTATCCATAATGGAATTGAAGGCAAGCTTTATCCATAATGGAATTGAGGGCAATCTTTATCCATAATGGAATTGAAGGTAAGCTTTATCCATAATGGAAATGAAGGTAAGCTTTATCCATAATGGAATTGAAGGTAAGCTTTATCCATAATGGAATTGAAGGCAAGCTTTATCCATAATGGAATTGAAGGCAAGCTTTATCCATAATGGAGTTGAAGGCAAGCTTTATCCACAATGGAATTGAAGGCAAGCTTTATCCATAATGGAATTGAAGGCAAGCTTTATCCATAATGGAATTGAAGGCAAGCTTTATCCATAATGGAATTGAAGGCAAGCTTTATCCATAATGGAATTGAAGGCAAGCTTTATCCATTATGGAATTGAAGGTAAGCTTTATCCACAATGGAATTGAAGGTAAGCTTTATCCACAATGGAATTGAAGGCAAGCTTTATCCATAATGGAATTGAAGGTAAGCTTTATACACAATGGAATTGAAGGCAAGCTTTATCCATAATGGAATTGAAGGCAAGCTTTATCCACAATGGAATTGAAGGCAAGCTTTATCGATAATGGAATTGAAGGTAAGCTTTATCCATAATGGAATTGAAGGTAAGCTTTATCCATAATGGAAATGAAGGTAAGCTTTATCCACAATGGAATTGAAGGCAAGCTTTATCCACAATGGAATTGAAGGCAAGCTTTATCCATAATGGAATTGAAGGCAAGCTTTATCCATAATGGAATTGAAGGCAAGCTTTATCCATAATGGAATTGAAGGTAAGCTTTATCCATAATGGAATTGAAGGCAAGCTTTATCCATAATGGAATTGAGGGCAATCTTTATCCATAATGGAATTGAAGGCAAGCTTTATCCACAATGGAATTGAAGGCAAGCTTTATCCATAATGGAATTAAAGGTAAGCTTTATCCATAATGGAATTGAAGGTAAGCTTTATGCATCATGGAATTGAAGGTAAGCTTTATCCACAATGGAATTGAAGGCAAGCTTTATCCACAATGGAATTGAAGGCAAGCTTTATCCATAATGGAATTGAAGGCAAGCTTTATCCATTATGGAATTGAAGGTAAGCTTTATCCACAATGGAATTGAAGGTAAGCTTTATCCACAATGGAATTGAAGGCAAGCTTTATCCATAATGGAATTGAAGGTAAGCTTTATACACAATGGAATTGAAGGCAAGCTTTATCCATAATGGAATTGAAGGCAAGCTTTATCCACAATGGAATTGAAGGCAAGCTTTATCGATAATGGAATTGAAGGTAAGCTTTGTCCATAATGGAATTGAAGGTAAGCTTTATCCATAATGGAAATGAAGGTAAGCTTTATCCACAATGGAATTGAAGGCAAGCTTTATCCACAATGGAATTGAAGGCAAGCTTTATCCATAATGGAATTGAAGGCAAGCTTTATCCATAATGGAATTGAAGGTAAGCTTTATCCATAATGGAATTGAAGGTAAGCTTTATCCATAATGGAATTGAAGGCAAGCTTTATCCACAATGGAATTGAAGGCAAGCTTTATCCATAATGGAATTGAAGGCAAGCTTTATCCATAATGGAATTGAAGGCAAGCTTTATCCATAATGGAATTGAAGGTAAGCTTTATCCATAATGGAATTGAAGGCAAGCTTTATCCATAATGGAATTGAGGGCAATCTTTATCCATAATGGAATTGAAGGCAAGCTTTATCCATAATGGAATTGAAGGCAAGCTTTATCCATAATGGAATTGAAGGCAAGCTTTATCCATAATGGAATTGAAGGCAAGCTTTATCCATAATGGAATTGAGGGCAATCTTTATCCATAATGGAATTGAAGGTAAGCTTTATCCATAATGGAAATGAAGGTAAGCTTTATCCATAATGGAA
Source organism: Myxine glutinosa (assembly GCF_964187855.1). Taxonomy (NCBI): domain Eukaryota; kingdom Metazoa; phylum Chordata; class Myxini; order Myxiniformes; family Myxinidae; genus Myxine; species Myxine glutinosa. The sequence continues at coordinate 295,583,717 of NC_136261.1, forward strand.
TTGAAGGTAAGCTTTATCCATAATGGAATTGAAGGCAAGCTTTATCCATAATGGAATTGAAGGCAAGCTTTATCCATAATGGAGTTGAAGGCAAGCTTTATCCACAATGGAATTGAAGGCAAGCTTTATCCATAATGGAATTGAAGGCAAGCTTTATCCATAATGGAATTGAAGGCAAGCTTTATCCATAATGGAATTGAAGGCAAGCTTTATCCATAATGGAATTGAAGGCAAGCTTTATCCATTATGGAATTGAAGGTAAGCTTTATCCACAATGGAATTGAAGGTAAGCTTTATCCACAATGGAATTGAAGGCAAGCTTTTTCCATAATGGAATTGAAGGTAAGCTTTATACACAATGGAATTGAAGGCAAGCTTTATCCATAATGGAATTGAAGGCAAGCTTTATCCACAATGGAATTGAAGGCAAGCTTTATCGATAATGGAATTGAAGGTAAGCTTTATCCATAATGGAATTGAAGGTAAGCTTTATCCATAATGGAAATGAAGGTAAGCTTTATCCACAATGGAATTGAAGGCAAGCTTTATCCACAATGGAATTGAAGGCAAGCTTTATCCATAATGGAATTGAAGGCAAGCTTTATCCATAATGGAATTGAAGGTAAGCTTTATCCATAATGGAATTGAAGGTAAGCTTTATCCATAATGGAATTGAAGGCAAGCTTTATCCACAATGGAATTGAAGGCAAGCTTTATCCATAATGGAATTGAAGGCAAGCTTTATCCATAATGGAAATGAAGGCAAGCTTTATCCATAATGGAAATGAAGGCAAGCTTTATCCATAATGGAAATGAAGGTAAGCTTTATCCACAATGGAAATGAAGGCAAGCTTTATCCATAATAAAAATGAAGGTAAGCTTTATCCATAATGTAATTGAAGGCAAGCTTTATCCATAATGGAATTGAAGGCAAGCTTTATCCATAATGGAATTGAAGGCAAGCTTTATCCACAATGGAAATGAAGGCAAACTTTATCCATAATGGAATTGACGGCAAGCTTTATCCATAATGGAATTGAAGGCAAGCTTTATCCATAATGGAATTGAAGGTAAGCTTTATCCATAATGGAATTGAAGGTAAGCTTTATCCATAATGGAATTGAAGGCAAGCTTTATCCATAATGGAATTGAAGGCAAGCTTTATCCATAATGGAATTGAAGGTAAGCTTTATCCATCATGGAATTGAAGGCAAGCTTTATCCATAATGGAATTGAGGGCAATCTTTATCCATAATGGAATTGAAGGCAAGCTTTATCCATAATGGAATTGAAGGCAAGCTTTATCCATAATGGAATTGAAGGCAAGCTTTATCCATAATGGAATTGAAGGCAAGCTTTATCCATACTGGAATTGAAGGCAAGCTTTATCCATAATGGAATTGAGGGCAATCTTTATCCATAATGGAGTTGAAGGCAAGCTTTATCTATAATGGAATTGAAGGCAAGCTTTATGCATCATGGAATTGAAGGTAAGCTTTATGCATCATGGAATTGAAGGTAAGCTTTATCCACAATGGAATTGAAGGTAAGCTTTATCCACAATGGAATTGAAGGCAAGCTTTATCCATAATGGAATTGAAGGTAAGCTTTATACACAATGGAATTGAAGGCAAGCTTTATCCATAATGGAATTGAAGGCAAGCTTTATCCACAATGGAATTGAAGGCAAGCTTTATCGATAATGGAATTGAAGGTAAGCTTTATCCATAATGGAATTGAAGGTAAGCTTTATCCATAATGGAAATGAAGGTAAGCTTTATCCACAATGGAATTGAAGGCAAGCTTTATCCACAATGGAATTTAAGGCAAGCTTTATCCATAATGGAATTGAAGGCAAGCTTTATCCATAATGGAATTGAAGGTAAGCTTTATCCATCATGGAATTGAAGGTAAGCTTTATCCATAATGGAATTGAAGGCAAGCTTTATCCACAATGGAATTGAAGGCAAGCTTTATCCATAATGGAATTGAAGGCAAGCTTTATCCATAATGGAAATGAAGGCAAGCTTTATCCATAATGGAAATGAAGGTAAGCTTTATCCACAATGGAATTGAAGGCAAGCTTTATCCATAATAAAAATGAAGGTAAGCTTTATCCATAATGTAATTGAAGGCAAGCTTTATCCATAATGGAATTGAAGGCAAGCTTTATCCATAATGGAATTGAAGGCAAGCTTTATCCACAATGGAAATGAAGGCAAACTTTATCCATAATGGAATTGACGGCAAGCTTTATCCATAATGGAATTGAAGGCAAGCTTTATCCATAATGGAATTGAAGGTAAGCTTTATCCATAATGGAATTGAAGGTAAGCTTTATCCATAATGGAATTGAAGGCAAGCTTTATCCATAATGGAAATGAAGGCAAGCTTTATCCATAATGGAATTGAAGGTAAGCTTTATCCATAATGGAATTGAAGGCAAGCTTTATCCATAATGGAATTGAGGGCAATCTTTATCCATAATGGAATTGAAGGCAAGCTTTATCCATAATGGAATTGAAGGCAAGCTTTATCCATAATGTAATTGAAGGCAAGCTTTATCCATAATGGAATTGAAGGCAAGCTTTATCCATAATGGAATTGAGGGCAATCTTTATCCATAATGGAGTTGAAGGCAAGCTTTATCTATAATGGAATTGAAGGCAAGCTTTATGCATCATGGAATTGAAGGTAAGCTTTATCCACAATGGAATTGAAGGCAAGCTTTATGCATCATGGAATTGAAGGTAAGCCTTATCCACAATGGAATTGAAGGCAAGCTTTATCCACAATGGAATTGAAGGCAAGCTTTATCCATAATGGAATTGAAGGCAAGCTTTATCCATTATGGAATTGAAGGTAAGCTTTATCCACAATGGAATTGAAGGTAAGCTTTATCCACAATGGAATTGAAGGCAAGCTTTATCCATAATGGAATTGAAGGTAAGCTTTATACACAATGGAATTGAAGGCAAGCTTTATCCATAATGGAATTGAAGGCAAGCTTTATCCACAATGGAATTGAAGGCAAGCTTTATCCATAATGGAATTGAAGGTAAGCTTTATCCATAATGGAATTGAAGGTAAGCTTTATGCATCATGGAATTGAAGGTAAGCTTTATCCACAATGGAATTGAAGGCAAGCTTTATCCACAATGGAATTGAAGGCAAGCTTTATCCATAATGGAATTGAAGGCAAGCTTTATCCATTATGGAATTGAAGGTAAGCTTTATCCACAATGGAATTGAAGGTAAGCTTTATCCACAATGGAATTGAAGGCAAGCTTTATCCATAATGGAATTGAAGGCAAGCTTTATACACAATGGAATTGAAGGCAAGCTTTATCCATAATGGAATTGAAGGCAAGCTTTATCCACAATGGAATTGAAGGCAAGCTTTATCGATAATGGAATTGAAGGTAAGCTTTGTCCATAATGGAATTGAAGGTAAGCTTTATCCATAATGGAAATGAAGGTAAGCTTTATCCACAATGGAATTGAAGGCAAGCTTTATCCACAATGGAATTGAAGGCAAGCTTTATCCATAATGGAATTGAAGGCAAGCTTTATCCATAATGGAATTGAAGGTAAGCTTTATCCATAATGGAATTGAAGGTAAGCATTATCCATAATGGAATTGAAGGCAAGCTTTATCCACAATGGAATTGAAGGCAAGCTTTATCCATAATGGAATTGAAGGCAAGCTTTATCCATAATGGAATTGAAGGCAAGCTTTATCCATAATGGAATTGAAGGTAAGCTTTATCCATAATGGAATTGAAGGCAAGCTTTATCCATAATGGAATTGAGGGCAATCTTTATCCATAATGGAATTGAAGGCAAGCTTTATCCATAATGGAATTGAAGGCAAGCTTTATCCATAATGGAATTGAAGGCAAGCTTTATCCATAATGGAATTGAAGGCAAGCTTTATCCATAATGGAATTGAGGGCAATCTTTATCCATAATGGAATTGAAGGTAAGCTTGATCCATAATGGAAATGAAGGTAAGCTTTATCCATAATGGAATTGAAGGTAAGCTTTATCCATAATGGAATTGAAGGCAAGCTTTATCCATAATGGAATTGAAGGCAAGCTTTATCCATAATGGAGTTGAAGGCAAGCTTTATCCACAATGGAATTGAAGGCAAGCTTTATCCATAATGGAATTGAAGGCAAGCTTTATCCATAATGGAATTGAAGGCAAGCTTTATCCATAATGGAATTGAAGGCAAGCTTTATCCACAATGGAATTGAAGGCAAGCTTTATCCATAATGGAATTGAAGGCAAGCTTTATCCACAATGGAATTGAAAGCAAGCTTTATCCACAATGGAATTGAAGGCAAGCTTTATCCACAATGGAATTGAAGGCAAGCTTTATCCACAATGGAATTGAAGGCAAGCTTTATCCATAATGGAATTGAAGGCAAGCTTTATCCATTATGGAATTGAAGGTAAGCTTTATCCACAATGGAATTGAAGGTAAGCTTTATCCACAATGGAATTGAAGGCAAGCTTTATCCATAATGGAATTGAAGGTAAGCTTTATACACAATGGAATTGAAGGCAAGCTTTATCCATAATGGAATTGAAGGCAAGCTTTATCCACAATGGAATTGAAGGCAAGCTTTATCCATAATGGAATTAAAGGTAAGCTTTATCCATAATGGAATTGAAGGTAAGCTTTATGCATCATGGAATTGAAGGTAAGCTTTATCCACAATGGAATTGAAGGCAAGCTTTATCCATAATGGAATTGAAGGTAAGCTTTATCCATAATGGAAATGAAGGTAAGCTTTATCCACAATGGAATTGAAGGCAAGCTTTATCCACAATGGAATTGAAGGCAAGCTTTATCCACAATGGAATTGAAGGCAAGCTTTATCCATAATGGAATTGAAGGCAAGCTTTATCCATAATGGAATTGAAGGTAAGCTTTATCCATAATGGAATTGAAGGTAAGCTTTATCCATAATGGAATTGAAGGCAAGCTTTATCCACAATGGAATTGAAGGCAAGCTTTATCCATAATGGAATTGAAGGCAAGCTTTATCCATAATGGAATTGAAGGCAAGCTTTATCCATAATGGAATTGAAGGTAAGCTTTATCCATAATGGAATTGAAGGCAAGCTTTATCCATAATGGAATTGAGGGCAATCTTTATCCATAATGGAATTGAAGGCAAGCTTTATACACAATGGAATTGAAGGTAAGCTTTATCCATAATGGAATTGAAGGCAAGCTTTATCCACAATGGAATTGAAGGCAAGCTTTATCGATAATGGAATTGAAGGTAAGCTTTATCCATAATGGAATTGAAGGTAAGCTTTATCCATAATGGAAATCAAGGTAAGCTTTATCCACAATGGAATTGAAGGCAAGCTTTATCCACAATGGAATTGAAGGCAAGCTTTATCCATAATGGAATTGAAGGCAAGCTTTATCCATAATGGAATTGAAGGTAAGCTTTATCCATAATGGAATTGAAGGTAAGCTTTATCCATAATGGAATTGAAGGCAAGCTTTATCCACAATGGAATTGAAGGCAAGCTTTATCCATAATGGAATTGAAGGCAAGCTTTATCCATAATGGAAATGAAGGCAAGCTTTATCCATAATGGAAATGAAGGTAAGCTTTATCCACAATGGAAATGAAGGCAAGCTTTATCCATAATAAAAATGAAGGTAAGCTTTATCCATAATGGAAATGAAGGCAAGCTTTATCCATAATGGAAATGAAGGTAAGCTTTATCCACAATGGAATTGAAGGCAAGCTTTATCCATAATAAAAATGAAGGTAAGCTTTATCCATAATGTAATTGAAGGCAAGCTTTATCCATAATGGAATTGAAGGCAAGCTTTATCCATAATGGAATTGAAGGCAAGCTTTATCCACAATGGAAATGAAGGCAAACTTTATCCATAATGGAATTGACGGCAAGCTTTATCCATAATGGAATTGAAGGTAAGCTTTATCCATAATGGAATTGAAGGTAAGCTTTATCCATAATGGAATTGAAGGCAAGCTTTATCCATAATGGAAATGAAGGCAAGCTTTATCCATAATGGAATTGAAGGTAAGCTTTATCCATAATGGAATTGAAGGCAAGCTTTATCCATAATGGAATTGAGGGCAATCTTTATCCATAATGGAATTGAAGGCAAGCTTTATCCATAATGGAATTGAAGGCAAGCTTTATCCATAATGGAATTGAAGGCAAGCTTTATCCATAATGGAATTGAAGGCAAGCTTTATCCATAATGGAATTGAGGGCAATCTTTATCCATAATGGAGTTGAAGGCAAGCTTTATGCATCATGGAATTGAAGGTAAGCTTTATCCACAATGGAATTGAAGGCAAGCTTTATGCATCATGGAATTGAAGGTAAGCCTTATCCACAATGGAATTGAAGGCAAGCTTTATCCACAATGGAATTGAAGGCAAGCTTTATCCATAATGGAATTGAAGGCAAGCTTTATCCATTATGGAATTGAAGGTAAGCTTTATCCACAATGGAATTGAAGGTAAGCTTTATCCACAATGGAATAGAAGGCAAGCTTTATCCATAATGGAATTGAAGGTAAGCTTTATACACAATGGAATTGAAGGCAAGCTTTATCCATAATGGAATTGAAGGCAAGCTTTATCCACAATGGAATTGAAGGCAAGCTTTATCCATAATGGAATTAAAGGTAAGCTTTATCCATAATGGAATTGAAGGTAAGCTTTATGCATCATGGAATTGAAGGTAAGCTTTATCCACAATGGAATTGAAGGCAAGCTTTATCCACAATGGAATTGAAGGCAAGCTTTATCCATAATGGAATTGAAGGCAAGCTTTATCCATTATGGAATTGAAGGTAAGCTTTATCCACAATGGAATTGAAGGTAAGCTTTATCCACAATGGAATTGAAGGCAAGCTTTATCCATAATGGAATTGAAGGTAAGCTTTATACACAATGGAATTGAAGGCAAGCTTTATCCATAATGGAATTGAAGGCAAGCTTTATCCACAATGGAATTGAAGGCAAGCTTTATCGATAATGGAATTGAAGGTAAGCTTTGTCCATAATGGAATTGAAGGTAAGCTTTATCCATAATGGAAATGAAGGTAAGCTTTATCCACAATGGAATTGAAGGCAAGCTTTATCCACAATGGAATTGAAGGCAAGCTTTATCCATAATGGAATTGAAGGCAAGCTTTATCCATAATGGAATTGAAGGTAAGCTTTATCCATAATGGAATTGAAGGTAAGCTTTATCCATAATGGAATTGAAGGCAAGCTTTATCCACAATGGAATTGAAGGCAAGCTTTATCCATAATGGAATTGAAGGCAAGCTTTATCCATAATGGAATTGAAGGCAAGCTTTATCCATAATGGAATTGAAGGTAAGCTTTATCCATAATGGAATTGAAGGCAAGCTTTATCCATAATGGAATTGAGGGCAATCTTTATCCATAATGGAATTGAAGGCAAGCTTTATCCATAATGGAATTGAAGGCAAGCTTTATCCATAATGGAATTGAAGGCAAGCTTTATCCATAATGGAATTGAAGGCAAGCTTTATCCATAATGGAATTGAGGGCAATCTTTATCCATAATGGAATTGAAGGTAAGCTTTATCCATAATGGAAATGAAGGTAAGCTTTATCCATAATGGAATTGAAGGTAAGCTTTATCCATAATGGAATTGAAGGCAAGCTTTATCCATAATGGAATTGAAGGCAAGCTTTATCCATAATGGAGTTGAAGGCAAGCTTTATCCACAATGGAATTGAAGGCAAGCTTTATCCATAATGGAATTGAAGGCAAGCTTTATCCATAATGGAATTGAAGGCAAGCTTTATCCATAATGGAATTGAAGGCAAGCTTTATCCATAATGGAATTGAAGGCAAGCTTTATCCATTATGGAATTGAAGGTAAGCTTTATCCACAATGGAATTGAAGGTAAGCTTTATCCACAATGGAATTGAAGGCAAGCTTTATCCATAATGGAATTGAAGGTAAGCTTTATACACAATGGAATTGAAGGCAAGCTTTATCCATAATGGAATTGAAGGCAAGCTTTATCCACAATGGAATTGAAGGCAAGCTTTATCGATAATGGAATTGAAGGTAAGCTTTATCCATAATGGAATTGAAGGTAAGCTTTATCCATAATGGAAATGAAGGTAAGCTTTATCCACAATGGAATTGAAGGCAAGCTTTATCCACAATGGAATTGAAGGCAAGCTTTATCCATAATGGAATTGAAGGCAAGCTTTATCCATAATGGAATTGAAGGCAAGCTTTATCCATAATGGAATTGAAGGTAAGCTTTATCCATAATGGAATTGAAGGCAAGCTTTATCCATAATGGAATTGAGGGCAATCTTTATCCATAATGGAATTGAAGGCAAGCTTTATCCACAATGGAATTGAAGGCAAGCTTTATCCATAATGGAATTAAAGGTAAGCTTTATCCATAATGGAATTGAAGGTAAGCTTTATGCATCATGGAATTGAAGGTAAGCTTTATCCACAATGGAATTGAAGGCAAGCTTTATCCACAATGGAATTGAAGGCAAGCTTTATCCATAATGGAATTGAAGGCAAGCTTTATCCATTATGGAATTGAAGGTAAGCTTTATCCACAATGGAATTGAAGGTAAGCTTTATCCACAATGGAATTGAAGGCAAGCTTTATCCATAATGGAATTGAAGGTAAGCTTTATACACAATGGAATTGAAGGCAAGCTTTATCCATAATGGAATTGAAGGCAAGCTTTATCCACAATGGAATTGAAGGCAAGCTTTATCGATAATGGAATTGAAGGTAAGCTTTGTCCATAATGGAATTGAAGGTAAGCTTTATCCATAATGGAAATGAAGGTAAGCTTTATCCACAATGGAATTGAAGGCAAGCTTTATCCACAATGGAATTGAAGGCAAGCTTTATCCATAATGGAATTGAAGGCAAGCTTTATCCATAATGGAATTGAAGGTAAGCTTTATCCATAATGGAATTGAAGGTAAGCTTTATCCATAATGGAATTGAAGGCAAGCTTTATCCACAATGGAATTGAAGGCAAGCTTTATCCATAATGGAATTGAAGGCAAGCTTTATCCATAATGGAATTGAAGGCAAGCTTTATCCATAATGGAATTGAAGGTAAGCTTTATCCATAATGGAATTGAAGGCAAGCTTTATCCATAATGGAATTGAGGGCAATCTTTATCCATAATGGAATTGAAGGCAAGCTTTATCCATAATGGAATTGAAGGCAAGCTTTATCCATAATGGAATTGAAGGCAAGCTTTATCCATAATGGAATTGAAGGCAAGCTTTATCCATAATGGAATTGAGGGCAATCTTTATCCATAATGGAATTGAAGGTAAGCTTTATCCATAATGGAAATGAAGGTAAGCTTTATCCATAATGGAATTGAAGGTAAGCTTTATCCATAATGGAATTGAAGGCAAGCTTTATCCATAATGGAATTGAAGGCAAGCTTTATCCATAATGGAGTTGAAGGCAAGCTTTATCCACAATGGAATTGAAGGCAAGCTTTATCCATAATGGAATTGAAGGCAAGCTTTATCCATAATGGAATTGAAGGCAAGCTTTATCCATAATGGAATTGAAGGCAAGCTTTATCCATAATGGAATTGAAGGCAAGCTTTATCCATTATGGAATTGAAGGTAAGCTTTATCCACAATGGAATTGAAGGTAAGCTTTATCCACAATGGAATTGAAGGCAAGCTTTTTCCATAATGGAATTGAAGGTAAGCTTTATACACAATGGAATTGAAGGCAAGCTTTATCCATAATGGAATTGAAGGCAAGCTTTATCCACAATGGAATTGAAGGCAAGCTTTATCGATAATGGAATTGAAGGTAAGCTTTATCCATAATGGAATTGAAGGTAAGCTTTATCCATAATGGAAATGAAGGTAAGCTTTATCCACAATGGAATTGAAGGCAAGCTTTATCCACAATGGAATTGAAGGCAAGCTTTATCCATAATGGAATTGAAGGCAAGCTTTATCCATAATGGAATTGAAGGTAAGCTTTATCCATAATGGAATTGAAGGTAAGCTTTATCCATAATGGAATTGAAGGCAAGCTTTATCCACAATGGAATTGAAGGCAAGCTTTATCCATAATGGAATTGAAGGCAAGCTTTATCCATAATGGAAATGAAGGCAAGCTTTATCCATAATGGAAATGAAGGCAAGCTTTATCCATAATGGAAATGAAGGTAAGCTTTATCCACAATGGAAATGAAGGCAAGCTTTATCCATAATAAAAATGAAGGTAAGCTTTATCCATAATGTAATTGAAGGCAAGCTTTATCCATAATGGAATTGAAGGCAAGCTTTATCCATAATGGAATTGAAGGCAAGCTTTATCCACAATGGAAATGAAGGCAAACTTTATCCATAATGGAATTGACGGCAAGCTTTATCCATAATGGAATTGAAGGCAAGCTTTATCCATAATGGAATTGAAGGTAAGCTTTATCCATAATGGAATTGAAGGTAAGCTTTATCCATAATGGAATTGAAGGCAAGCTTTATCCATAATGGAATTGAAGGCAAGCTTTATCCATAATGGAATTGAAGGTAAGCTTTATCCATCATGGAATTGAAGGCAAGCTTTATCCATAATGGAATTGAGGGCAATCTTTATCCATAATGGAATTGAAGGCAAGCTTTATCCATAATGGAATTGAAGGCAAGCTTTATCCATAATGGAATTGAAGGCAAGCTTTATCCATAATGGAATTGAAGGCAAGCTTTATCCATACTGGAATTGAAGGCAAGCTTTATCCATAATGGAATTGAGGGCAATCTTTATCCATAATGGAGTTGAAGGCAAGCTTTATCTATAATGGAATTGAAGGCAAGCTTTATGCATCATGGAATTGAAGGTAAGCTTTATGCATCATGGAATTGAAGGTAAGCTTTATCCACAATGGAATTGAAGGTAAGCTTTATCCACAATGGAATTGAAGGCAAGCTTTATCCATAATGGAATTGAAGGTAAGCTTTATACACAATGGAATTGAAGGCAAGCTTTATCCATAATGGAATTGAAGGCAAGCTTTATCCACAATGGAATTGAAGGCAAGCTTTATCGATAATGGAATTGAAGGTAAGCTTTATCCATAATGGAATTGAAGGTAAGCTTTATCCATAATGGAAATGAAGGTAAGCTTTATCCACAATGGAATTGAAGGCAAGCTTTATCCACAATGGAATTTAAGGCAAGCTTTATCCATAATGGAATTGAAGGCAAGCTTTATCCATAATGGAATTGAAGGTAAGCTTTATCCATCATGGAATTGAAGGTAAGCTTTATCCATAATGGAATTGAAGGCAAGCTTTATCCACAATGGAATTGAAGGCAAGCTTTATCCATAATGGAATTGAAGGCAAGCTTTATCCATAATGGAAATGAAGGCAAGCTTTATCCATAATGGAAATGAAGGTAAGCTTTATCCACAATGGAATTGAAGGCAAGCTTTATCCATAATAAAAATGAAGGTAAGCTTTATCCATAATGTAATTGAAGGCAAGCTTTATCCATAATGGAATTGAAGGCAAGCTTTATCCATAATGGAATTGAAGGCAAGCTTTATCCACAATGGAAATGAAGGCAAACTTTATCCATAATGGAATTGACGGCAAGCTTTATCCATAATGGAATTGAAGGCAAGCTTTATCCATAATGGAATTGAAGGTAAGCTTTATCCATAATGGAATTGAAGGTAAGCTTTATCCATAATGGAATTGAAGGCAAGCTTTATCCATAATGGAAATGAAGGCAAGCTTTATCCATAATGGAATTGAAGGTAAGCTTTATCCATAATGGAATTGAAGGCAAGCTTTATCCATAATGGAATTGAGGGCAATCTTTATCCATAATGGAATTGAAGGCAAGCTTTATCCATAATGGAATTGAAGGCAAGCTTTATCCATAATGTAATTGAAGGCAAGCTTTATCCATAATGGAATTGAAGGCAAGCTTTATCCATAATGGAATTGAGGGCAATCTTTATCCATAATGGAGTTGAAGGCAAGCTTTATCTATAATGGAATTGAAGGCAAGCTTTATGCATCATGGAATTGAAGGTAAGCTTTATCCACAATGGAATTGAAGGCAAGCTTTATGCATCATGGAATTGAAGGTAAGCCTTATCCACAATGGAATTGAAGGCAAGCTTTATCCACAATGGAATTGAAGGCAAGCTTTATCCATAATGGAATTGAAGGCAAGCTTTATCCATTATGGAATTGAAGGTAAGCTTTATCCACAATGGAATTGAAGGTAAGCTTTATCCACAATGGAATTGAAGGCAAGCTTTATCCATAATGGAATTGAAGGTAAGCTTTATACACAATGGAATTGAAGGCAAGCTTTATCCATAATGGAATTGAAGGCAAGCTTTATCCACAATGGAATTGAAGGCAAGCTTTATCCATAATGGAATTGAAGGTAAGCTTTATCCATAATGGAATTGAAGGTAAGCTTTATGCATCATGGAATTGAAGGTAAGCTTTATCCACAATGGAATTGAAGGCAAGCTTTATCCACAATGGAATTGAAGGCAAGCTTTATCCATAATGGAATTGAAGGCAAGCTTTATCCATTATGGAATTGAAGGTAAGCTTTATCCACAATGGAATTGAAGGTAAGCTTTATCCACAATGGAATTGAAGGCAAGCTTTATCCATAATGGAATTGAAGGCAAGCTTTATACACAATGGAATTGAAGGCAAGCTTTATCCATAATGGAATTGAAGGCCAGCTTTATCCACAATGGAATTGAAGGCAAGCTTTATCGATAATGGAATTGAAGGTAAGCTTTGTCCATAATGGAATTGAAGGTAAGCTTTATCCATAATGGAAATGAAGGTAAGCTTTATCCACAATGGAATTGAAGGCAAGCTTTATCCACAATGGAATTGAAGGCAAGCTTTATCCATAATGGAATTGAAGGCAAGCTTTATCCATAATGGAATTGAAGGTAAGCTTTATCCATAATGGAATTGAAGGTAAGCATTATCCATAATGGAATTGAAGGCAAGCTTTATCCACAATGGAATTGAAGGCAAGCTTTATCCATAATGGAATTGAAGGCAAGCTTTATCCATAATGGAATTGAAGGCAAGCTTTATCCATAATGGAATTGAAGGTAAGCTTTATCCATAATGGAATTGAAGGCAAGCTTTATCCATAATGGAATTGAGGGCAATCTTTATCCATAATGGAATTGAAGGCAAGCTTTATCCATAATGGAATTGAAGGCAAGCTTTATCCATAATGGAATTGAAGGCAAGCTTTATCCATAATGGAATTGAAGGCAAGCTTTATCCATAATGGAATTGAGGGCAATCTTTATCCATAATGGAATTGAAGGTAAGCTTGATCCATAATGGAAATGAAGGTAAGCTTTATCCATAATGGAATTGAAGGTAAGCTTTATCCATAATGGAATTGAAGGCAAGCTTTATCCATAATGGAATTGAAGGCAAGCTTTATCCATAATGGAGTTGAAGGCAAGCTTTATCCACAATGGAATTGAAGGCAAGCTTTATCCATAATGGAATTGAAGGCAAGCTTTATCCATAATGGAATTGAAGGCAAGCTTTATCCATAATGGAATTGAAGGCAAGCTTTATCCACAATGGAATTGAAGGCAAGCTTTATCCATAATGGAATTGAAGGCAAGCTTTATCCACAATGGAATTGAAAGCAAGCTTTATCCACAATGGAATTGAAGGCAAGCTTTATCCACAATGGAATTGAAGGCAAGCTTTATCCACAATGGAATTGAAGGCAAGCTTTATCCATAATGGAATTGAAGGCAAGCTTTATCCATTATGGAATTGAAGGTAAGCTTTATCCACAATGGAATTGAAGGTAAGCTTTATCCACAATGGAATTGAAGGCAAGCTTTATCCATAATGGAATTGAAGGTAAGCTTTATACACAATGGAATTGAAGGCAAGCTTTATCCATAATGGAATTGAAGGCAAGCTTTATCCACAATGGAATTGAAGGCAAGCTTTATCCATAATGGAATTAAAGGTAAGCTTTATCCATAATGGAATTGAAGGTAAGCTTTATGCATCATGGAATTGAAGGTAAGCTTTATCCACAATGGAATTGAAGGCAAGCTTTATCCACAATGGAATTGAAGGCAAGCTTTATCCATAATGGAATTGAAGGCAAGCTTTATCCATTATGGAATTGAAGGTAAGCTTTATCCACAATGGAATTGAAGGTAAGCTTTATCCACAATGGAATTGAAGGCAAGCTTTATCCATAATGGAATTGAAGGTAAGCTTTATACACAATGGAATTGAAGGCAAGCTTTATCCATAATGGAATTGAAGGCAAGCTTTATCCACAATGGAATTGAAGGCAAGCTTTATCGATAATGGAATTGAAGGTAAGCTTTGTCCATAATGGAATTGAAGGTAAGCTTTATCCATAATGGAAATGAAGGTAAGCTTTATCCACAATGGAATTGAAGGCAAGCTTTATCCACAATGGAATTGAAGGCAAGCTTTATCCACAATGGAATTGAAGGCAAGCTTTATCCATAATGGAATTGAAGGCAAGCTTTATCCATAATGGAATTGAAGGTAAGCTTTATCCATAATGGAATTGAAGGTAAGCTTTATCCATAATGGAATTGAAGGCAAGCTTTATCCACAATGGAATTGAAGGCAAGCTTTATCCATAATGGAATTGAAGGCAAGCTTTATCCATAATGGAATTGAAGGCAAGCTTTATCCATAATGGAATTGAAGGTAAGCTTTATCCATAATGGAATTGAAGGCAAGCTTTATCCATAATGGAATTGAGGGCAATCTTTATCCATAATGGAATTGAAGGCAAGCTTTATCCATAATGGAATTGAAGGCAAGCTTTATCCATAATGGAATTGAAGGCAAGCTTTATCCATAATGGAATTGAAGGCAAGCTTTATCCATAATGGAATTGAGGGCAATCTTTATCCATAATGGAATTGAAGGTAAGCTTTATCCATAATGGAAATGAAGGTAAGCTTTATCCATAATGGAATTGAAGGTAAGCTTTATCCATAATGGAATTGAAGGCAAGCTTTATCCATAATGGAATTGAAGGCAAGCTTTATCCATAATGGAGTTGAAGGCAAGCTTTATCCACAATGGAATTGAAGGCAAGCTTTATCCATAATGGAATTGAAGGCAAGCTTTATCCATAATGGAATTGAAGGCAAGCTTTATCCATAATGGAATTGAAGGCAAGCTTTATCCATAATGGAATTGAAGGCAAGCTTTATCCATTATGGAATTGAAGGTAAGCTTTATCCACAATGGAATTGAAGGTAAGCTTTATCCACAATGGAATTGAAGGCAAGCTTTATCCATAATGGAATTGAAGGTAAGCTTTATACACAATGGAATTGAAGGCAAGCTTTATCCATAATGGAATTGAAGGCAAGCTTTATCCACAATGGAATTGATGGCAAGCTTTATCGATAATGGAATTGAAGGTAAGCTTTATCCATAATGGAATTGAAGGTAAGCTTTATCCATAATGGAAATGAAGGTAAGCTTTATCCACAATGGAATTGAAGGCAAGCTTTATCCACAATGGAATTGAAGGCAAGCTTTATCCATAATGGAATTGAAGGCAAGCTTTATCCATAATGGAATTGAAGGCAAGCTTTATCCATAATGGAATTGAAGGTAAGCTTTATCCATAATGGAATTGAAGGCAAGCTTTATCCATAATGGAATTGAGGGCAATCTTTATCCATAATGGAATTGAAGGCAAGCTTTATCCACAATGGAATTGAAGGCAAGCTTTATCCATAATGGAATTAAAGGTAAGCTTTATCCATAATGGAATTGAAGGTAAGCTTTATGCATCATGGAATTGAAGGTAAGCTTTATCCACAATGGAATTGAAGGCAAGCTTTATCCACAATGGAATTGAAGGCAAGCTTTATCCATAATGGAATTGAAGGCAAGCTTTATCCATTATGGAATTGAAGGTAAGCTTTATCCACAATGGAATTGAAGGTAAGCTTTATCCACAATGGAATTGAAGGCAAGCTTTATCCATAATGGAATTGAAGGTAAGCTTTATACACAATGGAATTGAAGGCAAGCTTTATCCATAATGGAATTGAAGGCAAGCTTTATCCACAATGGAATTGAAGGCAAGCTTTATCGATAATGGAATTGAAGGTAAGCTTTGTCCATAATGGAATTGAAGGTAAGCTTTATCCATAATGGAAATGAAGGTAAGCTTTATCCACAATGGAATTGAAGGCAAGCTTTATCCACAATGGAATTGAAGGCAAGCTTTATCCATAATGGAATTGAAGGCAAGCTTTATCCATAATGGAATTGAAGGTAAGCTTTATCCATAATGGAATTGAAGGTAAGCTTTATCCATAATGGAATTGAAGGCAAGCTTTATCCACAATGGAATTGAAGGCAAGCTTTATCCATAATGGAATTGAAGGCAAGCTTTATCCATAATGGAATTGAAGGCAAGCTTTATCCATAATGGAATTGAAGGTAAGCTTTATCCATAATGGAATTGAAGGCAAGCTTTATCCATAATGGAATTGAGGGCAATCTTTATCCATAATGGAATTGAAGGCAAGCTTTATCCATAATGGAATTGAAGGCAAGCTTTATCCATAATGGAATTGAAGGCAAGCTTTATCCATAATGGAATTGAAGGCAAGCTTTATCCATAATGGAATTGAGGGCAATCTTTATCCATAATGGAATTGAAGGTAAGCTTTATCCATAATGGAAATGAAGGTAAGCTTTATCCATAATGGAATTGAAGGTAAGCTTTATCCATAATGGAATTGAAGGCAAGCTTTATCCATAATGGAATTGAAGGCAAGCTTTATCCATAATGGAGTTGAAGGCAAGCTTTATCCACAATGGAATTGAAGGCAAGCTTTATCCATAATGGAATTGAAGGCAAGCTTTATCCATAATGGAATTGAAGGCAAGCTTTATCCATAATGGAATTGAAGGCAAGCTTTATCCATAATGGAATTGAAGGCAAGCTTTATCCATTATGGAATTGAAGGTAAGCTTTATCCACAATGGAATTGAAGGTAAGCTTTATCCACAATGGAATTGAAGGCAAGCTTTATCCATAATGGAATTGAAGGTAAGCTTTATACACAATGGAATTGAAGGCAAGCTTTATCCATAATGGAATTGAAGGCAAGCTTTATCCACAATGGAATTGAAGGCAAGCTTTATCGATAATGGAATTGAAGGTAAGCTTTATCCATAATGGAATTGAAGGTAAGCTTTATCCATAATGGAAATGAAGGTAAGCTTTATCCACAATGGAATTGAAGGCAAGCTTTATCCACAATGGAATTGAAGGCAAGCTTTATCCATAATGGAATTGAAGGCAAGCTTTATCCATAATGGAATTGAAGGTAAGCTTTATCCATAATGGAATTGAAGGTAAGCTTTATCCATAATGGAATTGAAGGCAAGCTTTATCCACAATGGAATTGAAGGCAAGCTTTATCCATAATGGAATTGAAGGCAAGCTTTATCCATAATGGAAATGAAGGCAAGCTTTATCCATAATGGAAATGAAGGTAAGCTTTATCCACAATGGAAATGAAGGCAAGCTTTATCCATAATAAAAATGAAGGTAAGCTTTATCCATAATGTAATTGAAGGCAAGCTTTATCCATAATGGAATTGAAGGCAAGCTTTATCCATAATGGAATTGAAGGCAAGCTTTATCCACAATGGAAATGAAGGCAAACTTTATCCATAATGGAATTGACGGCAAGCTTTATCCATAATGGAATTGAAGGCAAGCTTTATCCATAATGGAATTGAAGGTAAGCTTTATCCATAATGGAATTGAAGGTAAGCTTTATCCATAATGGAATTGAAGGCAAGCTTTATCCATAATGGAATTGAAGGCAAGCTTTATCCATAATGGAATTGAAGGTAAGCTTTATCCATCATGGAATTGAAGGCAAGCTTTATCCATAATGGAATTGAGGGCAATCTTTATCCATAATGGAATTGAAGGCAAGCTTTATCCATAATGGAATTGAAGGCAAGCTTTATCCATAATGGAATTGAAGGCAAGCTTTATCCATAATGGAATTGAAGGCAAGCTTTATCCATACTGGAATTGAAGGCAAGCTTTATCCATAATGGAATTGAGGGCAATCTTTATCCATAATGGAGTTGAAGGCAAGCTTTATCTATAATGGAATTGAAGGCAAGCTTTATGCATCATGGAATTGAAGGTAAGCTTTATGCATCATGGAATTGAAGGTAAGCTTTATCCACAATGGAATTGAAGGTAAGCTTTATCCACAATGGAATTGAAGGCAAGCTTTATCTATAATGGAATTGAAGGTAAGCTTTATACACAATGGAATTGAAGGCAAGCTTTATCCATAATGGAATTGAAGGCAAGCTTTATCCACAATGGAATTGAAGGCAAGCTTTATCGATAATGGAATTGAAGGTAAGCTTTATCCATAATGGAATTGAAGGTAAGCTTTATCCATAATGGAAATGAAGGTAAGCTTTATCCACAATGGAATTGAAGGCAAGCTTTATCCACAATGGAATTTAAGGCAAGCTTTATCCATAATGGAATTGAAGGCAAGCTTTATCCATAATGGAATTGAAGGTAAGCTTTATCCATCATGGAATTGAAGGTAAGCTTTATCCATAATGGAATTGAAGGCAAGCTTTATCCACAATGGAATTGAAGGCAAGCTTTATCCATAATGGAATTGAAGGCAAGCTTTATCCATAATGGAAATGAAGGCAAGCTTTATCCATAATGGAAATGAAGGTAAGCTTTATCCACAATGGAATTGAAGGCAAGCTTTATCCATAATAAAAATGAAGGTAAGCTTTATCCATAATGTAATTGAAGGCAAGCTTTATCCATAATGGAATTGAAGGCAAGCTTTATCCATAATGGAATTGAAGGCAAGCTTTATCCACAATGGAAATGAAGGCAAACTTTATCCATAATGGAATTGACGGCAAGCTTTATCCATAATGGAATTGAAGGCAAGCTTTATCCATAATGGAATTGAAGGTAAGCTTTATCCATAATGGAATTGAAGGTAAGCTTTATCCATAATGGAATTGAAGGCAAGCTTTATCCATAATGGAAATGAAGGCAAGCTTTATCCATAATGGAATTGAAGGTAAGCTTTATCCATAATGGAATTGAAGGCAAGCTTTATCCATAATGGAATTGAGGGCAATCTTTATCCATAATGGAATTGAAGGCAAGCTTTATCCATAATGGAATTGAAGGCAAGCTTTATCCATAATGTAATTGAAGGCAAGCTTTATCCATAATGGAATTGAAGGCAAGCTTTATCCATAATGGAATTGAGGGCAATCTTTATCCATAATGGAGTTGAAGGCAAGCTTTATCTATAATGGAATTGAAGGCAAGCTTTATGCATCATGGAATTGAAGGTAAGCTTTATCCACAATGGAATTGAAGGCAAGCTTTATGCATCATGGAATTGAAGGTAAGCCTTATCCACAATGGAATTGAAGGCAAGCTTTATCCACAATGGAATTGAAGGCAAGCTTTATCCATAATGGAATTGAAGGCAAGCTTTATCCATTATGGAATTGAAGGTAAGCTTTATCCACAATGGAATTGAAGGTAAGCTTTATCCACAATGGAATTGAAGGCAAGCTTTATCCATAATGGAATTGAAGGTAAGCTTTATACACAATGGAATTGAAGGCAAGCTTTATCCATAATGGAATTGAAGGCAAGCTTTATCCACAATGGAATTGAAGGCAAGCTTTATCCATAATGGAATTGAAGGTAAGCTTTATCCATAATGGAATTGAAGGTAAGCTTTATGCATCATGGAATTGAAGGTAAGCTTTATCCACAATGGAATTGAAGGCAAGCTTTATCCACAATGGAATTGAAGGCAAGCTTTATCCATAATGGAATTGAAGGCAAGCTTTATCCATTATGGAATTGAAGGTAAGCTTTATCCACAATGGAATTGAAGGTAAGCTTTATCCACAATGGAATTGAAGGCAAGCTTTATCCATAATGGAATTGAAGGCAAGCTTTATACACAATGGAATTGAAGGCAAGCTTTATCCATAATGGAATTGAAGGCAAGCTTTATCCACAATGGAATTGAAGGCAAGCTTTATCGATAATGGAATTGAAGGTAAGCTTTGTCCATAATGGAATTGAAGGTAAGCTTTATCCATAATGGAAATGAAGGTAAGCTTTATCCACAATGGAATTGAAGGCAAGCTTTATCCACAATGGAATTGAAGGCAAGCTTTATCCATAATGGAATTGAAGGCAAGCTTTATCCATAATGGAATTGAAGGTAAGCTTTATCCATAATGGAATTGAAGGTAAGCTTTATCCATAATGGAATTGAAGGCAAGCTTTATCCACAATGGAATTGAAGGCAAGCTTTATCCATAATGGAATTGAAGGCAAGCTTTATCCATAATGGAATTGAAGGCAAGCTTTATCCATAATGGAATTGAAGGTAAGCTTTATCCATAATGGAATTGAAGGCAAGCTTTATCCATAATGGAATTGAGGGCAATCTTTATCCATAATGGAATTGAAGGCAAGCTTTATCCATAATGGAATTGAAGGCAAGCTTTATCCATAATGGAATTGAAGGCAAGCTTTATCCATAATGGAATTGAAGGCAAGCTTTATCCATAATGGAATTGAGGGCAATCTTTATCCATAATGGAATTGAAGGTAAGCTTTATCCATAATGGAAATGAAGGTAAGCTTTATCCATAATGGAATTGAAGGTAAGCTTTATCCATAATGGAATTGAAGGCAAGCTTTATCCATAATGGAATTGAAGGCAAGCTTTATCCATAATGGAGTTGAAGGCAAGCTTTATCCACAATGGAATTGAAGGCAAGCTTTATCCATAATGGAATTGAAGGCAAGCTTTATCCATAATGGAATTGAAGGCAAGCTTTATCCATAATGGAATTGAAGGCAAGCTTTATCCACAATGGAATTGAAGGCAAGCTTTATCCATAATGGAATTGAAGGCAAGCTTTATCCACAATGGAATTGAAAGTAAGCTTTATCCACAATGGAATTGAAGGCAAGCTTTATCCACAATGGAATTGAAGGCAAGCTTTATCCATAATGGAATTGAAGGCAAGCTTTATCCATAATGGAATTGAAGGTAAGCTTTATCCATAATGGAATTGAAGGCAAGCTTTATCCATAATGGAATTGAAGGTAAGCTTTATCCACAATGGAATTGAAGGCAAGCTTTATCCATAATGGAATTGAAGGTAAGCTTTATCCACAATGGAATTGAAGGCAAGCTTTATCCATAATAAAAATGAAGGTAAGCTTTATCCATAATGGAATTGAAGGCAAGCTTTATCCACAATGGAATTGAAGGCAAGCTTTATCCATAATGGAATTGAAGGCAAGCTTTATCCATTATGGAATTGAAGGTAAGCTTTATCCACAATGGAATTGAAGGTAAGCTTTATCCACAATGGAATTGAAGGCAAGCTTTATCCATAATGGAATTGAAGGTAAGCTTTATACACAATAGAATTGAAGGCAAGCTTTATCCACAATGGAATTGAAGGCAAGCTTTATCCATAATGGAATTGAAGGTAAGCTTTATCCATAATGGAATTGAAGGTAAGCTTTATCCATAATGGAAATGAAGGTAAGCTTTATCCATAATGGAATTGAAGGGAAGCTTTATCCACAATGGAATTGAAGGCAAGCTTTATCCATAATGGAATTGAAGGCAAGCTTTATCCATAATGGAATTGAAGGTAAGCTTTATCCATAACGGAATTGAAGGTAAGCTTTATCCATAATGGAATTGAAGGCAAGCTTTATCCACAATGGAATTGAAGGCAAGCTTTATCCATAATGGAATTGAAGGCAAGCTTTATCCATAATGGAATTGAAGGCAAGCTTTATCCATAATGGAATTGAAGGCAGGCTTTATCCATAATGGAATTGAAGGCAAGCTTTATCCATAATGGAATTGAGGGCAATCTTTTTCCATAATGGATTTGAAGGCAAGCTTTATCCATAATGGAAATGAAGGCAAGCTTTATCCATAATGGAATTGAAGGCAAGCTTTATCCATAATGGAAATGAAGGCAAGCTTTATCCATAATGGAATTGAGGGCAATATTTATCCATAATGGAATTGAAGGCAATCTTTATCCATAATGGAATTGAAGGCAAGCTTTATCCATAATGGAATTGAAGGCAAGCTTTATCCACAATGGAATTGAAGGCAAGCTTTATCCATAATGGAATTGAAGGCAAGCTTTATCCACAATGGAATTGAAGGCAAGCTTTATCCATAATGGAATTGAAGGCAAGCTTTATCCACAATGGAAAGGCAAGCTTTATCCATAATGGAATTGAAGGCAAGCTTTATCCACAATGGAATTGAATGCAAGCTTTATCCACAATGGAATTGAAGGCAAGCTTTATCCATAATGGAATTGAGGGCAATCTTTATCCATAATGGAATTGAGGGCAATCTTTATCCATAATGGAATTGAAGGTAAGCTTTATCCATAATGGAATTGAGGGCAATCTTTATCCATAATGGAATTGAAGGCAAGCTTTATCCATAATGGAATTGAAGGCAAGCTTTATCCACAATGGAATTGAAGGCAAGCTTTATCCATAATGGAATTGAAGGCAAGCTTTATCCATAATGGAATTGAGGGCAATCTTTATCCATAATGGAATTGAAGGCAAGCTTTATCCATAATGGAATTGAGGGCAATCTTTATCCATAATGGAATTGAAGGCAAGCTTTATCCATAATGGAATTGAAGGCAAGCTTTATCCACAATGGAATTGAAGGCAAGCTTTATCCATAATGGAATTGAAGGCAAGCTTCATCCACAATGGAAATGAAGGCAAACTTTATCCATAATGGAATTGACGGCAAGCTTTATCCATAATGGAATTGAAGGCAGCTTTATCCATAATGGAAATGAAGGCAAGCTTTATCCATAATGGAATTGAAGGTAAGCTTTATCCATCATGGAATTGAAGGTAAGCTTTATCCATAATGGAAATGAAGCTAAGCTTTATCCATAATGGAATTGAAGGCAAGCTTTATCCACAATGGAAAATAAAGGCAAGCTTTATCCGTAATGGAATTGAAGGTAAGCTTTATCCACAATGGAATTGAAGGCAAGCTTTATCCATAATAAAAATGAAGGTAAGCTTTATCCATAATGGAATTGAAGGCAAGCTTTATCCATAATGGAGTTGAAGGTAAGCTTTATCCACAATGGAATTGAAGGTAAGCTTTATCCACAATGGAATTGAAGGCAAGCTTTATCCACAATGGAAAATAAAGGCAAGCTTTATCCATAATGGAATTGAAGGTAAGCTTTATCCACAATGGAATTGAAGGCAAGCTTTATCCATAATAAAAATGAAGGTAAGCGTTTATCCATAATGGAATTGAAGGCAAGCTTTATCCATAATGGAAATGAAGGCAAGCTTTATCCATAATGGAATTGAAATCAAGCTTTATCCATAATGGAAATGAAGGTAAGCTTTATCCATAATGGAATTGAAGGTAAGCTTTAGCCATAATGGAATTGAAGGCAAGCTTTATCCATAATGGAAATGAAGGCAAGCTTTATCCATAATGGAATTGAAGGTAAGCTTTATCCATAATGGAATTGAAGGCAAGCTTTATCCATAATGGAGTTGAAGGCAAGCTTTATCCATAATGGAATTGAAGGTAAGCTTTATCCATAATGGAATTGAAGGTAAGCTTTATCCATAATGGAATTGAAGGTAAGCTTTATCCATAATGGAATTGAAGGTAAGCTTTATCCATAATGGAATTGAAGGTAAGCTTTATCCACAATGGAAATGAAGGTAAGCTTTATCCACAATGGAATTGAAGGTAAGCTTTATCCATAATGGAATTGAAGGTAAGCTTTATCCATAATGGAATTGAAGGTAAGCTTTATCCACAATGGAATTTAAGGTAAGCTTTATCCATAATGGAATTGAAGGTAAGCTTTATCCACAATGGAATTTAAGGTAAGCTTTATCCACAATGGAAATGAAGGTAAGCTTTATCCACAATGGAATTGAAGGTAAGCTTTATCCACAATGGAATTGAAGGTAAGCTTTATCCATAATGGAATTGAAGGTAAGCTTTATCCAGAATGGAAATGAAGGTAAGCTTTATCCATAATGGAATTGAAGGTAAGCTTTATCCATAATGGAATTGAAGGCAAGCTTTATCCATAATGGAGTTGAAGGCAAGCTTTATCCATAATGGAATTGAAGGTAAGCTTTATCCATAATGGAATTGAAGGTAAGCTTTATCCATAATGGAATTGAAGGTAAGCTTTATCCATAATGGAATTGAAGGTAAGCTTTATCCATAATGGAAATGAAGGTAAGCTTTATCCAAAATGGAATTGAAGGTAAGCTTTATCCATAATGGAATTGAAGGCAAGCTTTATCCATAATGGAGTTGAAGGCAAGCTTTATCCATAATGGAATTGAAGGTAAGCTTTATCCATAATGGAATTGAAGGTAAGCTTTTTCCATAATGGAATTGAAGGCAAGCTTTATCCATAATGGAATTGAAGGTAAGCTTTATCCATAATGGAATTGAAGGCAAGCTTTATCCATAATGGAATTGAAGGTAAGCTTTATCCACAATGGAATTGAAGGCAAGCTTTATCCAAAATGGAATTGAAGGTAAGCTTTATCCACAATGGAATTGAAGGCAAGCTTTATCCATAATGGAATTGAAGGTAAGCTTTATCCATAATGGAATTGAAGGCAAGCTTTATCCACAATGGAATTGAAGGCAAGCTTTATCCATAATGGAATTGAAGGCAAGCTTTATCCATAATGGAATTGAAGGCAAGCTTTATCCATAATCGAATTGAAGGCAAGCTTTATCCATAATGGAATTGAAGGCAAGCTTTATCCATAATGGAATTGAAGGCAAGCTTTATCCATAATGGAATTGAAGGCAAGCTTTATCCATAATGGAATTGAAGGCAAGCTTTATCCATAATGGAAATGAAGGCAAGCTTTATCCATAATGGAATTGAAGGCAAACTTTATCCATAATGGAAATGAAGGCAAGCTTTATCCATAATGGAATTGAAGGCAAGCTTTATCCATAATGGAAATGAAGGCAAGCTTTATCCATAATGGAATTGAGGGCAATCTTTATCCATAATGGAATTGAAGGCAATCTTTATCCATAATGGAATTGAAGGCAAGCTTTATCCATAATGGAATTGAAGGCAAGCTTTATCCACAATGGAATTGAAGGCAAGCTTTATCCATAATGGAATTGAAGGCAAGCTTTATCCACAATGGAATTGAAGGCAAGCTTTATCCATAATGGAATTGAAGGCAAGCTTTATCCACAATGGAATTGAAGGCAAGCTTTATCCATAATGGAATTGAAGGCAAGCTTTATCCACAATGGAATTGAAGGCAAGCTTTATCCACAATGGAATTGAAGGCAAGCTTTATCCACAATGGAATTGAAGGCAAGCTTTATCCATAATGGAATTGAGGGCAATTTTTATCCATAATGGAATTGAGGGCAATCTTTATCCATAATGGAATTGAAGGTAAGCTTTATCCATAATGGAATTGAAGGCAAGCTTTATCCATAATGGAATTGAAGGCAATCTTTATCCATAATGGAATTGAAGGCAAGCTTTATCCATAATGGAATTGAAGGCATGCTTTATCCATAATGGAATTGAAGGCAAGCTTTATCCACAATGGAATTGAAGGCAAGCTTTATCCATAATGGAATTGAAGGCAAGCTTTATCCACAATGGAAATGAAGGCAAACTTTATCCATAATGGAATTGACGGCAAGCTTTATCCATAATGGAATTGAAGGCAGCTTTATCCATAATGGAAATGAAGGCAAGCTTGATCCATAATGGAATTGAAGGTAAGCTTTATCCATAATGGAATTGAAGGTAAGCTTTATCCATAATGGAAATGAAGGTAAGCTTTATCCATAATGGAATTGATGGCAAGCTTTATCCACAATGGAAAATAAAGGCAAGCTTTATCCATAATGGAATTGAAGGTAAGCTTTATCCACAATGGAATTGAAGGCAAGCTTTATCCATAATAAAAATGAAGGTAAGCTTTATCCATAATGGAATTGAAGGCAAGCTTTATTCATAATGGAATTGAAGGTAAGCTTTATCCACAATGGAATTGAAAGTAAGCTTTATCCACAATGGAATTGAAGGCAAGCTTTATCCACAATGGAAAATAAAGGCAAGCTTTATCCATAATGGAATTGAAGGCAAGCTTTATCCACAATGGAATTGAAGGCAAGCTTTATCCATAATAAAAATGAAGGTAAGCTTTATCCATAATGGAATTGAAGGCAAGCTTTATCCATAATGGAAATGAAGGCAAGCTTTATCCATAATGGGATTGAGGGCAATCTTTATCCATAATGGAATTGAAGGCAGCTTTATCCATAATGGAATTGAAGGCAAGCTTTATCCATAATGGAATTGAAGGTAAGCTTTATCCATAATGGAATTGAAGGTAAGCTTTATCCATAATGGAATTGAAGGCAAGCTTTATCCACAATGGAATTGAAGGCAAGCTTTATCCATAATGGAATTGAAGGCAAGCTTTATCCATAATGGAATTGAAGGCAAGCTTTATCCATAATGGAATTGAAGGTAAGCTTTATCCATAATGGAATTGAAGGCAAGCTTTATCCATAATGGAATTGAGGGCAATCTTTATCCATAATGGAATTGAAGGCAAGCTTTATCCATAATGGAATTGAAGGCAAGCTTTATCCATAATGGAATTGAAGGCAAGCTTTATCCATAATGGAATTGAAGGCAAGCTTTATCCATAATGGAATTGAGGGCAATCTTTATCCATAATGGAATTGAAGGTAAGCTTTATCCATAATGGAAATGAAGGTAAGCTTTATCCATAATGGAATTGAAGGTAAGCTTTATCCATAATGGAATTGAAGGCAAGCTTTATCCATAATGGAATTGAAGGCAAGCTTTATCCATAATGGAGTTGAAGGCAAGCTTTATCCACAATGGAATTGAAGGCAAGCTTTATCCATAATGGAATTGAAGGCAAGCTTTATCCATAATGGAATTGAAGGCAAGCTTTATCCATAATGGAATTGAAGGCAAGCTTTATCCATAATGGAATTGAAGGCAAGCTTTATCCATTATGGAATTGAAGGTAAGCTTTATCCACAATGGAATTGAAGGTAAGCTTTATCCACAATGGAATTGAAGGCAAGCTTTATCCATAATGGAATTGAAGGTAAGCTTTATACACAATGGAATTGAAGGCAAGCTTTATCCATAATGGAATTGAAGGCAAGCTTTATCCACAATGGAATTGAAGGCAAGCTTTATCGATAATGGAATTGAAGGTAAGCTTTATCCATAATGGAATTGAAGGTAAGCTTTATCCATAATGGAAATGAAGGTAAGCTTTATCCACAATGGAATTGAAGGCAAGCTTTATCCACAATGGAATTGAAGGCAAGCTTTATCCATAATGGAATTGAAGGCAAGCTTTATCCATAATGGAATTGAAGGTAAGCTTTATCCATAATGGAATTGAAGGTAAGCTTTATCCATAATGGAATTGAAGGCAAGCTTTATCCACAATGGAATTGAAGGCAAGCTTTATCCATAATGGAATTGAAGGCAAGCTTTATCCATAATGGAAATGAAGGCAAGCTTTATCCATAATGGAAATGAAGGTAAGCTTTATCCACAATGGAAATGAAGGCAAGCTTTATCCATAATAAAAATGAAGGTAAGCTTTATCCATAATGTAATTGAAGGCAAGCTTTATCCATAATGGAATTGAAGGCAAGCTTTATCCATAATGGAATTGAAGGCAAGCTTTATCCACAATGGAAATGAAGGCAAACTTTATCCATAATGGAATTGACGGCAAGCTTTATCCATAATGGAATTGAAGGCAAGCTTTATCCATAATGGAATTGAAGGTAAGCTTTATCCATAATGGAATTGAAGGTAAGCTTTATCCATAATGGAATTGAAGGCAAGCTTTATCCATAATGGAATTGAAGGCAAGCTTTATCCATAATGGAATTGAAGGTAAGCTTTATCCATCATGGAATTGAAGGCAAGCTTTATCCATAATGGAATTGAGGGCAATCTTTATCCATAATGGAATTGAAGGCAAGCTTTATCCATAATGGAATTGAAGGCAAGCTTTATCCATAATGGAATTGAAGGCAAGCTTTATCCATAATGGAATTGAAGGCAAGCTTTATCCATACTGGAATTGAAGGCAAGCTTTATCCATAATGGAATTGAGGGCAATCTTTATCCATAATGGAGTTGAAGGCAAGCTTTATCTATAATGGAATTGAAGGCAAGCTTTATGCATCATGGAATTGAAGGTAAGCTTTATGCATCATGGAATTGAAGGTAAGCTTTATCCACAATGGAATTGAAGGTAAGCTTTATCCACAATGGAATTGAAGGCAAGCTTTATCCATAATGGAATTGAAGGTAAGCTTTATACACAATGGAATTGAAGGCAAGCTTTATCCATAATGGAATTGAAGGCAAGCTTTATCCACAATGGAATTGAAGGCAAGCTTTATCGATAATGGAATTGAAGGTAAGCTTTATCCATAATGGAATTGAAGGTAAGCTTTATCCATAATGGAAATGAAGGTAAGCTTTATCCACAATGGAATTGAAGGCAAGCTTTATCCACAATGGAATTTAAGGCAAGCTTTATCCATAATGGAATTGAAGGCAAGCTTTATCCATAATGGAATTGAAGGTAAGCTTTATCCATCATGGAATTGAAGGTAAGCTTTATCCATAATGGAATTGAAGGCAAGCTTTATCCACAATGGAATTGAAGGCAAGCTTTATCCATAATGGAATTGAAGGCAAGCTTTATCCATAATGGAAATGAAGGCAAGCTTTATCCATAATGGAAATGAAGGTAAGCTTTATCCACAATGGAATTGAAGGCAAGCTTTATCCATAATAAAAATGAAGGTAAGCTTTATCCATAATGTAATTGAAGGCAAGCTTTATCCATAATGGAATTGAAGGCAAGCTTTATCCATAATGGAATTGAAGGCAAGCTTTATCCACAATGGAAATGAAGGCAAACTTTATCCATAATGGAATTGACGGCAAGCTTTATCCATAATGGAATTGAAGGCAAGCTTTATCCATAATGGAATTGAAGGTAAGCTTTATCCATAATGGAATTGAAGGTAAGCTTTATCCATAATGGAATTGAAGGCAAGCTTTATCCATAATGGAAATGAAGGCAAGCTTTATCCATAATGGAATTGAAGGTAAGCTTTATCCATAATGGAATTGAAGGCAAGCTTTATCCATAATGGAATTGAGGGCAATCTTTATCCATAATGGAATTGAAGGCAAGCTTTATCCATAATGGAATTGAAGGCAAGCTTTATCCATAATGTAATTGAAGGCAAGCTTTATCCATAATGGAATTGAAGGCAAGCTTTATCCATAATGGAATTGAGGGCAATCTTTATCCATAATGGAGTTGAAGGCAAGCTTTATCTATAATGGAATTGAAGGCAAGCTTTATGCATCATGGAATTGAAGGTAAGCTTTATCCACAATGGAATTGAAGGCAAGCTTTATGCATCATGGAATTGAAGGTAAGCCTTATCCACAATGGAATTGAAGGCAAGCTTTATCCACAATGGAATTGAAGGCAAGCTTTATCCATAATGGAATTGAAGGCAAGCTTTATCCATTATGGAATTGAAGGTAAGCTTTATCCACAATGGAATTGAAGGTAAGCTTTATCCACAATGGAATTGAAGGCAAGCTTTATCCATAATGGAATTGAAGGTAAGCTTTATACACAATGGAATTGAAGGCAAGCTTTATCCATAATGGAATTGAAGGCAAGCTTTATCCACAATGGAATTGAAGGCAAGCTTTATCCATAATGGAATTGAAGGTAAGCTTTATCCATAATGGAATTGAAGGTAAGCTTTATGCATCATGGAATTGAAGGTAAGCTTTATCCACAATGGAATTGAAGGCAAGCTTTATCCACAATGGAATTGAAGGCAAGCTTTATCCATAATGGAATTGAAGGCAAGCTTTATCCATTATGGAATTGAAGGTAAGCTTTATCCACAATGGAATTGAAGGTAAGCTTTATCCACAATGGAATTGAAGGCAAGCTTTATCCATAATGGAATTGAAGGCAAGCTTTATACACAATGGAATTGAAGGCAAGCTTTATCCATAATGGAATTGAAGGCAAGCTTTATCCACAATGGAATTGAAGGCAAGCTTTATCGATAATGGAATTGAAGGTAAGCTTTGTCCATAATGGAATTGAAGGTAAGCTTTATCCATAATGGAAATGAAGGTAAGCTTTATCCACAATGGAATTGAAGGCAAGCTTTATCCACAATGGAATTGAAGGCAAGCTTTATCCATAATGGAATTGAAGGCAAGCTTTATCCATAATGGAATTGAAGGTAAGCTTTATCCATAATGGAATTGAAGGTAAGCTTTATCCATAATGGAATTGAAGGCAAGCTTTATCCACAATGGAATTGAAGGCAAGCTTTATCCATAATGGAATTGAAGGCAAGCTTTATCCATAATGGAATTGAAGGCAAGCTTTATCCATAATGGAATTGAAGGTAAGCTTTATCCATAATGGAATTGAAGGCAAGCTTTATCCATAATGGAATTGAGGGCAATCTTTATCCATAATGGAATTGAAGGCAAGCTTTATCCATAATGGAATTGAAGGCAAGCTTTATCCATAATGGAATTGAAGGCAAGCTTTATCCATAATGGAATTGAAGGCAAGCTTTATCCATAATGGAATTGAGGGCAATCTTTATCCATAATGGAATTGAAGGTAAGCTTTATCCATAATGGAAATGAAGGTAAGCTTTATCCATAATGGAATTGAAGGTAAGCTTTATCCATAATGGAATTGAAGGCAAGCTTTATCCATAATGGAATTGAAGGCAAGCTTTATCCATAATGGAGTTGAAGGCAAGCTTTATCCACAATGGAATTGAAGGCAAGCTTTATCCATAATGGAATTGAAGGCAAGCTTTATCCATAATGGAATTGAAGGCAAGCTTTATCCATAATGGAATTGAAGGCAAGCTTTATCCACAATGGAATTGAAGGCAAGCTTTATCCATAATGGAATTGAAGGCAAGCTTTATCCACAATGGAATTGAAAGCAAGCTTTATCCACAATGGAATTGAAGGCAAGCTTTATCCACAATGGAATTGAAGGCAAGCTTTATCCATAATGGAATTGAAGGCAAGCTTTATCCATAATGGAATTGAAGGTAAGCTTTATCCATAATGGAATTGAAGGCAAGCTTTATCCATAATGGAATTGAAGGTAAGCTTTATCCACAATGGAATTGAAGGCAAGCTTTATCCATAATGGAATTGAAGGTAAGCTTTATCCACAATGGAATTGAAGGCAAGCTTTATCCATAATAAAAATGAAGGTAAGCTTTATCCATAATGGAATTGAAGGCAAGCTTTATCCACAATGGAATTGAAGGCAAGCT
This sequence comes from Myxine glutinosa, assembly GCF_964187855.1. Taxonomy (NCBI): domain Eukaryota; kingdom Metazoa; phylum Chordata; class Myxini; order Myxiniformes; family Myxinidae; genus Myxine; species Myxine glutinosa. The sequence goes on from NC_136261.1 coordinate 295,615,424, forward strand.
TTATCCATAATGGAATTGAAGGCAAGCTTTATCCATTATGGAATTGAAGGTAAGCTTTGTTGTGGAAAACCATTCAGGTCCGCACAACTTTTAGTCCAACGGTTTGGTTTAATTGCATTTAGATCATCACATCATTCCTGTAAGTAGAAATACACAATAAGCATACGATGCGACATCTCATAAAGCCATTCATATCAGTCAATGCAAGCAAGCTAGATATTCTATAAAGGCGTACCATTAACGAGGCTACCGATGTAACATGTCACAAGGGAGAAGTCTCGGAGCACTGACACAGCAATGGGTCTTATAGTCACGCCCCTAGTGGGGACAACAATGACAGCGAGCAGCGAGCATCCCCACCCGGGTTCAGTACGGATACGATTTCACTACATTCACCCCCCCGTCAGAATTATACGGCCGCGTGGCTAAAAGCGAGTGAGCGTCAGCATGGGCGCGGAGTATTAGTCGGCCCAACCGTAGCGGGCCGGGCGGCGAATTTCTCTGCCAGCACGCGTTCGAAATTCCCCGGGTACGGCGTCTCGTAACCCTGTATCCCCGGTGTCAGAGGCGTCAACAGGGTCGGGTGATGAAGGGGGTAACGCCAAGTCGTCGGACCCGGGCAGTCTCGACGGGGGGAGGGTCGGTGGACTGTCGGCGATGGGAGCGTCGGGAGAGGTCATAGTCTCATAGACGGGTTCGACTGGTCCGTCCGATTCCCTACTAAGGTCGTCGACCCCGCAAGGGGCAAGATGACGAACGGAGACAGTAGTCTCACGACCATCAGACGTCATCACACGAGCATGCTCAGGATTAGCCTGGAGAATCTGCACTTTGTCCACAAGGGGGTCGTACTTGCTCGCGCGAACTGCCCGTTTAAGGTAGGCCGGCCCGGGCCCAGCGAGCCAACTGGGCAAAGACCGTATACACCCCGAGCTCCTGGGGTGGTGGAAAAGACGCTCGTGGGGAGTTTGGTTAGTTGCCGTACTCAGGAGTGCCCGGATTGAGTTCAACGCCGCAGGTAACGACCAAGCCCATTTATCGAGGCCCCGGCCGTGGGTCCGGAGATGGAGCATGACGGCCCTCCAGATAATCCCGTTGAAGCGTTCGATCTGCCCATTAGCCTGGGGTCTATACGGCGTGGTGTAACTAGACGCAACGTTGTTTTGGAGCAGATAGCCGCGCACCTCCTGAGACAAGAAGACTGCACCCCGGTCGGTATGGACATAGGCCGGGTAACCGAACATTGAGAACAAGTTCTGTAAGCAACGCATCACCGTGGCAGCAGTCATGTCCGCGCACATATAAGCAAAGGGGAATCGTGAGTACTCATCAACGATAGTGAGCAGATAGCGAGAGCCGCTCGACACCGGCAAAGGGCCCTTGAAATCCATCGCCAAGCGTTCCCACGGGCGTGTAGCCTTCACCAGAGTCCCCATAGGGGGGTTATAGAAACGCGGTTTGATTTCCGCGCAGATAGCGCAGTCGCGACAGATACGGCGGATATCGTCAATCGAGTAAGGGAGATTCCCACTCCGCACGAAATGAGCGAAACGCGTTACGCCGGGATGGCCCGCAGTAGCATGCAGCACCCGTAGGCCCTCCAACGAGGTGATACCAGCACATGTAGTGGGGCGCGATAAGGCATCGGCGGCCTGGTTATCCTTCCCTGGGCGATATTTGATGGTGTAACAGAAGTCGGCGAGTTCGATACGCCAGCGAGTGATTTTCTCGTTCTTAATGCGCTGGGCGTGTAAGGTGTCGTACATGAACGCAACGCTTTGCTGGTCCGTGATGATTTGGAAGCTCCGCCCGAGTAGGTACGGGCGCCATCGCCGAATAGACTCGACGATCGCATACGCTTCCTTTTCAACGGACGAGTGCCGCCGCTCAGCGGAGGTAAGAGTCCGTGAAAAGAAAGCCACGGGACGTCCCCCTTGGGAGAGGGTCGCCGCGATGGCCTGATCCGAGGCGTCACTTTCGAGGACGAACGAGCCGCTCTCGTCAATGGTTGCTACGGCGGCTCGGGCGATGTCGGTCTTAAGTCCTTCAAAGGCCGTCAATGCGGCCGAACTCAGGGGAAAGGTGTCGCAGGCCACAAGGGGGCGAAGTTTCGCGGAGAAATTTTGCACCCATTTGGAGTAATGGGCGAACAGCCCAAGGGCGCGTTTCAAGGAAGCCCGATCGCAGGGAGGGGCCATGTCGAGCAAAGGTCGCAGACGTTCCTTATCCGGAGAGACAGAGCCATGGGTCACGGTGTACCCCAGAAGATCTATTGTGCGTAGGGAGTATCGGCACTTATCCTCGTTCATAGTTAAGTGATACCGTTGCGCGACCTCAAGGAAGCGCTTCAGATTAGCGTCATGGTGCCCTTGGTCATATCCACAAACCGTAAGGTTATCGAGGTAGACGAAAACATCGGTTAAGTGCTCCCGCGCAACGAGGTCATCCATGGCCCTCTGAAAACAAGCGACCCCGTTCGTCACCCCAAAGGGCAATCGTGTAAATTGGTACAACCGCTGCCCCGACTCGAAAGCGGTATAGATACGATCCGCCCTAGAGATAGGGATCTGGTGGTACGCACTACGGAGATCGAGAGTACTATAGACCGAATACTGGGACACCTGTTGCACTAGCGCGTCCATCCCCGGAAGGGGGTAGGCATCCAGCTGTGTAAAGCGGTTAATCGTTTGGGAATAGTCGATTACCATGCGTTTGCGATGGGCCTCACTGCGCACCACTAAGACCTGGGCACGCCACGGTGACCTACTAGGTTCTATGATGCCGTCTTTCAAGAGCTGAGTCGTTTCGTCCGCAATGAATTGCATGTCCGCGCGGGAGTAGCGTCTCGATTTTACCGCGACAGGGGTACAGTCGGAGGTTAGATTGGGGAACAGCGAAAGCGGACGGACGTCCATTTGCGCTAGGGCGCACACCGTTAGCGCGTCGTCCGCCCCCACAACAAGAGTGTCAGGCCCACCGAACTCCATTACCAGACGTCCATGCAGCTTAAGAAAATCGTGTCCTAGCAGAATATCAGCACATAATGCGGGTAAAACCATAAGGTGTACATCAGGGAAAACCCGTCCCTTTAGCACTAGTTTCAATCGGCATTCCCCTTTTGTGCTAAGCCGGAGTCCCTGGGATGCCATGAAGATCCGTCGTGTAGACCGCCCGATCCGCCATCCATGCCTGAGCACAAGTCGCTGGTCGATAAAACTATCCGTAGATCCGGTGTCCACCAAGGCCTGAACACAATGGCCCTCAACCATAAGGGGAATAAGGGCTTGAGCCAGGCCAGACGAGGCAGCTGGGAGCGGGACTGAGCCCCCCGAATGGGTCGGACCAGCCTCGCGGGTGGATCCTACACCAGCAGCAGTTTTGCGATCGTGGCCGGAGTCTGCGTTGACCATGGGGAATCCATTATCGTCATCAGAGGGCTTTCCCCAGCATTCCGGTGTTTCGCGATTCAAAATCCGATGAGAAAAGGCCTCAGTAGTATTTGACATCGCCTTTTGACACTCCTGGCAGATAAAGGCTTCCGTTGTAGCCGAAATCGCCTTTTTCGTTTGGTCGCTTTGACAAAAGGCTTCCGTAGTATTCGAAATCGCCTTTTTCGTTTGGTCGCTTTGACATAAGGCTTCCGTAGTAGTATTCGAAATCGCCTTTTTCGTTTGGTCGCTTTGACAAAGGGCTTCCGTAGTATTCGAAAGCTGTTTCTTCCCTTGCGTGGCTCGAGGTTTGGCCAAGGACGCGGCCTTTGTCCCCGATGGAGAATGAGACGGTGGTGGCTTTCCGGTGGCGCCAGTCAAGGTTGTCTGAGCGCCCAGCGGGCCGCAGCGAGAGGCCCTCCCCATCGAAGACGGGTAAGGCGCTGGGCTCGTGGGTTCTGCTACAAGCCCGTTCAAGGTTGCCGCGCCTGCGCGACCGCGGCTGCGCGCGTCGAAGGGCCGCGAGCCGCGTGCCGATTTCTTGCACACTTTCGCGTAATGTCCCTTTAGCGAGCACAAATGGCAAATAGCGTCACGTGCCGGACACACGACTCGGGCATGACGAGGCCCTCCACAAAAAAAACATGCGGCCCCGCGCAAGGCCTTGGGTCTGCTGGTCGTAACGGCAGCTGTCAGGGTAGGGTCATCCTCCGGAGCATCCCGGAGTTCAGCAGGCGGATCCACGTCCTCGTCAGCGGTCCTCTCCGGCCGGGCGTGTAGTGAGGTGCCCGCCAAAAGGCGCGTGCGATCATAGGCGTTCGATTGCATCCGCGCTTCAGTATACACCGTCGCTTGCTCAACCGCCGTAGCGAAGGTCAGGTCGGTCTTCTCCAAGAGTTTGAGACGTAGTTCCTGAGAGGAGACCCCTGCTATGAAGGCATCTAAAAGTCGATCATCTTTAGCCTGCTCGGGAGTCCGTGGCTGGGCGCTGTCCAGCATGAGCTGCCGGAGCTCCTGGGCGTAATGATCCATAGGCTCGTTGGGTTGCTGCCGTCGCGTCTGCAGCAAATAACGCGCATACACAGGGCTTTTTTCTTTTATATAAAGCCGCTTGAGCTCCGCGACGGTAAGATCATACGTCGTGCATTGAGCGACCGAGTGGTAGACCCGGTAGTCGATTTTTGAGTGTAATATTGCCAGCTTCGCGGCAGGCGTCGGAGCGGTATCAGGCTCATTAAAGAGATGCTCCAGTTGCTTGAGCCAGTGCTTGAGTTGCAAGCCTCCGTCCGTGGCTTGTGGGTCGGCGCTGAAAATGGACACCGTCAACGTCTTGTTGCCAGCCATGTCAGCAGATCATAAATGCAATTAAGTGTTGTGGAAAACCATTCAGGTCCGCACAACTTTTAGTCCAACGGTTTGGTTTAATTGCATTTAGATCATCACATCATTCCTGTAAGTAGAAATACACAATAAGCATACGATGCGACATCTCATAAAGCCATTCATATCAGTCAATGCAAGCAAGCTAGATATTCTATAAAGGCGTACCATTAACGAGGCTACCGATGTAACATGTCACAAGGGAGAAGTCTCGGAGCACTGACACAGCAATGGGTCTTATAGTCACGCCCCTAGTGGGGACAACAATGACAGCGAGCAGCGAGCATCCCCACCCGGGTTCAGTACGGATACGATTTCACTACAAGCTTTATCCACAATGGAATTGAAGGTAAGCTTTATCCACAATGGAATTGAAGGCAAGCTTTATCCATAATGGAATTGAAGGTAAGCTTTATACACAATAGAATTGAAGGCAAGCTTTATCCACAATGGAATTGAAGGCAAGCTTTATCCATAATGGAATTGAAGGTAAGCTTTATCCATAATGGAATTGAAGGTAAGCTTTATCCATAATGGAAATGAAGCTAAGCTTTATCCATAATGGAATTGAAGGGAAGCTTTATCCACAATGGAATTGAAGGCAAGCTTTATCCATAATGGAATTGAAGGCAAGCTTTATCCATAATGGAATTGAAGGTAAGCTTTATCCATAACGGAATTGAAGGTAAGCTTTATCCATAATGGAATTGAAGGCAAGCTTTATCCACAATGGAATTGAAGGCAAGCTTTATCCATAATGGAATTGAAGGCAAGCTTTATCCATAATGGAATTGAAGGCAAGCTTTATCCATAATGGAATTGAAGGCAGGCTTTATCCATAATGGAATTGAAGGCAAGCTTTATCCATAATGGAATTGAGGGCAATCTTTTTCCATAATGGATTTGAAGGCAAGCTTTATCCATAATGGAAATGAAGGCAAGCTTTATCCATAATGGAATTGAAGGCAAGCTTTATCCATAATGGAAATGAAGGCAAGCTTTATCCATAATGGAATTGAGGGCAATATTTATCCATAATGGAATTGAAGGCAATCTTTATCCATAATGGAATTGAAGGCAAGCTTTATCCATAATGGAATTGAAGGCAAGCTTTATCCACAATGGAATTGAAGGCAAGCTTTATCCATAATGGAATTGAAGGCAAGCTTTATCCACAATGGAATTGAAGGCAAGCTTTATCCATAATGGAATTGAAGGCAAGCTTTATCCACAATGGAAAGGCAAGCTTTATCCATAATGGAATTGAAGGCAAGCTTTATCCACAATGGAATTGAATGCAAGCTTTATCCACAATGGAATTGAAGGCAAGCTTTATCCATAATGGAATTGAGGGCAATCTTTATCCATAATGGAATTGAGGGCAATCTTTATCCATAATGGAATTGAAGGTAAGCTTTATCCATAATGGAATTGAAGGCAAGCTTTATCCATAATGGAATTGAGGGCAATCTTTATCCATAATGGAATTGAAGGCAAGCTTTATCCATAATGGAATTGAGGGCAATCTTTATCCATAATGGAATTGAAGGCAAGCTTTATCCATAATGGAATTGAAGGCAAGCTTTATCCACAATGGAATTGAAGGCAAGCTTTATCCATAATGGAATTGAAGGCAAGCTTCATCCACAATGGAAATGAAGGCAAACTTTATCCATAATGGAATTGACGGCAAGCTTTATCCATAATGGAATTGAAGGCAGCTTTATCCATAATGGAAATGAAGGCAAGCTTTATCCATAATGGAATTGAAGGTAAGCTTTATCCATAATGGAATTGAAGGTAAGCTTTATCCATAATGGAAATGAAGCTAAGCTTTATCCATAATGGAATTGAAGGCAAGCTTTATCCACAATGGAAAATAAAGGCAAGCTTTATCCGTAATGGAATTGAAGGTAAGCTTTATCCACAATGGAATTGAAGGCAAGCTTTATCCATAATAAAAATGAAGGTAAGCTTTATCCATAATGGAATTGAAGGCAAGCTTTATCCATAATGGAGTTGAAGGTAAGCTTTATCCACAATGGAATTGAAGGTAAGCTTTATCCACAATGGAATTGAAGGCAAGCTTTATCCACAATGGAAAATAAAGGCAAGCTTTATCCATAATGGAATTGAAGGTAAGCTTTATCCACAATGGAATTGAAGGCAAGCTTTATCCATAATAAAAATGAAGGTAAGCGTTTATCCATAATGGAATTGAAGGCAAGCTTTATCCATAATGGAAATGAAGGCAAGCTTTATCCATAATGGAATTGAAATCAAGCTTTATCCATAATGGAAATGAAGGTAAGCTTTATCCATAATGGAATTGAAGGTAAGCTTTAGCCATAATGGAATTGAAGGCAAGCTTTATCCATAATGGAAATGAAGGCAAGCTTTATCCATAATGGAATTGAAGGTAAGCTTTATCCATAATGGAATTGAAGGCAAGCTTTATCCATAATGGAGTTGAAGGCAAGCTTTATCCATAATGGAATTGAAGGTAAGCTTTATCCATAATGGAATTGAAGGTAAGCTTTATCCATAATGGAATTGAAGGTAAGCTTTATCCATAATGGAATTGAAGGTAAGCTTTATCCATAATGGAATTGAAGGTAAGCTTTATCCACAATGGAAATGAAGGTAAGCTTTATCCACAATGGAATTGAAGGTAAGCTTTATCCATAATGGAATTGAAGGTAAGCTTTATCCATAATGGAATTGAAGGTAAGCTTTATCCACAATGGAATTTAAGGTAAGCTTTATCCATAATGGAATTGAAGGTAAGCTTTATCCACAATGGAATTTAAGGTAAGCTTTATCCACAATGGAAATGAAGGTAAGCTTTATCCACAATGGAATTGAAGGTAAGCTTTATCCACAATGGAATTGAAGGTAAGCTTTATCCATAATGGAATTGAAGGTAAGCTTTATCCAGAATGGAAATGAAGGTAAGCTTTATCCATAATGGAATTGAAGGTAAGCTTTATCCATAATGGAATTGAAGGCAAGCTTTATCCATAATGGAGTTGAAGGCAAGCTTTATCCATAATGGAATTGAAGGTAAGCTTTATCCATAATGGAATTGAAGGTAAGCTTTATCCATAATGGAATTGAAGGTAAGCTTTATCCATAATGGAATTGAAGGTAAGCTTTATCCATAATGGAAATGAAGGTAAGCTTTATCCAAAATGGAATTGAAGGTAAGCTTTATCCATAATGGAATTGAAGGCAAGCTTTATCCATAATGGAGTTGAAGGCAAGCTTTATCCATAATGGAATTGAAGGTAAGCTTTATCCATAATGGAATTGAAGGTAAGCTTTTTCCATAATGGAATTGAAGGCAAGCTTTATCCATAATGGAATTGAAGGTAAGCTTTATCCATAATGGAATTGAAGGCAAGCTTTATCCATAATGGAATTGAAGGTAAGCTTTATCCACAATGGAATTGAAGGCAAGCTTTATCCAAAATGGAATTGAAGGTAAGCTTTATCCACAATGGAATTGAAGGCAAGCTTTATCCATAATGGAATTGAAGGTAAGCTTTATCCATAATGGAATTGAAGGCAAGCTTTATCCACAATGGAATTGAAGGCAAGCTTTATCCATAATGGAATTGAAGGCAAGCTTTATCCATAATGGAATTGAAGGCAAGCTTTATCCATAATCGAATTGAAGGCCAGCTTTATCCATAATGGAATTGAAGGCAAGCTTTATCCATAATGGAATTGAAGGCAAGCTTTATCCATAATGGAATTGAAGGCAAGCTTTATCCATAATGGAATTGAAGGCAAGCTTTATCCATAATGGAAATGAAGGCAAGCTTTATCCATAATGGAATTGAAGGCAAACTTTATCCATAATGGAAATGAAGGCAAGCTTTATCCATAATGGAATTGAAGGCAAGCTTTATCCATAATGGAAATGAAGGCAAGCTTTATCCATAATGGAATTGAGGGCAATCTTTATCCATAATGGAATTGAAGGCAATCTTTATCCATAATGGAATTGAAGGCAAGCTTTATCCATAATGGAATTGAAGGCAAGCTTTATCCACAATGGAATTGAAGGCAAGCTTTATCCATAATGGAATTGAAGGCAAGCTTTATCCACAATGGAATTGAAGGCAAGCTTTATCCATAATGGAATTGAAGGCAAGCTTTATCCACAATGGAATTGAAGGCAAGCTTTATCCATAATGGAATTGAAGGCAAGCTTTATCCACAATGGAATTGAAGGCAAGCTTTATCCACAATGGAATTGAAGGCAAGCTTTATCCACAATGGAATTGAAGGCAAGCTTTATCCATAATGGAATTGAGGGCAATTTTTATCCATAATGGAATTGAGGGCAATCTTTATCCATAATGGAATTGAAGGTAAGCTTTATCCATAATGGAATTGAAGGCAAGCTTTATCCATAATGGAATTGAAGGCAATCTTTATCCATAATGGAATTGAAGGCAAGCTTTATCCATAATGGAATTGAAGGCATGCTTTATCCATAATGGAATTGAAGGCAAGCTTTATCCACAATGGAATTGAAGGCAAGCTTTATCCACAATGGAAATGAAGGCAAACTTTATCCATAATGGAATTGACGGCAAGCTTTATCCATAATGGAATTGAAGGCAGCTTTATCCATAATGGAAATGAAGGCAAGCTTGATCCATAATGGAATTGAAGGTAAGCTTTATCCATAATGGAATTGAAGGTAAGCTTGATCCATAATGGAATTGAAGGCAAGCTTTATCCATAATGGAATTGAAGGCAGCTTTATCCATAATGGAAATGAAGGCAAGCTTGATCCATAATGGAATTGAAGGCAAGCTTTATCCATAATGGAATTGAAGGCAAGCTTTATCCACAATGGAAATGAAGGCAAACTTTATCCATAATGGAATTGACGGCAAGCTTTATCCATAATGGAATTGAAGGCAGCTTTATCCATAATGGAAATGAAGGCAAGCTTGATCCATAATGGAATTGAAGGTAAGCTTTATCCATAATGGAATTGAAGGTAAGCTTTATCCATAATGGAAATGAAGGTAAGCTTTAACCATAATGGAATTGATGGCAAGCTTTATCCACAATGGAAAATAAAGGCAAGCTTTATCCATAATGGAATTGAAGGTAAGCTTTATCCACAATGGAATTGAAGGCAAGCTTTATCCATAATAAAAATGAAGGTAAGCTTTATCCATAATGGAATTGAAGGCAAGCTTTATTCATAATGGAATTGAAGGTAAGCTTTATCCACAATGGAATTGAAAGTAAGCTTTATCCACAATGGAATTGAAGGCAAGCTTTATCCACAATGGAAAATAAAGGCAAGCTTTATCCATAATGGAATTGAAGGCAAGCTTTATCCACAATGGAATTGAAGGCAAGCTTTATCCATAATAAAAATGAAGGTAAGCTTTATCCATAATGGAATTGAAGGCAAGCTTTATCCATAATGGAAATGAAGGCAAGCTTTATCCATAATGGAATTGAAATCAAGCTTTATCCATAATGGAAATGAAGGTAAGCTTTATCCATAATGGAATTGAAGGTAAGCTTTATCCATAATGGAATTGAAGGCAAGCTTTATCCATAATGGAAATGAAGGCAAGCTTTATCCATAATGGAATTGAAGGTAAGCTTTATCCATAATGGAATTGAAGGTAAGCTTTATCCATAATGGAAATGAAGGTAAGCTTTATCCATAATGGAATTGAAGGTAAGCTTTATCCATAATGGAATTGAAGGCAAGCTTTATCCATAATGGAGTTGAAGGCAAGCTTTATCCATAATGGAATTGAAGGTAAGCTTTATCCATAATGGAATTGAAGGTAAGCTTTATCCATAATGGAATTGAAGGTAAGCTTTATCCATAATGGAATTGAAGGTAAGCTTTATCCATAATGGAAATGAAGGTAAGCTTTATCCAAAATGGAATTGAAGGTAAGCTTTATCCATAATGGCATTCAAGGCAAGCTTTATCCATAATGGAGTTGAAGGCAAGCTTTATCCATAATGGTATTGAAGGTAAGCTTTATCCATAATGGAATTGAAGGTAAGCTTTTTCCATAATGGAATTGAAGGCAAGCTTTATCCATAATGGAATTGAAGGTAAGCTTTATCCATAATGGAATTGAAGGCAAGCTTTATCCATAATGGAATTGAAGGGAAGCTTTATCCACAATGGAATTGAAGGCAAGCTTTATCCATAATGGAATTGAAGGCAAGCTTTATCCATAATGGAATTGAAGGTAAGCTTTATCCATAACGGAATTGAAGGTAAGCTTTATCCATAATGGAATTGAAGGCAAGCTTTATCCACAATGGAATTGAAGGCAAGCTTTATCCATAATGGAATTGAAGGCAAGCTTTATCCATAATGGAATTGAAGGCAAGCTTTATCCATAATGGAATTGAAGGCAGGCTTTATCCATAATGGAATTGAAGGCAAGCTTTATCCATAATAAAAATGAAGGTAAGCTTTATCCATAATGGAATTGAAGGCAAGCTTTATTCATAATGGAATTGAAGGTAAGCTTTATCCACAATGGAATTGAAAGTAAGCTTTATCCACAATGGAATTGAAGGCAAGCTTTATCCACAATGGAAAATAAAGGCAAGCTTTATCCATAATGGAATTGAAGGCAAGCTTTATCCACAATGGAATTGAAGGCAAGCTTTATCCATAATAAAAATGAAGGTAAGCTTTATCCATAATGGAATTGAAGGCAAGCTTTATCCATAATGGAAATGAAGGCAAGCTTTATCCATAATGGAATTGAAATCAAGCTTTATCCATAATGGAAATGAAGGTAAGCTTTATCCATAATGGAATTGAAGGTAAGCTTTATCCATAATGGAATTGAAGGCAAGCTTTATCCATAATGGAAATGAAGGCAAGCTTTATCCATAATGGAATTGAAGGTAAGCTTTATCCATAATGGAATTGAAGGTAAGCTTTATCCATAATGGAAATGAAGGTAAGCTTTATCCATAATGGAATTGAAGGTAAGCTTTATCCATAATGGAATTGAAGGCAAGCTTTATCCATAATGGAGTTGAAGGCAAGCTTTATCCATAATGGAATTGAAGGTAAGCTTTATCCATAATGGAATTGAAGGTAAGCTTTATCCATAATGGAATTGAAGGTAAGCTTTATCCATAATGGAATTGAAGGTAAGCTTTATCCATAATGGAAATGAAGGTAAGCTTTATCCAAAATGGAATTGAAGGTAAGCTTTATCCATAATGGCATTCAAGGCAAGCTTTATCCATAATGGAGTTGAAGGCAAGCTTTATCCATAATGGAATTGAAGGTAAGCTTTATCCATAATGGAATTGAAGGCAAGCTTTATCCATAATGGAATTGAAGGTAAGCTTTATCCACAATGGAATTGAAGGCAAGCTTTATCCATAATGGAATTGAAGGCAAGCTTTATCCACAATGGAATTGAAGGCAAGCTTTATCCATAATGGAATTGAAGGCAAGCTTTATCCACAATGGAATTGAAGGCAAGCTTTATCCATAATGGAATTGAAGGCAAGCTTTATCCACAATGGAAAGGCAAGCTTTATCCATAATGGAATTGAAGGCAAGCTTTATCCACAATGGAATTGAATGCAAGCTTTATCCACAATGGAATTGAAGGCAAGCTTTATCCATAATGGAATTGAGGGCAATCTTTATCCATAATGGAATTGAGGGCAATCTTTATCCATAATGGAATTGAAGGTAAGCTTTATCCATAATGGAATTGAAGGCAAGCTTTATCCATAATGGAATTGAGGGCAATCTTTATCCATAATGGAATTGAAGGCAAGCTTTATCCATAATGGAATTGAGGGCAATCTTTATCCATAATGGAATTGAAGGCAAGCTTTATCCATAATGGAATTGAAGGCAAGCTTTATCCACAATGGAATTGAAGGCAAGCTTTATCCATAATGGAATTGAAGGCAAGCTTCATCCACAATGGAAATGAAGGCAAACTTTATCCATAATGGAATTGACGGCAAGCTTTATCCATAATGGAATTGAAGGCAGCTTTATCCATAATGGAAATGAAGGCAAGCTTTATCCATAATGGAATTGAAGGTAAGCTTTATCCATAATGGAATTGAAGGTAAGCTTTATCCATAATGGAAATGAAGCTAAGCTTTATCCATAATGGAATTGAAGGCAAGCTTTATCCACAATGGAAAATAAAGGCAAGCTTTATCCGTAATGGAATTGAAGGTAAGCTTTATCCACAATGGAATTGAAGGCAAGCTTTATCCATAATAAAAATGAAGGTAAGCTTTATCCATAATGGAATTGAAGGCAAGCTTTATCCATAATGGAGTTGAAGGTAAGCTTTATCCACAATGGAATTGAAGGTAAGCTTTATCCACAATGGAATTGAAGGCAAGCTTTATCCACAATGGAAAATAAAGGCAAGCTTTATCCATAATGGAATTGAAGGTAAGCTTTATCCACAATGGAATTGAAGGCAAGCTTTATCCATAATAAAAATGAAGGTAAGCGTTTATCCATAATGGAATTGAAGGCAAGCTTTATCCATAATGGAAATGAAGGCAAGCTTTATCCATAATGGAATTGAAATCAAGCTTTATCCATAATGGAAATGAAGGTAAGCTTTATCCATAATGGAATTGAAGGTAAGCTTTAGCCATAATGGAATTGAAGGCAAGCTTTATCCATAATGGAAATGAAGGCAAGCTTTATCCATAATGGAATTGAAGGTAAGCTTTATCCATAATGGAATTGAAGGCAAGCTTTATCCATAATGGAGTTGAAGGCAAGCTTTATCCATAATGGAATTGAAGGTAAGCTTTATCCATAATGGAATTGAAGGTAAGCTTTATCCATAATGGAATTGAAGGTAAGCTTTATCCATAATGGAATTGAAGGTAAGCTTTATCCATAATGGAATTGAAGGTAAGCTTTATCCACAATGGAAATGAAGGTAAGCTTTATCCACAATGGAATTGAAGGTAAGCTTTATCCATAATGGAATTGAAGGTAAGCTTTATCCATAATGGAATTGAAGGTAAGCTTTATCCACAATGGAATTTAAGGTAAGCTTTATCCATAATGGAATTGAAGGTAAGCTTTATCCACAATGGAATTTAAGGTAAGCTTTATCCACAATGGAAATGAAGGTAAGCTTTATCCACAATGGAATTGAAGGTAAGCTTTATCCACAATGGAATTGAAGGTAAGCTTTATCCATAATGGAATTGAAGGTAAGCTTTATCCAGAATGGAAATGAAGGTAAGCTTTATCCATAATGGAATTGAAGGTAAGCTTTATCCATAATGGAATTGAAGGCAAGCTTTATCCATAATGGAGTTGAAGGCAAGCTTTATCCATAATGGAATTGAAGGTAAGCTTTATCCATAATGGAATTGAAGGTAAGCTTTATCCATAATGGAATTGAAGGTAAGCTTTATCCATAATGGAATTGAAGGTAAGCTTTATCCATAATGGAAATGAAGGTAAGCTTTATCCAAAATGGAATTGAAGGTAAGCTTTATCCATAATGGAATTGAAGGCAAGCTTTATCCATAATGGAGTTGAAGGCAAGCTTTATCCATAATGGAATTGAAGGTAAGCTTTATCCATAATGGAATTGAAGGTAAGCTTTTTCCATAATGGAATTGAAGGCAAGCTTTATCCATAATGGAATTGAAGGTAAGCTTTATCCATAATGGAATTGAAGGCAAGCTTTATCCATAATGGAATTGAAGGTAAGCTTTATCCACAATGGAATTGAAGGCAAGCTTTATCCAAAATGGAATTGAAGGTAAGCTTTATCCACAATGGAATTGAAGGCAAGCTTTATCCATAATGGAATTGAAGGTAAGCTTTATCCATAATGGAATTGAAGGCAAGCTTTATCCACAATGGAATTGAAGGCAAGCTTTATCCATAATCGAATTGAAGGCAAGCTTTATCCATAATGGAATTGAAGGCAAGCTTTATCCATAATGGAATTGAAGGCAAGCTTTATCCATAATGGAATTGAAGGCAAGCTTTATCCATAATGGAATTGAAGGCAAGCTTTATCCATAATGGAATTGAAGGCAAGCTTTATCCATAATGGAAATGAAGGCAAGCTTTATCCATAATGGAATTGAAGGCAAACTTTATCCATAATGGAAATGAAGGCAAGCTTTATCCATAATGGAATTGAAGGCAAGCTTTATCCATAATGGAAATGAAGGCAAGCTTTATCCATAATGGAATTGAGGGCAATCTTTATCCATAATGGAATTGAAGGCAATCTTTATCCATAATGGAATTGAAGGCAAGCTTTATCCATAATGGAATTGAAGGCAAGCTTTATCCACAATGGAATTGAAGGCAAGCTTTATCCATAATGGAATTGAAGGCAAGCTTTATCCACAATGGAATTGAAGGCAAGCTTTATCCATAATGGAATTGAAGGCAAGCTTTATCCACAATGGAATTGAAGGCAAGCTTTATCCATAATGGAATTGAAGGCAAGCTTTATCCACAATGGAATTGAAGGCAAGCTTTATCCACAATGGAATTGAAGGCAAGCTTTATCCACAATGGAATTGAAGGCAAGCTTTATCCATAATGGAATTGAGGGCAATTTTTATCCATATTGGAATTGAGGGCAATCTTTATCCATAATGGAATTGAAGGTAAGCTTTATCCATAATGGAATTGAAGGCAAGCTTTATCCATAATGGAATTGAAGGCAATCTTTATCCATAATGGAATTGAAGGCAAGCTTTATCCATAATGGAATTGAAGGCATGCTTTATCCATAATGGAATTGAAGGCAAGCTTTATCCACAATGGAATTGAAGGCAAGCTTTATCCATAATGGAATTGAAGGCAAGCTTTATCCACAATGGAAATGAAGGCAAACTTTATCCATAATGGAATTGACGGCAAGCTTTATCCATAATGGAATTGAAGGCAGCTTTATCCATAATGGAAATGAAGGCAAGCTTGATCCATAATGGAATTGAAGGTAAGCTTTATCCATAATGGAATTGAAGGTAAGCTTTATCCATAATGGAAATGAAGGTAAGCTTTATCCATAATGGAATTGATGGCAAGCTTTATCCACAATGGAAAATAAAGGCAAGCTTTATCCATAATGGAATTGAAGGTAAGCTTTATCCACAATGGAATTGAAGGCAAGCTTTATCCATAATAAAAATGAAGGTAAGCTTTATCCATAATGGAATTGAAGGCAAGCTTTATTCATAATGGAATTGAAGGTAAGCTTTATCCACAATGGAATTGAAAGTAAGCTTTATCCACAATGGAATTGAAGGCAAGCTTTATCCACAATGGAAAATAAAGGCAAGCTTTATCCATAATGGAATTGAAGGCAAGCTTTATCCACAATGGAATTGAAGGCAAGCTTTATCCATAATAAAAATGAAGGTAAGCTTTATCCATAATGGAATTGAAGGCAAGCTTTATCCATAATGGAATTGAAATCAAGCTTTATCCATAATGGAATTGAAGGCAAGCTTTATCCACAATGGAATTGAAGGCAAGCTTTATCCACAATGGAATTGAAGGCAAGCTTTATCCACAATGGAATTGAAGGCAAGCTTTATCCACAATGGAATTGAAGGCAAGCTTTATCCATAATGGAATTGAAGGCAAGCTTTATCCACAATGGAATTGAAGGCAAGCTTTATCCATAATAAAAATGAAGGTAAGCTTTATCCATAATGGAATTGAAGGCAAGCTTTATCCATAATGGAATTGAAATCAAGCTTTATCCATAATGGAATTGAAGGCAAGCTTTATCCACAATGGAATTGAAGGCAAGCTTTATCCATAATAAAAATGAAGGTAAGCTTTATCCATAATGGAAATGAAGGCAAGCTTTATCCATAATGGAATTGAAATCAAGCTTTATCCATAATGGAAATGAAGGTAAGCTTTATCCATAATGGAATTGAAGGTAAGCTTTATCCATAATGGAATTGAAGGCAAGCTTTATCCATAATGGAAATGAAGGCAAGCTTTATCCATAATGGAATTGAAGGTAAGCTTTATCCATAATGGAATTGAAGGTAAGCTTTATCCATAATGGAAATGAAGGTAAGCTTTATCCATAATGGAATTGAAGGTAAGCTTTATCCATAATGGAATTGAAGGCAAGCTTTATCCATAATGGAGTTGAAGGCAAGCTTTATCCATAATGGAATTGAAGGTAAGCTTTATCCATAATGGAATTGAAGGTAAGCTTTATCCATAATGGAATTGAAGGTAAGCTTTATCCATAATGGAATTGAAGGTAAGCTTTATCCATAATGGAAATGAAGGTAAGCTTTATCCAAAATGGAATTGAAGGTAAGCTTTATCCATAATGGAATTGAAGGTAAGCTTTTTCCATAATGGAATTGAAGGCAAGCTTTATCCATAATGGAATTGAAGGTAAGCTTTATCCATAATGGAATTGAAGGCAAGCTTTATCCATAATGGAATTGAAGGCAAGCTTTATCCACAATGGAATTGAAGGCAAGCTTTATCCATAATGGAATTGAAGGTAAGCTTTATCCACAATGGAATTGAAGGCAAGCTTTATCTATAATGGAATTGAAGGTAAGCTTTATCCACAATGGAATTGAAGGCAAGCTTTATCCACAATGGAATTGAAGGCAAGCTTTATCCATAATGGAATTGAAGGCAAGCTTTATCCATAATGGAATTGAAGGCAAGCTTTATCCATAATGGAATTGAAGGCAAGCTTTATCCATAATGGAATTGAAGGCAAGCTTTATCCATAATGGAATTGAAGGCAAGCTTTATCCATAATGGAATTGAAGGCAAGCTTTATCCATAATGGAATTGAAGGCAAGCTTTATCCATAATGGAATTGAAGGCAAGCTTTATCCATAATGGAATTGAAGGCAAGCTTTATCCATAATGGAATTGAAGGCAAGCTTTATCCATAATGGAATTGAAGGCAAGCTTTATCCATAATGGAAATGAAGGCAAGCTTTATCCACAATGGAATTGAAGGCAAGCTTTATCCATAATGGAATTGAAGGCAAGCTTTATCCATAATGGAATTGAGGGCAATCTTTATCCATAATGGAATTGAGGGCAATCTTTATCCATAATGGAATTGAAGGCAAGCTTTATCCATAATGGAAATGAAGGCAAGCTTTATCCATAATGGAAATTGAAGGCAAGCTTTATCCATAATGGAAATGAAGGCAAGCTTTATCCATAATGGAATTGAAGGCAAGCTTTATCCATAATGGAATTGAAGGCAAGCTTTATCCATAATGGAATTGAAGGCAAGCTTTATCCATAATGGAATTGAAGGCAAGCTTTATCCATAATGGAATTGAGGGCAAGCTTTATCCATCATGGAATTGAAGGCAAGCTTTATCCATAATGGAATTCAAGGCAAGCTTTATCCATAATGGAGTTGAAGGCAAGCTTTATCCATAATGGTATTGAAGGTAAGCTTTATCCATAATGGAATTGAAGGTAAGCTTTTTCCATAATGGAATTGAAGGCAAGCTTTATCCATAATGGAATTGAAGGTAAGCTTTATCCATAATGGAATTGAAGGCAAGCTTTATCCATAATGGAATTGAAGGCAAGCTTTATCCACAATGGAATTGAAGGCAAGCTTTATCCATAATGGAATTGAAGGTAAGCTTTATCCACAATGGAATTGAAGGCAAGCTTTATCTATAATGGAATTGAAGGTAAGCTTTATCCACAATGGAATTGAAGGCAAGCTTTATCCACAATGGAATTGAAGGCAAGCTTTATCCATAATGGAATTGAAGGCAAGCTTTATCCATAATGGAATTGAAGGCAAGCTTTATCCATAATGGAATTGAAGGCAAGCTTTATCCATAATGGAATTGAAGGCAAGCTTTATCCATAATGGAATTGAAGGCAAGCTTTATCCATAATGGAATTGAAGGCAAGCTTTATCCATAATGGAATTGAAGGCAAGCTTTATCCATAATGGAATTGAAGGCAAGCTTTATCCATAATGGAATTGAAGGCAAGCTTTATCCATAATGGAATTGAAGGCAAGCTTTATCCATAATGGAATTGAAGGCAAGCTTTATCCATAATGGAAATGAAGGCAAGCTTTATCCACAATGGAATTGAAGGCAAGCTTTATCCATAATGGAATTGAAGGCAAGCTTTATCCATAATGGAATTGAGGGCAATCTTTATCCATAATGGAATTGAGGGCAATCTTTATCCATAATGGAATTGAAGGCAAGCTTTATCCATAATGGAAATGAAGGCAAGCTTTATCCATAATGGAAATTGAAGGCAAGCTTTATCCATAATGGAAATGAAGGCAAGCTTTATCCATAATGGAATTGAAGGCAAGCTTTATCCATAATGGAATTGAAGGCAAGCTTTATCCATAATGGAATTGAAGGCAAGCTTTATCCATAATGGAATTGAAGGCAAGCTTTATCCATAATGGAATTGAGGGCAAGCTTTATCCATCATGGAATTGAAGGCAAGCTTTATCCATAATGGAATTGAAGGCAAGCTTTATCCATAATGGAATTGAAGGCAAGCTTTATCCATCATGGAATTGAAGGCAAGCTTTATCCATCATGGAATTGAAGGCAAGCTTTATCCATAATGGAATTGAAGGCAAGCTTTATCCATAATGGAATTGAGGGCAAGCTTTATCCATCATGGAATTGAAGGCAAGCTTTATCCATAATGGAATTGAAGGCAAGCTTTATCCACAATGGAATTGAAGGCAAGCTTTATCCATAATGGAATTGAGGGCAAGCTTTATCCATAATGGAATTGAAGGCAAGCTTTATCCATAATGGAATTGAGGGCAAGTTTTATCCATAATGGAATTGAAGGGAAGCTTTATCCATAATGGAATTGAAGGCAAGCTTTATCCATAATGGAATTGAGGGCAATCTTTATCCATAATGGAATTGAAGGCAAGCTTTATCCATAATGGAATTGAAGGCAAGCTTTATCCATAATGGAATTGAGGGCAATCTTTATCCATATTGGAATTGAAGGTAAGCTTTATCCATAATGGAAATGAAGGTAAGCTTTATCCATAATGGAATGGAATTGAAGGTAAGCTTTATCCATAATGGAATTGAAGGCAAGCTTTATCCATAATGGAAATGAAGGCAAGCTTTATCCATAATGGAATTGAAGGCAAGCTTTATCCATAATGGAGTTGAAGGCAAGCTTTATCCACAATGGAATTGAAGGCAAGCTTTATCCATAATGGAATTGAAGGCAAGCTTTATCCATGATGGAATTGAAGGCAAGCTTTATCCATAATGGCATTGAAGGCAAGCTTTATCCACAATGGAATTGAAGGCAAGCTTTATCCATAATGGAATTGAAGGCAAGCTTTATCCACAATGGAATTGAAGGCAAGCTTTATCCACAATGGAATTGAAGGCAAGCTTTATCCACAATGGAATTGAAGGCAAGCTTTATCCACAATGGAATTGAAGGCAAGCTTTATCCACAATGGAATTGAAGGCAAGCTTTATCCATAATGGAATTGAAGGCAAGCTTTATCCATAATGGAATTGAAGGCAAGCTTTATCCATTATGGAATTGAAGGCAAGCTTTATCCATAATGGAATTGAAGGCAAGCTTTATACACAATGGAATTGAAGGCAAGCTTTATCCATAATGGAATTGAAGGCAAGCTTTATCCACAATGGAATTGAAGGCAAGCTTTATCCATCATGGAATTGAAGGTAAGCTTTATCCATAATGGAATTGAAGGTAAGCTTTATCCATAATGGAAATGAAGGTAAGCTTTATCCATAATGGAATTGAAGGCAAGCTTTATCCACAATGGAATTGAAGGCAAGCTTTATCCACAATGGAATTGAAGGCAAGCTTTATCCATAATGGAATTGAAGGTAAGCTTTATCCATAATGGAATTGAAGGTAAGCTTTATCCATAATGGAATTGAAGGTAAGCTTTATCCATAATGGAATTGAAGGCAAGCTTTATCCACAATGGAATTGAAGCAAAGCTTTATCCATAATGGAATTGAAGGCAAGCTTTATCCATAATGGAATTGAAGGCAAGCTTTATCCATAATGGAATTGAAGGCAAGCTTTATCCATAATGGAATTGAAGGCAATCTTTATCCATAATGGAATTGAAGGCAAGCTTTATCCATAATGGAATTGAAGGCAAGCTTTATCCATAATGGAAATGAAGGCAAGCTTTATCCATAATGGAATTGAGGGCAATCTTTATCCACAATGGAATTGAAGGCAAGCTTTATCCATAATGGAATTGAAGGCAAGCTTTATCCATAATGGAATTGAAGGCAACCATTCAGAGGCCGGGATGGAGACAACAATTCAGAGGCCGGGATAGAGACAACGATTCAGAGGCAGGGATGGATCCGACGATGGGGAGGCCAGGATGGAGATGGTGACACAGAGGCTGAGATGGAGACAACGATTGTGTAAGTACACTCGTGGTTTCTTTATTTTCCAAGATATTCCAAATTGTTGAAAATGCCATTCCCACATTTCCAATGATAATGCTGTGGTGCTCATTAATTATTCCGGTTTATCAGTTTCCAAATTGCTGATGGCCAGTTCTCTGGTCTTCGTGTTGGTTTATGCCGATGATGCAGAGACGTGGAGGGAGCCGATGATGCTGAGGCCGGTGTGGATCCGATGACGCAGAGGCTGGAGTGGATCCGATGACGGAGAGGCTGGTGTGGATCCGATGATGCTGAGATTGGCGTGGATCCGATGACGCAGAGGCTGGAGTGGATCTGATGATGGGGAGGCCGGGATGGAGACGACGATGCAGAAGCCGGGATGGAGACGACGATGCGGAGGCCGAGATGGAGACGATGATGCAGAGGCTCAGATGGAGACGACGATGCAGAGGCCGAGATGGAGACGACGATGCAGAGGCCGGGCTGGAGATAACGATACTGGAATAACACTCATGTTTTCTTTATTTTCCAAGATATTCCAAATTGTTGAAAATGCCATTCCCACATTCCCAATGATAATGCTGTGGTGCTAATTAATTATTCCGGTTTATCAGTTTCAAAATTGCCGATGGTCAGTTATCTGGTCTTCGTGTTGGTTTTTGCCGACTATGCAGAAACCGGGAGGGAGCCGATGACGCTTAGGCGGGTGTGGATCTGATGACGGAGAGGCTGGCGTGGATCCGATGATGGAGAGGCTGGTGTGGATCGGATGAGGCAGAGGTTGGTGTGGATGCGATGATGCACCAGCTGGCGTGGATCCAATGATGGAGAGTCTGGCGTGGATCCGATGACGGAGAGGCTGGCGTGGATCCGATGATGCAGAGGCTGGCGTGGATCTGATGATGGGGAGGCCGGGATGGAGACGACGATGCAGAAGCCGGGATGGAGACGACGAAGCAGAGGCCGAAATGGAGACGACGATGCAGAGGCCGAGATGGAGACGATGATGCAGAGGCCGAGATTGAGACGACGATGCAGAGGCCGGGCTGGAGATGACGATACTGGAATTACACTCATGGTTTCTTTATTTTCCAAGATATTCCAAATTGTTGTATATGCCATTCCCACATTCCCAATGATAATGCAGTGGTGCTAATTAATTATTCCGGTTTATCAGTTTCCATATTGCTGATGGTCAGTTCTCTGGTCTTCGTGTTGGTTTTGCCGACTATGCAGAGACCGGGAGGGAGCCGATGACGCTGAGGCGGGTGTGGATCTGATTACGCAGAGGCCGGGATGGATCCAATGACGCAGAGACCAGGATGGATCCGATGATGCAGAGGCTGGCGTGGATCCGATGACGGAGAGGCGGGCCTGGATCCGATGACGGAGAGGCTGGCGTGGATCTGATGATGGAGAGGCTGGTGTGGATCTGATGATGCAGAGGCTCGCGTGGATCCGATGACAGAGAGGCTGGCGTGGATGCGATGATGGAAAGGCTGGGGTGGATCTGATGACGGGGAGGCCGGGATGGAGACGACGATGCAGAGGCCGGGATGGAGAGGACGATGCAGAGGCCGCGATGGAGACGACAATGCAGAGGCCGGGACGGAGAGGACGATGCAGAGGCTGGGGTGGAGATGATGACACTGGAAGTTCACTCGTAGTTTCTTTATTTTCCAAGATATTCCCAATTGATGTGGATGCCATTCCCACCTTCCCAATGATAATGCTGTGGTGCTAGTTAATTATTCTGGTTTATCAGTTTCAAAATTGCTGATGGTCAGTTCTCTGGTCTTCGTGTTAGTTTTTGCCGACGATGCAGAGACCGGGAGGGAGCCGATGACGCTGAGGCCGGTGTGTATCTGATGAAGCAGAGGCCAGGATGGATTCGATGACGCAGAGGCCAGGATGGATCCGATGATGCAGAGGCTGGCGTGGATCCGATGACGGAGAGGCTGGCGTGGATCCGATGATGGAGAGGCTGGCGTGGATCCGATGACGGAGAGGCTGGCGTGGATCCGATGATGCAGAGGCTGGCGTGGGTCTGATGATGGGGAGGCCAAGATGGAGACGATGATGCAGAGGCCGAGATGGAGTCGACGATGCATAGGCCGGGCTGGAAATGACGATGCGGAGGCCGAGATGGAGACGATGATGCAGAGGCTCAGATGGAGACGACGATGCAGAGGCCGAGATGGAGACGACGATGCAGAGGCCGAGATGGAGACGACGATGCAGAGGCCGGGCTGGAGATGACGATACTGGAATTACACTCATGTTTTCTTTATTTTCCAAGATATTCCAATTTGTTGAAAATGCCATTCCCACATTCCCAATGATAATGCTGTGGTGCTAATTAATTATTCCGGTTTATCAGTTTCAAAATTGCCGATGGTCAGTTATCTGGTCTTCGTGTTGGTTTTTGCCGACTATGCAGAAACCGGGAGGGAGCCGATGACGCTGAGGCGGGTGTGGATCTGATGACGCATAGGCCGGGATGGATCCAATGACGCAGAGGCCAGGATGGATCCGATGACGCAGAGGCTGGCGTGGATCCGATGACGGAGAGGCTGGCGTGGATCCGATGACGGAGAGGCTGGCGTGGATCCGATGACGGAGAGGCTGGCATGGATCCGATGATGGAGAGGCTGGTGTGGATCTGATGATGCAGAGGCTAGCGTGGATCCGATGATGGAGAGACTGGAGTGGATCCAATGAGCAGAGGTTGGCGTGGATACGATGATGCACCAGCTGGCGTGGATCCGATGACAGAGAGGCTGGCGTGGATGCGATGATCGAAAGGCTGGGGTGGATCTGATGACGGGGAGGCCGGGATGGAGACGACGATGCAGAGGCCGAGATGGAGAGGACGATGCAGAGGCCAAGATGGAGAGGACGATGCAGAGGCTGCGATGGAGACGACAATGCAGAGGCCGCGATGGAGACGACAATGCAGAGGCCGGGATGGAGATGATGACACTGGGAGTCCACTCGTAGTTTCTTTATTTTCCAAGATATTCCAAATTGTTGTATATGCCATTCCCACATCCCAATGATAATGCTGTGGTGCTCATTAATTATTCCGGTTTATCAGTTTCCAAATTGCTGATGGCCAGTTCTCTGGTCTTCTTGTTGGTTTATGCCGATGATGCAGAGACGTGGAGGGAGCCGATGATGCTGAGGCCGGTGTGGATCCGATGACGCAGAGGCCGGGATGGATCCGACAACGCAGAGGCCACGATGGAGACAACGATGCAGAGGCCAGGATGGAGACAACAATTCAGAGGCCGGGATGGAGACAACGATTCAGAGGCCGGGATGGATCCGACGATGGGGAGGCCAGGATGGAGATGGTGACACAGAGGCTGAGATGGAGACAACGATTGTGTAAGTACACTCGTGATTTCTTTATTTTCCAAGATATTCCAAATTGTTGAAAATGCCATTCCCACATTTCCAATGATAATGCTGTGGTGCTCATTAATTATTCCGGTTTATCAGTTTCCAAATGGCTGATGGCCAGTTCTCTGGTCTTCGTGTTGGTTTATGCCGATGATGCAGAGACGTGGAGGGAGCCGATGATGCTGAGGCCGGTGTGGATCCGATGACGCAGAGGCCGGGATGGATTCGATGACGCAGAGGCCAGGATGGATCCGATGACGCAGAGGCTGGCGTGGATCCGATGACGGAGAGGCTGGCATGGATCCGATGATGGAGAGGCTGGCGTGGATCCGATGACGGAGAGGCTGGCGTGGATCCGATGACGGAGAGGCTGGTGTGGATCTGATGATGCTGAGATTGGCGTGGATCCGATGACGCAGAGCCTGGAGTGGATCTGATGATGGGGAGGCCGGGATGGAGACGACGATGCAGAAGCCGGGATGGAGA
Organism: Myxine glutinosa; assembly: GCF_964187855.1. Classification (NCBI taxonomy): domain Eukaryota; kingdom Metazoa; phylum Chordata; class Myxini; order Myxiniformes; family Myxinidae; genus Myxine; species Myxine glutinosa. Next base: position 295,640,590 of record NC_136261.1, read on the forward strand.
CGACGATGCGGAGGCCGAGATGGAGACGATGATGCAGAGGCTCAGATGGAGACGACGATGCAGAGCCGAGATGGAGACGACGATGCAGAGGCCGGGCTGGAGATGACGATACTGGAATTACACTCATGTTTTCTTTATTTTCCAAGATATTCCATTTTGTTGAAAATGCCATTCCCACATTCCCAATGATAATGCTGTGGTGCTAATTAATTATTCCGGTTTATCAGTTTCAAAATTGCCTTTTGCCGACTATGCAGAAACCGGGAGGGAGCCGATGACGCTGAGGCGGGTGTGGATCTGATGACGCAGAGGCCGGGATGGATACAATGACGCAGAGGCCGGGATGGATCCGATGATGCAGAGGCTGGCGTGGATCCGATGACAGAGAGGCTGGCGTGGATCCGATGACGGAGAGGCTGGCGTGGATCCGATGACGGAGAGGCTGGGGTGGATCCGATGACGGAGAGGCTGGCGTGGATCCGATGACGGAGAGGCTGTTGTGGATCGGATGAGGCAGAGGTTGGTGTGGATGCGATGATGCACCAGCTGGCGTGGATCCAATGACGGAGAGTCTGGCGTGGAACGGATGACGGAGAGGCTGGCGTGGATCCGATGACGGAGAGGCTGGCGTGGATCCGATGATGGAGAGGCTGGTGTGGATCGGATGAGGCAGAGGTTGGTGTGGATGCGATGATGCACCAGCTGGCGTGGATCCAATGACGGAGAGTCTGGCGTGGATCCGATGACGGAGAGGCTGGCGTGGATCCGATGATGCAGAGGCTGGCATGGATCCAATGATGCAGAGGCTGGCGTGGATCTGATGATCGGGAGGCCGGGATGGAGACGACGACGATGCAGAAGCCGGGATGGAGACGACGAAGCAGTGGCCGAAATGGAGACGACGATGCAGAGGCCGAGATGGAGACAATGATGGAGAGGCCGAGATTGAGACGACGATGCAGAGGCCGGGCTGGAGATGATTATACTGGAAGTTCACTCGTAGTTTCTTTATTTTCCAAGATATTCCCAATTGATGTGGATGCCATTCCCACATTCCCAATGATAATGCTGTGGTGCTAGTTAATTATTCTGGTTTATCAGTTTCAAAATTGCTGCTGGTCAGTTCTCTGGTCTTCGTGTTGGTTTTTGCCGACGATGCAGAGACCGAGAGGGAGCCGATGACGCAGAGGCAGGGATGGATCCGATGATGCAGAGGCTGGCATGGATCCGATGACGCAGAGACCAGGATGGATCCGATGATGTAGAGGCTGGAATGGATCCGATGACGGAGAGGCTGGCCTGGATCCGATGACGGAGAGGCTGGCGTGGATCCGATGATGGAGAGGCTGGTGTGGATCTGATGATGCAGAGACTAGCGTGGATACGATGACGGAGAGGCTGGAGTGGATCCAATGAGGCAGAGGCTGGCGTGGATGCGATGATTGAAAGGCTGGCGTGGATCTGATGATGGGGAGGCCGGGATGGAGACGACGATGCAGAGGCCGGGATGGAGAGGGCGATGCAGAGGTCGGGATGGAGACAACGATGCAGAGGCCGGGATGGAGAGGACGATGCAGAGGCCGGGATGGAGATGACGATACTGGAATTGCACTCATGGTTTCTTTATTTTCCAAGATATTCCAAATTGTTGAAAATGCCATTCCCACATTCCCAATGATAATGCTGTGGTGCTAATTAATTATTCCGGTTTATCAGTTTCAAAATTGCTGATGGCCAGTTCTCTGTTCTTCGTGTTGGTTTATGCCGATGATGCAGAGACCGGGAGAGAGCCGATGACGCTGAGGCCGGTGTGGATGTGACGATGCAGAGGCCAGGATGGATCCAACGATGTTGAGGATGGAAGGGAGCCAATGATGCCGACGCAGAGGCTGGGATGGAGCCGACGACGCAGCGGCCGCGATGGAGACAACGATGCAGAGGCCGGGGTGGAGACCACGATGCAGAGGCCGGGATAGAGACGACGATGCAGAGGCCGGGATGGAGATGATGATACTGGAAGTTCACTCGTAGTTTCTTTATTTTCCAAGATATTCCAAATTGTTGGATATGCCATTCCCACATTCCCAATGAAAATGCTGTGGTGCTCATTAATTATTCCGGTTTATCAGTTTCCAAATTGCTGATGGCCAGTTCTCTGGTCTTCGTGTTGGTTTATGCCGATGATGCAGAGACGTGGAGGGAGCCAATGATGCTGAGGCCAGTGTGGATCCGATGACGCAGAGGCCGGGATGGATCCGATGACGCAGAGGCCGGGATGGATCCGATGACGCAGAGGCCGGGATGGATCCGATGACGCAGAGGCCGGGATGGATCCGATGACGCAGAGGCCGGGATGGATCCGATGACGCAGAGGCCGGGATGGATCCGATGACGCAGAGGCCGGGATGGATCCGATGACGCAGAGGCCGGCGTGGATCCGATGACGGAGAGGCTGGCGTGGATCTGATGAGGGAGAGGCTGGCGTGGATCCGATGACGGAGAGGCTGGCGTGGATCCGATGACGGAGAGGCTGGCGTGGATCCGATGACGGAGAGGCTGGCGTGGATCCGATGACGGAGAGGCTGGCGTGGATCCGATGACGGAGAGGCTGGCGTGGATCCGATGACGGAGAGGTTGGCGTGGATCCGATGACGGAGAGGCTGGCGTGGATCCGATGACGGAGAGGCTGGCGTGGATCCGATGACGGAGAGGCTGGCGTGGATCCGATGACGGAGAGGCTGGTGTGGATCCGATGACGGAGAGGCTGGCGTGGATCCGATGACGGAGAGGCTGGTGTGGATCGGATGAGGCAGAGGTTGGTGTGGATGCGATGACGCACCAGCTGGCGTGGATCCAATGATGGAGAGTCTGGCGTGGATCCGATGACGGAGAGGCTGGCGTGGATCCGATGATGCAGAGGCTGGCATGGATCCAATGATGCAGAGGCTGGCGTGGATCTGATGATGGGGAGGCTGGGATGGAGACGACGAAGCAGAGGCCGAAATGGAGACGACGATGCAGAGGCCGAAATGGAGACGACGATGCAGAGGCCGAGATGGAGACGATGATGCAGAGGCCGAGATTGAGACGACGATGCAGAGGCCGGGCTGGAGATGACGATTCTGGAATTACACTCATCGTTTCTTTATTTTCCAAGATATTCCAAATTGTTGTATATGCCATTCTCACATTCCCAATGATAATGCTGTGGTGCTAATTAATTATTCCGGTTTATCAGTTTCCATATTGCTGATGGTCAGTTCTCTGATTTTCGTGTTGGTTTTTGCCGACGATGCAGAGACCGGGAGGGAGCCGATGACGCAGAGGCCGGTGTGGATCTGATGACGCAGAGGCCAGGATGGAGTCGATGACGCAGAGGCTGGCGTGGATCCGATGACGGAGAGGCTGGTGTGGATCTGATGATGCTGAGGTTGGCGTGGATCCGATGACGGAGAGGCCGGAGTGGATCTGATGATGGGGAGGCCGGGATGGATCCGATGATGGAGAGGCTGGCGTGGATCCGATGCCGGAGAGGCTGGTGTGGATCTGATGATGGGGAGGCCGGGATGGATCCGATGACGCAGAGGCTGGCGTGGATCCGATGACGGAGAGGCTGGTGTGGATCTGATGATGCTGAGGTTGGCGTAGATCCGATGACGGAGAGGCTGGAGTGGATCTGATGATGGGGATGCCGGGATGGATCCGATGATGGAGAGGCTGGCGTGGATCCGATGATGGAGAGGCTGGTGTGGATCTGATGATGCAGAGGCTGGCGTGGATCTAATGATGGGGAGGTCGGGATGGAGACGACGATGCGGAGGCCGAGATGGAGAGGACGATGCAGAGGCCGCGATGGAGACGACAATGCAGAGGCCGGGACGGAGACGACGATGCAGAGGCCGGGATGGAGACGGCGATGCAGAGGCCGGGATGGAGACGGCGATGCAGAGGCCAGGTTAGAGACCACGATGCAGAGGCCGGGATGGAGATGATGATACTGGAAGTTCACTCGTAGTTTCTTTATTTTCCAAGATATTCCCAATTGATGTGGATGCCATTCCCACATTCCCAATGATAATGCTGTGGTGCTAGTTAATTATTCTGGTTTATCAGTTTCAAAATTGCTGATGGTCAGTTCTCTGGTCTTCGTGTTGGTTTTTGCCGACGATGCAGAGACCGGGAGGGAGCCGATGACGCTGAGGCTGGTGTGGATCTGATGACGCAGAGGCCGGGATGGATCCAACGATGTGGAGGCTGGAAGGGAGCCAATGATGCTGACGCAGCGGCCGCGATGGAGACAACGATGCAGAGGCCAGGATGGAGACAACCATTCAGAGGCCGGGATGGAGACAACGATTCAGAGGCTGGGATGGATCCGACGATGGGGAGGCCAGGATGGAGATGGTGACACAGAGGCTGAGGTGGAGACAACGATTGTGTAAGTACACTCGTGGTTTCTTTATTTTCCAAGATATTCCAAATTGTTGAAAATGCCATTCCCACATTTCCAATGATAATGCTGTGGTGCTCATTAATTATTCCGGTTTATCAGTTTCCAAATTGCTGATGGCCAGTTCTCTTGTCTTCGTGTTGGTTTATGCCGATGATGCAGAGACGTGGAGGGAGCCGATGATGCTGAGGCCGGTGTGGATCCGATGACGCAGAGGCCGGTGTGGATCCGATGACGCAGAGCCTGGTGTGGATCTGATGATGGGGAGGCCGGGATGGATCCGATGATGGGGAGGCCGGGATGGATCCGATGACGCAGAGGCTGGCGTGGATCCGATGACGGAGAGGCTGGTGTGGATCTGATGATGCTGATGTTGGCGTGGATCCAATGACGGAGAGGCTGGACTGGATCTGATGATGGGGAGGCCGGGATGGATCCGATGATGGGGAGGTAGGGATGGAGACGACGATGCGGAGGCCGAGATGGAGAGGACGATGCAGAGGCCGCGATGCAGAGGCCGCGATGGAGACGACAATGCAGAGGCCGGGATGGAGACGACGATGCAGAGGCCGGGATGGAGACGGCGATGCAGAGGCCAAGTTAGCGACCACGATGCAGAGGCCGGGATGGAGATGATGATACTGGAAGTTCACTCGTAGTTTCTTTATTTTCCAAGATATTCCCAATTGATGTGGATGCCATTCCCACATTCCCAATGATAATGCTGTGGTGCGAGTTAATTATTCTGGTTTATCAGTTTCAAAATTGCTGATGGTCAGTTCTCTGGTCTTCGTGTTGGTTTTTGCCGACGATGCAGAGACCGGGAGGGAGCCGATGATGCTGAGGCTGGTGTGGATCTGATGACGCAGAGGCCGGGATGGATCCAACGATGTGGAGGCTGGAAGGGAGCCAATGATGCTGACGCAGAGGCTGGGATGGAGCCGACGACGCAGCGGCCGCGATGGAGACAACGATGCAGAGGCCAGGATGGAGACAACAATTCAGAGGCCGGGATGGAGACAACGATTCAGAGGCCCGGATGGATCCGACGATGGGGAGGCCAGGATGGAGATGGTGACACAGAGGCTGAGATGGAGACAACGATTGTGTAAGTACACTCGTGGTTTCTTTATTTTCCAAGATATTCCAAATTGTTGAAAATGCCATTCCCACATTTCCAATGATAATGCTGTGGTGCTCATTAATTATTCCGGTTTATCAGTTTCCAAATTGCTGATGGCCAGTTCTCTGGTCTTTGTGTTGGTTTATGCCGATGATGCAGAGACGTGGAGGGAGCCAATGATGCTGAGGCCGGTGTGGATCCGATGACGCAGAGGCCGGGATGGATCCGATGACGCAGAGGCCGGGATGGATCCGATGACGGAGAGGCTGGCGTAGATCCGATGAGGGAGAGGCTGGCGTGGATCCGATGACGGAGAGGCTGGCATGGATCCGATGATGGAGAGGCTGGTGTGGATCGGATGAGGCAGAGGTTGGTGTGGATGCGATGATGCACCAGCTGGCGTGGATCCAATGACGGAGAGTCTGGCGTGGATCCGATGATGGAGAGCCTGGCGTGGATCCGATGACGGAGAGGCTGGCGTGGATCCGATGATGGAGAGGCTGGCGTGGATCCGATGACGGAGAGGCTGGCGTGGATCCGATGATGGAGAGGCTGGTGTGGATCGGATGAGGCAGAGGTTGGTGTGGATGCGATGATGCACCAGCTGGCGTGGATCCAATGATGGAGAGTCTGGCGTGGATCCGATGACGGAGAGGCTGGCGTGGATCCGATGATGCAGAGGCTGGCATGGATCCAATGATGCAGAGGCTGGCGTGGATCTGATGATGGGGAGGCCGGGATGGAGACGACGATGCAGAAGCCGGGATGGAGACGACGAAGCAGAGGCCGAAATGGAGACGACGATGCAGAGGCTGAGATGGAGACGATGATGCAGAGGCCGAGATTGAGACGACGATGCAGAGGCCGGGCTGGAGATGGCGATTCTGGAATTACACTCATCGTTTCTTGATTTCCCAAGATATTCCAAATTGTTGTAAATGCCATTCCCACATTCCCAATGATAATGCTGTGGTGCTAGTTAATTATTCCGGTTTATCAGTTTCAAGATTGCTGATAGTCAGTTCTCTGGTCTTCGTGTTGGTTTTTGCCGATGATGCAGAGACCCGAAGGGAGCCGATGACACTGAGGCCGGTGTGGATCTGATGACGCAGAGGCCGGGATGGATCCGATGACGCAGAGGCCAGGATGGATCCGATGACGCAGAGGCTGGCATGGATCCGATGACGGAGAGGCTGGTGTGCATCCGATGACGGAGAGGCTGGTGTGGATCTGATGATGCAGAGGCTGGCATGGATCCAATGATGCAAAGGCTGGCGTGGATCTGATGATGGGGAGGTCGGGATGGAGACGACGATGCAGAGGCCGAGATGGAGAGGACGATGCAGAGGCCGAGATGGAGAGGACGATGCAGAGGCCGCGATGGAGACGACAATGCAGAGGCCAGGATAGAGACGACGATGCAGAGGCCGGGATCGAGATGATGACACTGGAAGTCCACTCGTAGTTTCTTTATTTTCCAAGAAATTCCCAATTGATGTGGATGCCATTCCCACATCCCAATGATAATGCTGTGGTGCTCATGAATTATTCCGGTTTATCAGTTTCCAAATTGCTGATGGCCAGTTCTCTGGTCTTCTTGTTGGTTTATGCCGATGATGCAGAGACGTGGAGGGAGCCGATGATGCTGAGGCCGGTGTGGATCCGATGACGCAGAGGCCGGGATGGATCCGATGACGCAGAGGCCAGGATGGATCCGATGACGCAGAGGCTGGCATGGATCCGATGACGGAGAGGCTGGTGTGGATGTGACGATGCAGAGGCCAGGATGGATCCAACGATGTGGAGGCTGGAAGGGAGCCAATGATGCTGACGCAGAGGCTGGGATGGAGCCGACGACGCAGCGGCCGCGATGGAGACAACGATGCAGAGGCCAGGATGGAGACAACGATTCAGAGGCCGGGATGGATCCGATGACGCAGAGGCCAGGATGGATCCGATGACGCAGAGGCTGGCATGGATCCGATGACGGAGAGGCTGGTGTGGATCTGATGTTGCTGAGGTTGGCGTGGATCCGATGACGGAGAGGCTGGAGTGGATCTGATGATGGGGAGGCCGGGATGGATCCGATGATGGAGAGGCTGGCATGGATCCGATGACGGAGAGGCTGGAGTGGATCTGATGATGGGGAGGCCGGGATGGATCTGATGATGGGGAGGCCGGGATGGATCCGATGATGGAGAGGCTGGCGTGGATCCGATGATGGAGAGGCTGGTGTGGATCTGATGATGCAGAGGCTGGCGTGGATCTGATGATGGGGAGGTCGGGATGGAGACGACGATGCGGGGGCCGAGATGGAGAGGACGATGCAGAGGCCGCGATGGAGACGACAATGCAGAGGCCGGGACGGAGACGACGATGCAGAGGCCGGGATGGAGACGGCGATGCAGAGGCCAGGTTAGAGACCACGATGCAGAGGCCGGGATGGATCCGACGATGGGGAGGCCAGGATGGAGATGGTGACACAGAGGCTGAGATGGAGACAACGATTGTGTAAGTACACTCGTGGTTTCTTTATTTTCCAAGATATTCCAAATTGTTGAAAATGCCATTCCCACATTTCCAATGATAATGCTGTGGTGCTCATTAATTATTCCGGTTTATCAGTTTCCAAATTGCTGATGGCCAGTTCTCTGGTCTTCTTGTTGGTTTATGCCGATGATGCAGAGACGTGGAGGGAGCCGATGATGCTGAGGCCGGTGTGGATCCGATGACGCAGAGGCCGGGATGGATCCGATGACGCAGAGGCCAGGATGGATCCGATGACGCAGAGGCCAGGATGGATCCGATGACGCAGAGGCAGGGATGGATCCGATGACGCAGAGGCTGGCATGGATCCGATGACGGAGAGGCTGGTGTGGATCGGATGAGGCAGAGGTTGGTGTGGATGCGATGATGCACCAGCTGGCGTGGATCCAATGACGGAGAGTCTGGCGTGGATCCGATGACGGAGAGGCTGGCGTGGATCCGATGACGGAGAGGCTGGCGTGGATCCGATGATGGAGAGGCTGGTGTGGATCGGATGATCGGGAGGCCGGGATGGAGACGACGATGCAGAAGCCGGGATGGAGACGACGAAGCAGAGGCCGAAATGGAGACGACGATGCATAGGCCGAGATGGAGACGATGATGGAGAGGCCAAGATTGAGACGACGATGCAGAGGCCGGGCTGGAGATGATGATACTGGAATTACACTCATGGTTTCTTTATTTTCCAAGATATTCCAAATTGTTGGATATGCCATTCCCACATTCCCAATGAAAATGCTGTGGTGCTCATTAATTATTCCGGTTTATCAGTTTCCAAATTGCTGATGGCCAGTTCTCTGGTCTTCGTGTTGGTTTATGCCGATGATGCAGAGACGTGGAGGGAGCCAATGATGCTGAGGCCGGTGTGGATCCGATGACGCAGAGGCCGGGATGGATCCGATGACGCAGAGGCCGGGATGGATCCGATGACGCAGAGGCCGGGATGGATCCGATGACGCAGAGGCCGGGATGGATCCGATGACGCAGAGGCCGGGATGGATCCGATGACGCAGAGGCCGGCGTGGATCCGATGACGGAGAGGCTGGCGTGGATCTGATGAGGGAGAGGCTGGCGTGGATCCGATGATGGAGAGGCTGGCATGGATCCGATGACGGAGAGGCTGGCGTGGATCCGATGACGGAGAGGCTGGCGTGGATCCGATGACGGAGAGGCTGGCGTGGATCCGATGACGGAGAGGCTGGCGTGGATCCGATGACGGAGAGGCTGGCGTGGATCCGATGACGGAGAGGCTGGCATGGATCCGATGATGGAGAGGCTGGTGTGGATCGGATGAGGCAGAGGTTGGTGTGGATGCGATGATGCACCAGCTGGCGTGGATCCAATGACGGAGAGTCTGGCGTGGATCCGATGATGGAGAGCCTGGCGTGGATCCGATGACGGAGAGGCTGGCGTGGATCCGATGATGGAGAGGCTGGCGTGGATCCGATGACGGAGAGGCTGGCGTGGATCCGATGATGGAGAGGCTGGTGTGGATCGGATGAGGCAGAGGTTGGTGTGGATGCGATGATGCACCAGCTGGCGTGGATCCAATGATGGAGAGTCTGGCGTGGATCCGATGACGGAGAGGCTGGCGTGGATCCGATGATGCAGAGGCTGGCATGGATCCAATGATGCAGAGGCTGGCGTGGATCTGATGATGGGGAGGCCGGGATGGAGACGACGATGCAGAAGCCGGGATGGAGACGACGAAGCAGAGGCCGAAATGGAGACGACGATGCAGAGGCTGAGATGGAGACGATGATGCAGAGGCCGAGATTGAGACGACGATGCAGAGGCCGGGCTGGAGATGGCGATTCTGGAATTACACTCATCGTTTCTTTATTTCCCAAGATATTCCAAATTGTTGTAAATGCCATTCCCACATTCCCAATGATAATGCTGTGGTGCTAGTTAATTATTCCGGTTTATCAGTTTCAAGATTGCTGATAGTCAGTTCTCTGGTCTTCGTGTTGGTTTTTGCCGATGATGCAGAGACCCGAAGGGAGCCGATGACACTGAGGCCGGTGTGGATCTGATGACGCAGAGGCCGGGATGGATCCGATGACGCAGAGGCCAGGATGGATCCGATGACGCAGAGGCTGGCATGGATCCGATGACGGAGAGGCTGGTGTGCATCCGATGACGGAGAGGCTGGTGTGGATCTGATGATGCAGAGGCTGGCATGGATCCAATGATGCAAAGGCTGGCGTGGATCTGATGATGGGGAGGTCGGGATGGAGACGACGATGCAGAGGCCGAGATGGAGAGGACGATGCAGAGGCCGAGATGGAGAGGACGATGCAGAGGCCGCGATGGAGACGACAATGCAGAGGCCAGGATAGAGACGACGATGCAGAGGCCGGGATCGAGATGATGACACTGGAAGTCCACTCGTAGTTTCTTTATTTTCCAAGAAATTCCCAATTGATGTGGATGCCATTCCCACATCCCAATGATAATGCTGTGGTGCTCATGAATTATTCCGGTTTATCAGTTTCCAAATTGCTGATGGCCAGTTCTCTGGTCTTCTTGTTGGTTTATGCCGATGATGCAGAGACGTGGAGGGAGCCGATGATGCTGAGGCCGGTGTGGATCCGATGACGCAGAGGCCGGGATGGATCCGATGACGCAGAGGCCAGGATGGATCCGATGACGCAGAGGCTGGCATGGATCCGATGATGGAGAGGCTGGTGTGGATGTGACGATGCAGAGGCCAGGATGGATCCAACGATGTGGAGGCTGGAAGGGAGCCAATGATGCTGACGCAGAGGCTGGGATGGAGCCGACGACGCAGCGGCCGCGATGGAGACAACGATGCAGAGGCCAGGATGGAGACAACGATTCAGAGGCCGGGATGGATCCGATGACGCAGAGGCCAGGATGGATCCGATGACGCAGAGGCTGGCATGGATCCGATGACGGAGAGGCTGGTGTGGATCTGATGTTGCTGAGGTTGGCGTGGATCCGATGACGGAGAGGCTGGAGTGGATCTGATGATGGGGAGGCCGGGATGGATCCGATGATGGAGAGGCTGGCATGGATCCGATGACGGAGAGGCTGGAGTGGATCTGATGATGGGGAGGCCGGGATGGATCTGATGATGGGGAGGCCGGGATGGATCCGATGATGGAGAGGCTGGCGTGGATCCGATGATGGAGAGGCTGGTGTGGATCTGATGATGCAGAGGCTGGCGTGGATCTGATGATGGGGAGGTCGGGATGGAGACGACGATGCGGGGGCCGAGATGGAGAGGACGATGCAGAGGCCGCGATGGAGACGACAATGCAGAGGCCGGGACGGAGACGACGATGCAGAGGCCGGGATGGAGACGGCGATGCAGAGGCCAGGTTAGAGACCACGATGCAGAGGCCGGGATGGATCCGACGATGGGGAGGCCAGGATGGAGATGGTGACACAGAGGCTGAGATGGAGACAACGATTGTGTAAGTACACTCGTGGTTTCTTTATTTTCCAAGATATTCCAAATTGTTGAAAATGCCATTCCCACATTTCCAATGATAATGCTGTGGTGCTCATTAATTATTCCGGTTTATCAGTTTCCAAATTGCTGATGGCCAGTTCTCTGGTCTTCTTGTTGGTTTATGCCGATGATGCAGAGACGTGGAGGGAGCCGATGATGCTGAGGCCGGTGTGGATCCGATGACGCAGAGGCCGGGATGGATCCGATGACGCAGAGGCCAGGATGGATCCGATGACGCAGAGGCCAGGATGGATCCGATGACGCAGAGGCAGGGATGGATCCGATGACGCAGAGGCTGGCATGGATCCGATGACGGAGAGGCTGGTGTGGATCGGATGAGGCAGAGGTTGGTGTGGATGCGATGATGCACCAGCTGGCGTGGATCCAATGACGGAGAGTCTGGCGTGGATCCGATGACGGAGAGGCTGGCGTGGATCCGATGACGGAGAGGCTGGCGTGGATCCGATGATGGAGAGGCTGGTGTGGATCGGATGATCGGGAGGCCGGGATGGAGACGACGATGCAGAAGCCGGGATGGAGACGACGAAGCAGAGGCCGAAATGGAGACGACGATGCATAGGCCGAGATGGAGACGATGATGGAGAGGCCAAGATTGAGACGACGATGCAGAGGCCGGGCTGGAGATGATGATACTGGAATTACACTCATGGTTTCTTTATTTTCCAAGATATTCCAAATTGTTGGATATGCCATTCCCACATTCCCAATGAAAATGCTGTGGTGCTCATTAATTATTCCGGTTTATCAGTTTCCAAATTGCTGATGGCCAGTTCTCTGGTCTTCGTGTTGGTTTATGCCGATGATGCAGAGACGTGGAGGGAGCCAATGATGCTGAGGCCGGTGTGGATCCGATGACGCAGAGGCCGGGATGGATCCGATGACGCAGAGGCCGGGATGGATCCGATGACGCAGAGGCCGGGATGGATCCGATGACGCAGAGGCCGGGATGGATCCGATGACGCAGAGGCCGGCGTGGATCCGATGACGGAGAGGCTGGCGTGGATCTGATGAGGGAGAGGCTGGCGTGGATCCGATGATGGAGAGGCTGGCATGGATCCGATGACGGAGAGGCTGGCGTGGATCCGATGACGGAGAGGCTGGCGTGGATCCGATGACGGAGAGGCTGGCGTGGATCCGATGACGGAGAGGCTGGCGTGGATCCGATGACGGAGAGGCTGGCGTGGATCCGATGACGGAGAGGCTGGCGTGGATCCGATGACGGAGAGGCTGGCGTGGATCCGATGACGGAGAGGCTGGCGTGGATCCGATGACGGAGAGGCTGGCGTGGATCCGATGACGGAGAGGCTGGCGTGGATCGGATGAGGCAGAGGTTGGTGTGGATGCGATGATGCACCAGCTGGCGTGGATCCAATGATGGAGAGTCTGGCGTGGATCCGATGACGGAGAGGCTGGCGTGGATCCGATGATGCAGAGGCTGGCATGGATCCAATGATGCAGAGGCTGGCGTGGATCTGATGATGGGGAGGCTGGGATGGAGACGACGAAGCAGAGGCCGAAATGGAGACGACGATGCAGAGGCCGAAATGGAGACGACGATGCAGAGGCCGAGATGGAGACGATGATGCAGAGGCCGAGATTGAGACGACGATGCAGAGGCCGGGCTGGAGATGACGATTCTGGAATTACACTCATCGTTTCTTTATTTTCCAAGATATTCCAAATTGTTGTATATGCCATTCTCACATTCCCAATGATAATGCTGTGGTGCTAATTAATTATTCCGGTTTATCAGTTTCCATATTGCTGATGGTCAGTTCTCTGATTTTCGTGTTGGTTTTTGCCGACGATGCAGAGACCGGGAGGGAGCCGATGACGCAGAGGCCGGTGTGGATCTGATGACGCAGAGGCCAGGATGGAGTCGATGACGCAGAGGCTGGCGTGGATCCGATGACGGAGAGGCTGGTGTGGATCTGATGATGCTGAGGTTGGCGTGGATCCGATGACGGAGAGGCCGGAGTGGATCTGATGATGGGGAGGCCGGGATGGAGAGGCTGGCGTGGATCCGATGCCGGAGAGGCTGGTGTGGATCTGATGATGGGGAGGCCGGGATGGATCCGATGACGCAGAGGCTGGCGTGGATCCGATGACGGAGAGGCTGGTGTGGATCTGATGATGCTGAGGTTGGCGTAGATCCGATGACGGAGAGGCTGGAGTGGATCTGATGATGGGGATGCCGGGATGGATCCGATGATGGAGAGGCTGGCGTGGATCCGATGATGGAGAGGCTGGTGTGGATCTGATGATGCAGAGGCTGGCGTGGATCTAATGATGGGGAGGTCGGGATGGAGACGACGATGCGGAGGCCGAGATGGAGAGGACGATGCAGAGGCCGCGATGGAGACGACAATGCAGAGGCCGGGACGGAGACGACGATGCAGAGGCCGGGATGAAGACGGCGATGCAGAGGCCGGGATGGAGACGGCGATGCAGAGGCCAGGTTAGAGACCACGATGCAGAGGCCGGGATGGAGATGATGATACTGGAAGTTCACTCGTAGTTTCTTTATTTTCCAAGATATTCCCAATTGATGTGGATGCCATTCCCACATTCCCAATGATAATGCTGTGGTGCTAGTTAATTATTCTGGTTTATCAGTTTCAAAATTGCTGATGGTCAGTTCTCTGGTCTTCGTGTTGGTTTTTGCCGACGATGCAGAGACCGGGAGGGAGCCGATGACGCTGAGGCTGGTGTGGATCTGATGACGCAGAGGCCGGGATGGATCCAACGATGTGGAGGCTGGAAGGGAGCCAATGATGCTGACGCAGCGGCCGCGATGGAGACAACGATGCAGAGGCCAGGATGGAGACAACCATTCAGAGGCGGGATGGAGACAACGATTCAGAGGCTGGGATGGATCCGACGATGGGGAGGCCAGGATGGAGATGGTGACACAGAGGCTGAGGTGGAGACAACGATTGTGTAAGTACACTCGTGGTTTCTTTATTTTCCAAGATATTCCAAATTGTTGAAAATGCCATTCCCACATTTCCAATGATAATGCTGTGGTGCTAATTAATTATTCCGGTTTATCAGTTTCCAAATTGCTGATGGCCAGTTCTCTTGTCTTCGTGTTGGTTTATGCCGATGATGCAGAGACGTGGAGGGAGCCGATGATGCTGAGGCCGGTGTGGATCCGATGACGCAGAGGCCGGTGTGGATCCGATGACGCAGAGGCTGGTGTGGATCTGATGATGGGGAGGCCGGGATGGATCCGATGATGGGGAGGCCGGGATGGATCCGATGACGCAGAGGCTGGCGTGGATCCGATGACGGAGAGGCTGGTGTGGATCTGATGATGCTGAGGTTGGCGTGGATCCGATGACGGAGAGGCTGGACTGGATCTGATGATGGGGAGGCCGGGATGGATCCGATGATGGGGAGGTAGGGATGGAGACAACGATGCGGAGGCCGAGATGGAGAGGACGATGCAGAGGCCGCGATGCAGAGGCCGCGATGGAGACGACAATGCAGAGGCCGGGACGGAGACGACGATGCAGAGGCCGGGATGGAGACGGCGATGCAGAGGCCAAGTTAGCGACCACGATGCAGAGGCCGGGATGGAGATGATGATACTGGAAGTTCACTCGTAGTTTCTTTATTTTCCAAGATATTCCCAAATGATGTGGATGCCATTCCCACATTCCCAATGATAATGCTGTGGTGCGAGTTAATTATTCTGGTTTATCAGTTTCAAAATTGCTGATGGTCAGTTCTCTGGTCTTCGTGTTGGTTTTTGCCGACGATGCAGAGACCGGGAGGGAGCCGATGATGCTGAGGCTGGTGTGGATCTGATGACGCAGAGGCCGGGATGGATCCAACGATGTGGAGGCTGGAAGGGAGCCAATGATGCTGACGCAGAGGCTGGGATGGAGCCGACGACGCAGCGGCCGCGATGGAGACAACGATGCAGAGGCCAGGATGGAGACAACAATTCAGAGGCCGGGATGGAGACAACGATTCAGAGGCCCGGATGGATCCGACGATGGGGAGGCCAGGATGGAGATGGTGACACAGAGGCTGAGATGGAGACAACGATTGTGTAAGTACACTCGTGGTTTCTTTATTTTCCAAGATATTCCAAATTGTTGAAAATGCCATTCCCACATTTCCAATGATAATGCTGTGGTGCTCATTAATTATTCCGGTTTATCAGTTTCCAAATTGCTGATGGCCAGTTCTCTGGTCTTTGTGTTGGTTTATGCCGATGATGCAGAGACGTGGAGGGAGCCAATGATGCTGAGGCCGGTGTGGATCCGATGACGCAGAGGCCGGGATGGATCCGATGACGCAGAGGCCGGGATGGATCCGATGACGGAGAGGCTGGCGTAGATCCGATGAGGGAGAGGCTGGCGTGGATCCGATGACGGAGAGGCTGGCGTGGATCCGATGATGGAGAGGCTGGTGTGGATCGGATGAGGCAGAGGTTGGTGTGGATGCGATGATGCACCAGCTGGCGTGGATCCAATGACGGAGAGTCTGGCGTGGATCCGATGATGGAGAGCCTGGCGTGGATCCGATGACGGAGAGGCTGGCGTGGATCCGATGATGGAGAGGCTGGCGTGGATCCGATGACGGAGAGGCTGGCGTGGATCCGATGATGGAGAGGCTGGTGTGGATCGGATGAGGCAGAGGTTGGTGTGGATGCGATGATGCACCAGCTGGCGTGGATCCAATGATGGAGAGTCTGGCGTGGATCCGATGACGGAGAGGCTGGCGTGGATCCGATGATGCAGAGGCTGGCATGGATCCAATGATGCAGAGGCTGGCGTGGATCTGATGATGGGGAGGCCGGGATGGAGACGACGATGCAGAAGCCGGGATGGAGACGACGAAGCAGAGGCCGAAATGGAGACGACGATGCAGAGGCTGAGATGGAGACGATGATGCAGAGGCCGAGATTGAGACGACGATGCAGAGGCCGGGCTGGAGATGGCGATTCTGGAATTACACTCATCGTTTCTTTATTTCCCAAGATATTCCAAATTGTTGTAAATGCCATTCCCACATTCCCAATGATAATGCTGTGGTGCTAGTTAATTATTCCGGTTTATCAGTTTCAAGATTGCTGATAGTCAGTTCTCTGGTCTTCGTGTTGGTTTTTGCCGATGATGCAGAGACCCGAAGGGAGCCGATGACACTGAGGCCGGTGTGGATCTGATGACGCAGAGGCCGGGATGGATCCGATGACGCAGAGGCCAGGATGGATCCGATGACGCAGAGGCTGGCATGGATCCGATGACGGAGAGGCTGGTGTGCATCCGATGACGGAGAGGCTGGTGTGGATCTGATGATGCAGAGGCTGGCATGGATCCAATGATGCAAAGGCTGGCGTGGATCTGATGATGGGGAGGTCGGGATGGAGACGACGATGCAGAGGCCGAGATGGAGAGGACGATGCAGAGGCCGAGATGGAGAGGACGATGCAGAGGCCGCGATGGAGACGACAATGCAGAGGCCAGGATAGAGACGACGATGCAGAGGCCGGGATCGAGATGATGACACTGGAAGTCCACTCGTAGTTTCTTTATTTTCCAAAAATTCCCAATTGATGTGGATGCCATTCCCACATCCCAATGATAATGCTGTGGTGCTCATGAATTATTCCGGTTTATCAGTTTCCAAATTGCTGATGGCCAGTTCTCTGGTCTTCTTGTTGGTTTATGCCGATGATGCAGAGACGTGGAGGGAGCCGATGATGCTGAGGCCGGTGTGGATCCGATGACGCAGAGGCCGGGATGGATCCAATGACGCAGAGGCCAGGATGGATCCGATGACGCAGAGGCTGGCATGGATCCGATGACGGAGAGGCTGGTGTGGATGTGACGATGCAGAGGCCAGGATGTATCCAACGATGTGGAGGCTGGAAGGGAGCCAATGATGCTGACGCAGAGGCTGGGATGGAGCCGACGACGCAGCGGCCGCGATGGAGACAACGATGCAGAGGCCAGGATGGAGACAACGATTCAGAGGCCGGGATGGATCCGATGACGCAGAGGCCAGGATGGATCCGATGACGCAGAGGCTGGCATGGATCCGATGACGGAGAGGCTGGTGTGGATCTGATGATGCTGAGGTTGGCGTGGATCCGATGACGGAGAGGCTGGAGTGGATCTGATGATGGGGAGGCCGGGATGGATCCGATGATGGAGAGGCTGGCATGGATCCGATGACGGAGAGGCTGGAGTGGATCTGATGATGGGGAGGCCGGGATGGATCTGATGATGGGGAGGCCGGGATGGATCCGATGATGGAGAGGCTGGCGTGGATCCGATGATGGAGAGGCTGGTGTGGATCTGATGATGCAGAGGCTGGCGTGGATCTGATGATGGGGAGGTCGGGATGGAGACGACGATGCGGGGGCCGAGATGGAGAGGACGATGCAGAGGCCGCGATGGAGACGACAATGCAGAGGCCGGGACGGAGACGACGATGCAGAGGCCAGGATGGAGACGGCGATGCAGAGGCCAGGTTAGAGACCACGATGCAGAGGCCGGGATGGATCCGACGATGAGGAGGCCAGGATGGAGATGGTGACACAGAGGCTGAGATGGAGACAACGATTGTGTAAGTACACTCGTGGTTTCTTTATTTTCCAAGATATTCCAAATTGTTGAAAATGCCATTCCCACATTTCCAATGATAATGCTGTGGTGCTCATTAATTATTCCGGTTTATCAGTTTCCAAATTGCTGATGGCCAGTTCTCTGGTCTTCGTGTTGGTTTATGCCGATGATGCAGAGACGTGGAGGGAGCCGATGGAGCTGAGGCCGGTGTGGATCCGATGACGCAGAGGCTGGAGTGGATCCGATCACGGAGAGGATGGTGTGGATCTGATGATGCTGAGATTGGCGTGGATCCGATGACGCAGAGGCTGGAGTGGATCTGATGATGGGGAGGCCGGGATGGAGACGACGATGCGGAAGCCGGGATGGATCTGATGATGGGGAGGCCGAGATGGAGACGATGATGCAGAGGCTCAGATGGAGACGACGATGCAGAGGCCGGGCTGGAGATAACGATACTCGAATTACACTAATGTTTTCTTTATTTTCCAAGATATTCCAAATTGTTGAAAATGCCATTCCCACATTCCCAATGATAATGCTGTGGTGCTAATTAATTATTCCGGTTTGTCAGTTTCAAAATTGCCGATGGTCAGTTATCTGGTCTTCGTGTTGGTTTTTGCCGACTATGCAGAAACCGGGAGGGAGCCGATGACGCTGAGGCGGGTGTGGATCTGATGACGCAGAGGCCAGGATGGATCCGATGATGCAGAGGCTGGCGTGGATCCGATGACGGAGAGGCTGGCGTGGATCCGATGACGGAGAGGCTGGCGTGGATCCGATGACGGAGAGGCTGGCGTGGATCCGATGACGGAGAGGCTGGCGTGGATCCGATGATGGAGAGGCTGGCGTGGATCCGATGACGGAGAGGCTGGCGTGGATCCGATGACGGAGAGGCTGGCGTGGATCCGGTGATGGGGAGGTCGGGATGGAGACGACGATGCAGAGGCTGAGATGGAGACAGCGATGCAGAGGCCGGGATGGAGATGATGACACTGGAAGTCCACTCGTAGTTTCCTTATTTTCCAAGAAATTCCCAATTGATGTGGATGCCATTCCCACATCCCAATGATAATGCTGTGGTGCTCATTAATTTTTCCGGTTTATCAGTTTCCAAATTGCTGATGGCCAGTTCTCTGGTCTTCCTGTTGGTTTATGCCGATGATGCAGAGACGTGGAGGGAGCCGATGATGCTGAGGCTGGTGTGGTACTGATGATGCTGAGGTTGGCGTGGATCCGATGACGCAGAGGCTGGAGTGGATCTGATGACGGAGAGGCTGGTGTGGATCTGATGATGCTGAGATTGGCGTGGATCCGATGACGCAGAGGCTGGAGTGGATCTGATGATGGGGAGGCCGGGATGGAGACGACGATGCAGAAGCCGGGATGGAGACGACGATGCGGAGGCCGGGATGGAGACGATGATGCAGAGGCTCAGATGGAGACGACGATGCAGAGGCCGAGATGGAGACGACGATGCAGAGGCCGGGCTGGAGATAACGATACTGGAATTACACTCATGTTTTCTTTATTTTCCAAGATATTCCAAATTGTTGAAAATGCCATTCCCACATTCCCAATGATAATGCTGTGGTGCTAATTAATTATTCCGGTTTATCAGTTTCAAAATTGCCGATGGTCAGTTATCTGGTCTTCGTGTTGGTTTTTGCCGACTATGCAGAAACCGGGAGGGAGCCGATGACGCTGAGGCGGGTGTGGATCTGATGATGCAGAGGCCAGGATGGATCCGATGATGCAGAGGCTGGCGTGGATCCGATGATGGAGAGGCTGGCGTGGATCCGATGACGGAGAGGCTGGTGTGGATCTGATGATGGGGAGGTCGGGATGGAGACGACGATGCGGAGCCCGAGATGGAGAGGACGATGCAAAGGCCGCGATGGAGACGACAATGCAGAGGCCGGGATGGAGACGACGATGCAGAGGCCGGGGTGGAGACGGCGATGCAGAGGCCAGCATAGAGACCACGATGCAGAGGCCGGGATGGAGATGATGATACTGGAAGTTCACTTGTAGTTTCTTTATTTTCCAAGATATTCCCAATTGATCTGGATGCCATTCCCACATTCCCAATGATAATGCTGTGGTGCTAGTTAATTATTCTGGTTTATCAGTTTCAAAATTGCTGATGGTCAGTTCTCTGGTCTTCGTGTTGGTTTTTGCCGACGATGCAGAGACCGGGGGAGAGCCGATGACGCTGAGGCCGGTGTGGATGTGACGACGCGGAGGCCGGGATGGATCCAACGATGTGGAGGCTGGAAGGGAGCCAATGATGCCGACGCAGAGGCTGGGATGCAGCCAACAACGCAGAGGCCACGATGGAGACAACGATGCATAGGCCAGGATGGAGACAACAATTCAGAGGCCGGGATGGAGACAACGATTCAGAGGCCGGGATGGATCCGACGATGGGGAGGCCAGGATGGAGATGGTGACACAGAGGCTGAGATGGAGACAACGATTGTGTCAGTACACTCGTGATTTCTTTATTTTCCAAGATATTCCAAATTGTTGAAAATGCCATTCCCACATTTCCAATGATAATGCTGTGGTGCTCATTAATTATTCCGGTTTATCAGTTTCCAAATGGCTGATGGCCAGTTCTCTGGTCTTCGTGTTGGTTTATGCCGATGATGCAGAGACGTGGAGGGAGCCGATGATGCTGAGGCCGGTGTGGATCCGATGACGCAGAGGCCGGGATGGATCCGATGATGCAGAGGCTGGCGTGGATCCGATGACGGAGAGGCTGGCATGGATCCGATGATGGAGAGGCTGGCGTGGATCCGATGATGGAGAGGCTGGCATGGATCCGATGACGTAGAGGCTGGTGTGGATCTGATGATGCTGAGATTGGCGTGGATCCGATGATGCAGAGCCTGGAGTGGATCTGATGATGGGGAGGCCGGGATGGAGACGACGATGCAGAAGCCGCGATGGAGACGACGATGCGGAGGCCGAGATGGAGACGATGATGCAGAGGCTCAGATGGAGACGACGATGCAGAGGCCGAGATGGAGACGACGATGCAGAGGCCGGGCTGGAGATGACGATACTGGAATTACACTCATGTTTTCTTTATTTTCCAAGATATTCCAGTTTGTTGAAAATGCCATTCCCACATTCCCAATGATAATGCTGTGGTGCTAATTAATTATTCCGGTTTATCAGTTTCAAAATTGCCGATGGTCAGTTATCTGGTCTTTGTGTTGGTTTTTGCCGACTATGCAGAAACCGGGAGGGAGCCGATGACGCTGAGGCGGGTGTGGATCTGATGACGCAGAGGCCGGGATGGATCCAATGACGCAGAGGCCGGGATGGATCCAATGACGCAGAGGCCAGGATGGATCCGATGATGCAGAGGCTGGCATGGATCCGATGACGGAGAGGCTGGCATGGATCCGATGATGGAGAGGCTGGCATGGATCCGATGACGGAGAGGCTGGCGTGGATCCGATGATGGAGAGGCTGGTGTGGATCGGATGAGGCAGCGGTTGGTGTGGATGCGATGATGCACCAGCTGGCGTGGATCCAATGATGGAGAGTCTGGCGTGGATCCGATGACGGAGAGGCTGGCGTGGATCCGATGATGCAGAGGCTGGCGTGGATCTGATGATCGGGAGGCCGGGATGGAGACGACGATGCAGAAGCCGGGATGGAGACGACGAAGCAGAGGCCGAAATGGAGACGACGATGCAGAGGCCGAGATGGAGACAATGATGGAGAGGCCGAGATTGAGACGACGATGCAAAGGCCGGGCTGGAGATGATTATACTGGAAGTTCACTCGTAGTTTCTTTATTTTCCAAGATATTCCCAATTGATGTGCATGCCATTCCCACATTCCCAATGATAATGCTGTGGTGCTAGTTAATTATTCTGGTTTATCAGTTTCAAAATTGCTGATGGTCAGTTCTCTGGTCTTCGTGTTGGTTTTTGCCGACGATGCAGAGACCGAGAGGGAGCCGATGACGCAGAGGCAGGGATGGATCCGATGACGCAGAGGCTGGCATGGATCCGATGACGCAGAGGCCAGGATGGATCCGATGATGTAGAGGCTGGCATGGATCCGATGACGGAGAGGCTGGCCTGAATCCGATGACGGAGAGGCTGGCGTGGACCCGATGATGGAGAGGCTGCTGTGGATCTGATGATGCAGAGACTAGCGTGGATCCGATGACGGAGAGGCTGGAGTGGATCCAATGAGGCAGAGGTTGGCGTGGATGCGACGATGCAGCAGCTGGCGTGGATCCGATGATGGGGAGGCCGGGATGGAGACGACGATGCAGAGGTCGGGATGGAGAGGGCGATGCAGAGGTCGGGATGGAGACAACGATGCAGAGGCCGGGATGGAGAGGACGATGCAGAGGCCAGGATGGATCCAACGATGTGGAGGCTGCAAGGGAGCCAATGATGCTGACGCAGAGGCTGGGATGGAGCCGACGACGCAGCGGCCGCGATGGAGACAACAATTCAGAGGCCGGGATGGAGACAACGATTCAGAGGCCGGGATGGATCCGACGATGGGGAGGCCAGGATGGAGATGGTGACACAGAGGCTGAGATGGAGACAACGATTGTGTAAGTACACTCGTGGTTTCTTTATTTTCCAAGATATTCCAAATTGTTGAAAATGCCATTCCCACATTTCCAATGATAATGCTGTGGTGCTCATTAATTATTCCGGTTTATCAGTTTCCAAATTGCTGATGGCCAGTTCTCTGGTCTTCGTGTTTGTTTATGCCGATTGCCGATGATGCAGAGACGTGGAGGGAGCCAATGATGCTGAGGCCGGTGTGGATCCGATGATGCAGAGGCCGGGATGGATCCGATCACGGAGACGCTGGCGTGGATCCGATGACGGAGAGGCTGGTGTGGATCCGATGATGGAGAGGCTGGTGTGGATCGGATGAGGCAGAGGTTGGTGTGGATGCGATGATGCACCAGCTGGTGTGGATCCAATGACGGAGAGGCTGGCGTGGATCCGATGGTGCAGAGGCTGGCGTGGATCCGATGACGGAGAGGCTGGCGTGGATCCGATGATGCAGAGGCTGGCATGGATCCAATGATGCAGAGGCTGGCGTGGATCTGATGATGGGGAGGCCGGGATGGAGACGACGATGCAGAAGCCGGGATGGAGACGACGAAGCAGAGGCCGAAATGGAGACGACGATGCAGAGGCCGAGATGGAGACGATGATGCAGAGTCCGAGATTGAGACGACGATGCAGAGGCCGGGCTGGAGATGACGATACTGGAATTACACTCATGGTTTCTTTATTTTCCAAGATATTCCAAATTGTTGTATATGCCATTCCCACATTCCCAATGATAATGCAGTGGTGCTAATTAATTATTCCGGTTTATCAGTTTCCATATTGCTGATGGTCAGTTCTCTGGTCTTCGTGTTGGTTTTGCCGACTATGCAGAGACCGGGAGGGAGCCGATGACGCTGAGGCGGGTGTGGATCTGATTACGCAGAGGCCGGGATGGATCCAATGACGCAGAGACCAGGATGGATCCGATGATGCAGAGGCTGGCGTGGATCCGATGACGGAGAGGCGGGCCTGGATCCGATGACGGAGAGGCTGGCGTGGATCCGATGATGGAGAGGCTGGTGTGGATCTGATGATGCAGAGGCTCGCGTGGATCCGATGACAGAGAGGCTGGCGTGGATGCGATGATGGAAAGGCTGGGGTGGATCTGATGACGGGGAGGCCGGGATGGAGACGACGATGCAGAGGCCGGGATGGAGAGGACGATGCAGAGGCCGCGATGGAGACGACAATGCAGAGGCCGGGACGGAGAGGACGATGCAGAGGCTCAGATGGAGACGACGATGCAGAGGCCGAGATGGAGACGACGATGCAGAGGCCAAGATGGAGACGATGATGCAGAGGCCGAGATGGAGTCGACGATGCATAGGCCGGGCTGGAAATGACGATGCGGAGGCCGAGATGGAGACGATGATGCAGAGGCTCAGATGGAGACGACGATGCAGAGGCCGAGATGGAGACGACGATGCAGAGGCCGAGATGGAGACGACGATGCAGAGGCCGAGATGGAGACGACGATGCAGAGGCCGGGCTGGAGATGACGATACTGGAATTACACTCATGTTTTCTTTATTTTCCAAGATATTCCAATTTGTTGAAAATGCCATTCCCACATTCCCAATGATAATGCTGTGGTGCTAATTAATTATTCCGGTTTATCAGTTTCAAAATTGCCGATGGTCAGTTATCTGGTCTTCGTGTTGGTTTTTGCCGACTATGCAGAAACCGGGAGGGAGCCGATGACGCTGAGGCGGGTGTGGATCTGATGACGCAGAGGCCGGGATGGATCCAATGACGCAGAGGCCAGGATGGATCCGATGACGCAGAGGCTGGCGTGGATCCGATGACGGAGAGGCTGGCGTGGATCCGATGACGGAGAGGCTGGCGTGGATCCGATGACGGAGAGGCTGGCATGGATCCGATGATGGAGAGGCTGGTGTGGATCTGATGATGCAGAGGCTAGCGTGGATCCGATGATGGAGAGACTGGAGTGGATCCAATGAGCAGAGGTTGGCGTGGATACGATGATGCACCAGCTGGCGTGGATCCGATGACAGAGAGGCTGGCGTGGATGCGATGATCGAAAGGCTGGGGTGGATCTGATGACGGGGAGGCCGGGATGGAGACGACGATGCAGAGGCCGAGATGGAGAGGACGATGCAGAGGCCAAGATGGAGAGGACGATGCAGAGGCCGCGATGGAGACGACAATGCAGAGGCCGGGATGGAGATGATGACACTGGGAGTCCACTCGTAGTTTCTTTATTTTCCAAGATATTCCAAATTGTTGTATATGCCATTCCCACATCCCAATGATAATGCTGTGGTGCTCATTAATTATTCCGGTTTATCAGTTTCCAAATTGCTGATGGCCAGTTCTCTGGTCTTCTTGTTGGTTTATGCCGATGATGCAGAGACGTGGAGGGAGCCGATGATGCTGAGGCCGGTGTGGATCCGATGACGCAGAGGCCGGGATGGATCCGACAACGCAGAGGCCACGATGGAGACAACGATGCAGAGGCCAGGATGGAGACAACAATTCAGAGGCCGGGATGGAGACAACGATTCAGAGGCTGGGATGGATCCGACGATGGGGAGGCCAGGATGGAGATGGTGACACAGAGGCTGAGATGGAGACAACGATTGTGTAAGTACACTCGTGATTTCTTTATTTTCCAAGATATTCCAAATTGTTGAAAATGCCATTCCCACATTTCCAATGATAATGCTGTGGTGCTCATTAATTATTCCGGTTTATCAGTTTCCAAATGGCTGATGGCCAGTTCTCTGGTCTTCGTGTTGGTTTATGCCGATGATGCAGAGACGTGGAGGGAGCCGATGATGCTGAGGCCGGTGTGGATCCGATGACGCAGAGGCCGGGATGGATTCGATGACGCAGAGGCCAGGATGGATCCGATGACGCAGAGGCTGGCGTGGATCCGATGACGGAGAGGCTGGCATGGATCCGATGACGGAGAGGCTGGCGTGGATCCGATGACGGAGAGGCTGGCGTGGATCCGATGACGGAGAGGCTGGGGTGGATCCGATGACGGAGAGGCTGGCGTGGATCCGATGATGGAGAGGCTGGTGTGGATCAGATGAGGCAGAGGTTGGTGTGGATGCGATGATGCACCAGCTGGCGTGGATCCAATGACGGAGAGTCTGGCGTGGATCCGATGACGGAGAGGCTGGCGTGGATCCGATGATGCAGAGGCTGGCATGGATCCAATGATGCAGAGGCTGGCGTGGATCTGATGATCGGGAGGCCGGGATGGAGACGACGACGATGCAGAAGCCGGGATGGAGACGACGAAGCAGTGGCCGAAATGGAGACGACGATGCAGAGGCCGAGATGGAGACAATGATGGAGAGGCCGAGATTGAGACGACGATGCAGAGGCCGGGCTGGAGATGATTATACTGGAAGTTCACTCGTAGTTTCTTTATTTTCCAAGATATTCCCAATTGATGTGGATGCCATTCCCACATTCCCAATGATAATGCTGTGGTGCTAGTTAATTATTCTGGTTTATCAGTTTCAAAATTGCTGCTGGTCAGTTCTCTGGTCTTCGTGTTGGTTTTTGCCGACGATGCAGAGACCGAGAGGGAGCCGATGACGCAGAGGCAGGGATGGATCCGATGATGCAGAGGCTGGCATGGATCCGATGACGCAGAGACCAGGATGGATCCGATGATGTAGAGGCTGGAATGGATCCGATGACGGAGAGGCTGGCGTGGATCCGATGATGGAGAGGCTGGTGTGGATCTGATGATGCAGAGACTAGCGTGGATACGATGATGGAAAGGCTGGCGTGGATCTGATGATGGGGAGGCCGGGATGGAGACGACGATGCAGAGGCCGGGATGGAGAGGGCGATGCAGAGGTCGGGATGGAGACAACGATGCAGAGGCCGGGATGGAGAGGACGATGCAGAGGCCGGGATGGAGATGACGATACTGGAATTGCACTCATGGTTTCTTTATTTTCCAATATATTCCAAATTGTTGAAAATGCCATTCCCACATTCCCAATGATAATGCGGTGGTGCTAATTAATTATTCCGGTTTATCAGTTTCAAAATTGCTGATGGCCAGTTCTCTGTTCTTCGTGTTGGTTTATGCCGATGATGCAGAGACCGAGAGAGAGCCGATGACGCTGAGGCCGGTGTGGATGTGACGATGCAGAGGCCAGGATGGATCTAACGATGTTGAGGCTGGAAGGGAGCCAATGATGCCGACGCAGAGGCTGGGATGGAGCCGACGACGCAGCGGCCGCGATGGAGGCAACGATGCAGAGGCCGGGGTGGAGACCACGATGCAGAGGCCGGGATAGAGACGACGATGCAGAGGCCGGGATGGAGATGATGATACTGGAAGTTCACTCGTAGTTTCTTTATTTTCCAAGATATTCCCAATTGATGTGGATGCCATTCCCACCTTCCCAATGATAATGCTGTGGTGCTAGTTAATTATTCCGGTTTATCAGTTTCAAAATTGCTGATGGTCAGTTCTCTGGTCTTCGTGTTGGTTTTTGCCGACGATGCAGAGACCGGGAGGGAGCCGATGACGCTGAGGCCGGTGTGGATCTGATGACGCAGAGGCCGGGATGGATTCGATGACGCAGAGGCCAGGATGGATCCGATGATGCAGAGGCTGGCGTGGATCCGATGACGGAGAGGCTGGCGTGGATCCGATGACGGAGAGGCTGGCGTGGATCCGATGACGGAGAGGCTGGCGTGGATCCGATGATGGAGAGGCTGGCTTGGATCCGATGACGGAGAGGCTGGTGTGGATGTGACGATGCAGAGGCCAGGATGGATCCAACGATGTGGAGGCTGCAAGGGAGCCAATGATGCTGACGCAGAGGCTGGGATGGAGCCGACGCCGCAGCGGCCGCGATGGAGACAACAATTCAGAGGCCGGGATGGAGACAACGATTCAGAGGCCGGGATGGATCCGACGATGGGGAGGCCAGGATGGAGATGGTGACACAGAGGCTGAGATGGAGACAACGATTGTGTAAGTACACTCGTGGTTTCTTTATTTTCCAAGATATTCCAAATTGTTGAAAATGCCATTCCCACATTTCCAATGATAATGCTGTGGTGCTCATTAATTATTCCGGTTTATCAGTTTCCAAATTGCTGATGGCCAGTTCTCTGGTCTTCTTGTTGGTTTATGCCGATGATGCAGAGACGTGGAGGGAGCCGATGATGCTGAGGCCGGTGTGGATCCGATGACGCAGAGGCCGGGATGGATCCGATGACGCAGAGGCCAGGATGGATCCGATGACGCAGAAGCCAGGATGGATCCGATGACGCAGAGGCAGGGATGGATCCGATGACGCAGAGGCTGGCATGGATCCGATGACGGAGAGGCTGGTGTGGATCGGATGAGGCAGAGGTTGGTGTGGATGTGATGATGCACCAGCTGGCGTGGATCCAATGACGGAGAGTCTGGCGTGGATCCGATGACGGAGAGGCTGGCGTGGATCCGATGACGGAGAGGCTGGCGTGGATCCGATGATGGAGAGGCTGGTGTGGATCGGATGAGGCAGAGGTTGGTGTGGATGCGATGATGCACCAGCTGGCGTGGATCCAATGACGGAGAGTCTGGCGTGGATCCGATGACGGAGAGGCTGGCGTGGATCCGATGATGCAGAGGCTGGCATGGATCCAATGATGCAGAGGCTGGTGTGGATCTGATGATCGGGAGGCCGGGATGGAGACGACGATGCAGAAGCCGGGATGGAGACGACGAAGCAGAGGCCGAAATGGAGACGACGATGCATAGGCCGAGATGGAGACAATGATGGAGAGGCCAAGATTGAGACGACGATGCAGAGGCCGGGCTGGAGATGATGATACTGGAATTACACTCATGGTTTCTTTATTTTCCAAGATATTCCAAATTGTTGGATATGCCATTCCCACATTCCCAATGAAAATGCTGTGGTGCTCATTAATTATTCCGGTTTATCAGTTTCCAAATTGCTGATGGCCAGTTCTCTGGTCTTCGTGTTGGTTTATGCCGATGATGCAGAGACGTGGAGGGAGCCAATGATGCTGAGGCCGGTGTGGATCCGATGACGCAGAGGCCAGGATGGATCCGATGACGCAGAGGCCGGGATGGATCCGATGACGCAGAGGCCGGGATGGATCCGATGACGCAGAGGCCGGGATGGATCCGATGACGCAGAGGCCGGGATGGATCCGATGACGCAGAGGCCGGCGTGGATCCGATGACGGAGAGGCTGGCGTGGATCCGATGACGGAGAGGCTGGCGTGGCTCCGATGACGGAGAGGCTGGCGTGGATCCGATGACGGAGAGGCTGGCGTGGATCCGATGATGGAGAGGCTGGCGTGGATCCGATGACGGAGAGGCTGGCGTGGATCCGATGACGGAGAGGCTGGCGTGGATCCGATGACGGAGAGGCTGGCGTGGATCCGATGACGGAGAGGCTGGCGTGGATCCGATGACGGAGAGGCTGGCGTGGATCCGATGACGGAGAGGCTGGCGTGGATCCGATGACGGAGAGGCTGGCGTGGATCCGATGACGGAGAGGCTGGCGTGGATCCGATGACGGAGAGGCTGGCGTGGATCCGATGACGGAGAGGCTGGCGTGGATCCGATGACGGAGAGGCTGGCGTGGATCCGATGATGGAGCGGCTGGTGTGGATCTGATGATGCAGAGGCTGGCGTGGATCTGATGATGGGGAGGTCGGGATGGAGACGACGATGCGGAGCCCGAGATGGAGAGGACGATGCAAAGGCCGCGATGGAGACGACAATGCAGAGGCCGGGATGGAGACGACGATGCAGAGGCCGGGGTGGAGACGACGATGCAGAGGCCGGGCTGGAGATAACGATACTGGAATTACACTCATGTTTTCTTTATTTTCCAAGATATTCCAAATTGTTGAAAATGCCATTCCCACATTCCCAATGATAATGCTGTGGTGCTAATTAATTATTCCTGTTTATCAGTTTCAAAATTGCCGATGGTCAGTTATCTGGTCTTCGTGTTGGTTTTTGCCGACTATGCAGAAACCGGGAGGGAGCCGATGACGCTGAGGCGGGTGTGGATCTGATGACGCAGAGGCCAGGATGGATCCGATGACGCAGAGGCTGGCGTGGATCCAATGACGGAGAGGCTGGCGTGGATCCGATGACGGAGAGGCTGGCGTGGATCCGATGATGGAGCGGCTGGTGTGGATCTGATGATGCAGAGGCTGGCGTGGATCTGATGATGGGGAGGTCGGGATGGAGACGACGATGCGGAGCCCGAGATGGAGAGGACGATGCAAAGGCCGCGATGGAGACGACAATGCAGAGGCCGGGATGGAGACGACGATGCAGAGGCCGGGGTGGAGACGGCGATGCAGAGGCCAGCATAGAGACCACGATGCAGAGGCCGGGATGGAGATGATGATACTGGAAGTTCACTTGTAGTTTCTTTATTTTCCAAGATATTCCCAATTGATCTGGATGCCATTCCCACATTCCCAATGATAATGCTGTGGTGCTAGTTAATTATTCTGGTTTATCAGTTTCAAAATTGCTGATGGTCAGTTCTCTGGTCTTCGTGTTGGTTTTTGCCGACGATGCAGAGACCGGGAGGGAGCCGATGATGCTGAGGCCGGTGTGGATGTGACGACGCAGAGGCCGGGATGGATCCAACGATGTGGAGGCTGGAAGGGAGCCAATGATGCAGACGCAGAGGCTGGGATGGAGCCGACAACGCAGAGGCCACGATGGAGACAACGATGCAGAGGCCAGGATGGAGACAACAATTCAGAGGCCGGGATGGAGACAACGATTCAGAGGCCGGGATGGATCCGACGATGGGGAGGCCAGGATGGAGATGGTGACACAGAGGCTGAGATGGAGACAACGATTGTGTAAGTACACTCGTGATTTCTTTATTTTCCAAGATATTCCAAATTGTTGAAAATGCCATTCCCACATTTCCAATGATAATGCTGTGGTGCTCATTAATTAATCCGGTTTATCAGTTTCCAAATGGCTGATGGCCAGTTCTCTGGTCTTCGTGTTGGTTTATGCCGATGATGCAGAGACGTGGAGCGAGCCGATGATGCTGAGGCCGGTGTGGATCCGATGACGCAGAGGCCGGGATGGATTCGATGACGCAGAGGCCAGGATGGATCCGATGACGCAGAGGCTGGCGTGGATCCGATGACGGAGAGGCTGGCGTGGATCCGATGACGGAGAGGCTGGCGTGGATCCGATGACGGAGAGGCTGGTGTGGATCTGATGATGCTGAGATTGGCGTGGATCCGATGACGCAGAGCCTGGAGTGGATCTGATGATGGGGAGGCCGGGATGGAGACGACGATGCGGAGGCCGAGATGGAGACGATGATGCAGAGGCTCAGATGGAGACGACGATGCAGAGGCCGAGATGGAGACGACGATGCAGAGGCCGGGCTGGAGATGACGATACTGGAATTACACTCATGTTTTCTTTATTTTCCAAGATATTCCAATTTGTTGAAAATGCCATTCCCACATTCCCAATGATAATGCTGTGGTGCTAATTAATTATTCCGGTTTATCAGTTTCAAAATTGCCGATGGTCAGTTATCTGGTCTTCGTGTTGGTTTTTGCCGACTATGCAGAAACCGGGAGGGAGCCGATGACGCTGAGGCTGGCGTGGATCCGATGAAGGAGAGGCTGGCGTGGATCCGATGACGGAGAGGCTGGCGTGGATCCGATGACGGAGAGGCTGGGGTGGATCCGATGATGCAGAGGCTGGCGTGGATCCGATGAAGGAGAGGCTGGCGTGGATCCGATGACGGAGAGGCTGGCGTGGATCCGATGACGGAGAGGCTGGGGTGGATCCGATGATGGAGAGGCTGGTGTGGATCGGATGAGGCAGAGGTTGGTGTGGATGCGATGATGCACCAGCTGGCATGGATCCAATGACGGAGAGTCTTGCGTGGATCCGATGATGGAGAGGCTGGCGTGGATCCGATGACGGAGAGGCTGGGGTGGATCCGATGATGGAGAGGCTGGTGTGGATCGGATGAGGCAGAGGTTGGTGTGGATGCGATGATGCACCAGCTGGCGTGGATCCAATGATGGAGAGTCTGGCGTGGATCCGATGACGGAGAGGCTGGCGTGGATCCGATGATGCAGAGGCTGGCATGGATCCAATGATGCAGAGGCTGGCGTGGATCTGATGATCGGGAGGCCGGGATGGAGACGACGATGCAGAAGCCGGGATGGAGACGACGAAGCAGAGGCCGAAATGGAGACGACGATGCATAGGCCGAGATGGAGACAATGATGGAGAGGCCGAGATTGAGACGACGATGCAGAGGCCGGGCTGGAGATGACGATACTGGAATTACACTCATGGTTTCTTTATTTTCCAAGATATTCCAAATTGTTGGATATGCCATTCCCACATTCCCAATGAAAATGCTGTGGTGCTCATTAATTATTCCGGTTTATCAGTTTCCAAATTGCTGATGGCCAGTTCTCTGGTCTTCGTGTTGGTTTATGCCGATGATGCAGAGACGTGGAGGGAGCCAATGATGCTGAGGCCGGTGTGGATCCGATGACGCAGAGGCCGGGATGGATCCGATGACGCAGAGGCCGGGATGGATCCGATGACGCAGAGGCCGGCGTGGATCCGATGACGGAGAGGCTGGCATGGATCTGATGAGGGAGAGGCTGGCGTGGATCCGATGACGGAGAGGCTGGCGTGGATCCGATGATGGAGAGGCTGGTGTGGATCGGATGAGGCAGAGGTTGGTGTGGATGCGATGATGCACCAGCTGGCGTGGATCCAATGATGGAGAGTCTGGGGTGGATCCGATGACGGAGAGGCTGGCGTGGATCCGATGATGCAGAGGCTGGCATGGATCCAATGATGCAGAGGCTGGCGTGGATCTGATGATGGGGAGGCCGGGATGGAGACGACGATGCAGAAGCCGGGAGGGAGCCGATGACGCTGAGGCGGGTGTGGATCTGATGACGCAGAGGCCAGAATGGATCCGATGATGCAGAGGCTGGCGTGGATCCGATGACGGAGAGGCTGGCGTGGATCCGATGACGGGGAGGCTGGCGTGGATCCGATGACGGAGAGGCTGGCGTGGATCCGATGACGGAGAGGCTGGCGTGGATCCGATGACGGAGAGGCTGGCGTGGATCCGATGACGGAGAGGCTGGCGTGGATCCGGTGATGGGGAGGTCGGGATGGAGACGACGATGCAGAGGCTGAGATGGAGACAACGATGCAGAGGCCGGGATGGAGACAGCGATGCAGAGGCCGGGATGGAGATGATGACACTGGAAGTCCACTCGTAGTTTCCTTATTTTCCAAGAAATTCCCAATTGATGTGGATGCCATTCCCACATCCCAATGATAATGCTGTCGTGCTCATTAATTTTTCCGGTTTATCAGTTTCCAAATTGCTGATGGCCAGTTCTCTGGTCTTCGTGTTGGTTTATGCCGATGATGCAGAGACGTGGAGGGAGCCGATGATGCTGAGGCCGGTGTGGATCCGATGACGCAGAGGCCGGTGTGGATCCGATGACGCAGAGGCCGGGATGGATCCGATGACGCAGAGGCCGGGATGGATCCGATGACGCAGAAGCCGGGATGGATCCGATGACGCAGAGGCCGGGATGGATCCGATGACGCAGAGGCCGGGATGGATCCGATGACGCAGAGGCCGGGATGGATCCGATGACGCAGAGGCAGGGATGGATCTGATGATGCTGAGGTTGGCGTGGATCCGATGACGGAGAGGCTGGAGTGGATCTGATGATGGGGAGGCCGGGATGGATCCGATGATGGAGAGGCTGGCGTGGATCCGATGACGGAGAGGCTGGTGTGGATCTGATGATGCTGAGGTTGGCGTGGATCCGATGACGGAGAGGCTGGACTGGATCTGATGATGCAGAGGCCGCGATGGAGACGACAATGCAGAGGCCGGGACGGAGACGACGATGCAGAGGTCGGGATGGAGACGGCGATGCAGAGGCCAAGTTAGCGACCACGATGCAGAGGCCGGGATGGAGATGATGATACTGGAAGTTCACTCGTAGTTTCTTTATTTTCCAAGATATTCCCAATTGATGTGGATGCCATTCCCACATTCCCAATGATAATGCTGTGGTGCTAGTTAATTATTCTGGTTTATCAGTTTCAAAATTGCTGATGGTCAGTTCTCTGGTCTTCGTGTTGGTTTTTGCCGACGATGCAGAGACCGGGAGGGAGCCGATGATGCTGAGGCTGGTGTGGATCTGATGACGCAGAGGCCGGGATGGATCCAACGATGTGGAGGCTGGAAGGGAGCCAATGATGCTGACGCAGAGGCTGGGATGGAGACAACGATGCAGAGGCCAGGATGGAGACAACAATTCAGAGGCCGGGATGGAGACAACGATTCAGAGGCCCGGATGGATCCGACGATGGGGAGGCCAGGATGGAGATGGTGACACAGAGGCTGAGATGGAGACAACGATTGTGTAAGTACACTCGTGGTTTCTTTATTTTCCAAGATATTCCAAATTGTTGAAAATGCCATTTCCACATTTCCAATGATAATGCTGTGGTGCTCATTAATTATTCCGGTTTATCAGTTTCCAAATTGCTGATGGCCAGTTCTCTGGTCTTTGTGTTGGTTTATGCCGATGATGCAGAGACGTGGAGGGAGCCAATGATGCTGAGGCCGGTGTGGATCCGATGACGCAGAGGCCGGGATGGATCCGATGACGCAGAGGCCGGGATGGATCCGATGACGGAGAGGCTGGCGTGGATCCGATGAGGGAGAGGCTGGCGTGGATCCGATGACGGAGAGGCTGGCGTAGATCCGATGAGGGAGAGGCTGGCGTAGATCCGATGAGGGAGAGGCTGGCGTGGATCCGATGACGGAGAGGCTGGCGTGGATCCGATGAGGGAGAGGCTGGCGTGGATCCGATGACGGAGAGGCTGGCGTAGATCCGATGAGGGAGAGGCTGGCGTGGATCCGATGACGGAGAGGCTGGCGTGGATCCGATGATGGAGAGGCTGGTGTGGATCGGATGAGGCAGAGGTTGGTGTGGATGCGATGATGCACCAGCTGGCGTGGATCCAATGACGGAGAGTCTGGCGTGGATCCGATGACGGAGAGCCTCGCGTGGATCCGATGACGGAGAGGCTGGCGTGGATCCGATGATGGAGAGGCTGGCGTGGATCCGATGACGGAGAGGCTGGCGTGGATCCGATGATGGAGAGGCTGGTGTGGATCGGACGAGGCAGAGGTTGGTGTGGATGCGATGATGCACCAGCTGGCGTGGATCCAATGATGGAGAGTCTGGCGTGGATCCGATGACGGAGAGGCTGGCGTGGATCCGATGATGCAGAGGCTGGCATGGATCCAATGATGCAGAGGCTGGCGTGGATCTGATGATGGGGAGGCCGGGATGGAGACGACGATGCAGAAGCCGGGATGGAGACGACGAAGCAGAGGCCGAAATGGAGACGACGATGCAGAGGCTGAGATGGAAACGATGATGCAGAGGCCGAGATTGAGACGACGATGCAGAGGCCGGGCTGGAGATGACGATTCTGGAATTACACTCATCGTTTCTTTATTTCCCAAGATATTCCAAATTGTTGTAAATGCCATTCCCACATTCCCAATGATAATGCTGTGGTGCTAGTTAATTATTCCGGTTTATCAGTTTCAAGATTGCTGATAGTCAGTTCTCTGGTCTTCGTGTTGGTTTTTGCCGATGATGCAGAGACCCGAAGGGAGCCGATGACACTGAGGCCGGTGTGGATCTGATGACGCAGAGGCCGGGATGGATCCGATGACGCAGAGGCCAGGATGGATCCGATGACGCAGAGGCTGGCATGGATCCGATGACGGAGAGGCTGGTGTGCATCCGATGACGGAGAGGCTGGTGTGGATCTGATGATGCAGAGGCTGGCATGGATCCAATGATGCAAAGGCTGGCGTGGATCTGATGATGGGGAGGTCGGGATGGAGACGACGATGCAGAGGCCGAGATGGAGAGGACGATGCAGAGGCCGCGATGGAGACGACAATGCAGAGGCCAGGATAGAGACGACGATGCAGAGGCCGGGATCGAGATGATGACACTGGAAGTCCACTCGTAGTTTCTTTATTTTCCAAGAAATTCCCAATTGATGTGGATGCCATTCCCACATCCCAATGATAATGCTGTGGTGCTCATTAATTATTCCGGTTTATCAGTTTCCAAATTGCTGATGGCCAGTTCTCTGGTCTTCTTGTTGGTTTATGCCGATGATGCAGAGACGTGGAGGGAGCCGATGATGCTGAGGCCGGTGTGGATCCGATGACGCAGAGGCCGGGATGGATCCGATGACGCAGAGGCCAGGATGGATCCGATGACGCAGAGGCTGGCATGGATCCGATGACGGAGAGGCTGGTGTGGATCTGATGATGCTGAGGTTGGCGTGGATCCGATGACGGAGAGGCTGGAGTGGATCTGATGATGGGGAGGCCGGAATGGATCCGATGATGGAGAGGCTGGCATGGATCCGATGACGGAGAGGCTGGAGTGGATCTGATGATGGGGAGGCCGGGATGGATCTGATGATGGGGAGGCCGGGATGGATCCGATGATGGAGAGGCTGGCGTGGATCCGATGATGGAGAGGCTGGTGTGGATCTGATGATGCAGAGGCTGGCGTGGATCTGATGATGGGGAGGTCGGGATGGAGACGACGATGCGGGGGCCGAGATGGAGAGGACGATGCAGAGGCCGCGATGGAGACGACAATTCAGAGGCCGGGACGGAGACGACGATGCAGAGGCCGGGATGGAGACGGCGATGCAGAGGCCAGGTTAGAGACCACGATGCAGAGGCCGGGATGGATCCGACGATGGGGAGGCCAGGATGGAGATGGTGACACAGAGGCTGAGATGGAGACAACGATTGTGTAAGTACACTCGTGGTTTCTTTATTTTCCAAGATATTCCAAATTGTTGAAAATGCCATTCCCACATTTCCAATGATAATGCTGTGGTGCTCATTAATTATTCCGGTTTATCAGTTTCCAAATTGCTGATGGCCAGTTCTCTGGTCTTCGTGTTGGTTTATGCCGATGATGCAGAGACGTGGAGGGAGCCGATGGAGCTGAGGCCGGTGTGGATCCGATGACGCAGAGGCTGGAGTGGATCCGATGACGGAGAGGATGGTGTGGATCTGATGATGCTGAGATTGGCGTGGATCCGATGACGCAGAGGCTGGAGTGGATCTGATGATGGGGAGGCCGGGATGGAGACGACGATGCGGAAGCCGGGATGGATCTGATGATGGGGAGGCCGAGATGGAGACGATGATGCAGAGGCTCAGATGGAGACGACGATGCAGAGGCCGGGCTGGAGATAACGATACTCGAATTACACTCATGTTTTCTTTATTTTCCAAGATATTCCAAATTGTTGAAAATGCCATTCCCACATTCCCAATGATAATGCTGTGGTGCTAATTAATTATTCCGGTTTGTCAGTTTCAAAATTGCCGATGGTCAGTTATCTCGTCTTCGTGTTGGTTTTTGCCGACTATGCAGAAACCGGGAGGGAGCCGATGACGCTGAGGCGGGTGTGGATCTGATGACGCAGAGGCCAGGATGGATCCGATGATGCAGAGGCTGGCGTGGATCCGATGACGGAGAGGCTGGCATGGATCCGATGACGGAGAGGCTGGTGTGGATCTGATGATGCTGAGGTTGGCGTGGATCCGATGACGGAGAGGCTGGAGTGGATCTGATGATGGGGAGGCCGGAATGGATCCGATGATGGAGAGGCTGGCATGGATCCGATGACGGAGAGGCTGGAGTGGATCTGATGATGGGGAGGCCGGGATGGATCTGATGATGGGGAGGCCGGGATGGATCCGATGATGGAGAGGCTGGCGTGGATCCGATGATGGAGAGGCTGGTGTGGATCTGATGATGCAGAGGCTGGCGTGGATCTGATGATGGGGAGGTCGGGATGGAGACGACGATGCGGGGGCCGAGATGGAGAGGACGATGCAGAGGCCGCGATGGAGACGACAATGCAGAGGCCGGGACGGAGACGACGATGCAGAGGCCGGGATGGAGACGGCGATGCAGAGGCCAGGTTAGAGACCACGATGCAGAGGCCGGGATGGATCCGACGATGGGGAGGCCAGGATGGAGATGGTGACACAGAGGCTGAGATGGAGACAACGATTGTGTAAGTACACTCGTGGTTTCTTTATTTTCCAAGATATTCCAAATTGTTGAAAATGCCATTCCCACATTTCCAATGATAATGCTGTGGTGCTCATTAATTATTCCGGTTTATCAGTTTCCAAATTGCTGATGGCCAGTTCTCTGGTCTTCGTGTTGGTTTATGCCGATGATGCAGAGACGTGGAGGGAGCCGATGGAGCTGAGGCCGGTGTGGATCCGATGACGCAGAGGCTGGAGTGGATCCGATGACGGAGAGGATGGTGTGGATCTGATGATGCTGAGATTGGCGTGGATCCGATGACGCAGAGGCTGGAGTGGATCTGATGATGGGGAGGCCGGGATGGAGACGACGATGCGGAAGCCGGGATGGATCTGATGATGGGGAGGCCGAGATGGAGACGATGATGCAGAGGCTCAGATGGAGACGACGATGCAGAGGCCGGGCTGGAGATAACGATACTCGAATTACACTCATGTTTTCTTTATTTTCCAAGATATTCCAAATTGTTGAAAATGCCATTCCCACATTCCCAATGATAATGCTGTGGTGCTAATTAATTATTCCGGTTTGTCAGTTTCAAAATTGCCGATGGTCAGTTATCTGGTCTTCGTGTTGGTTTTTGTCGACTATGCAGAAACCGGGAGGGAGCCGATGACGCTGAGGCGGGTGTGGATCTGATGACGCAGAGGCCAGGATGGATCCGATGATGCAGAGGCTGGCGTGGATCCGATGACGGAGAGGCTGGCGTGGATCCGATGACGGAGAAGCTGGCGTGGATCCGATGACGGAGAGGCTGGCGTGGATCCGATGATGGAGAGGCTGGCGTGGATCCGATGACGGAGAGGCTGGCGTGGATCCGATGACGGAGAGGCTGGCGTGGATCCGGTGATGGGGAGGTCGGGATGGAGACGACGATGCAGAGGCTGAGATGGAGACAACGATGCAGAGGCCGGGATGGAGACAGCGATGCAGAGGCCGGGATGGAGATGATGACACTGGAAGTCCACTCGTAGTTTCCTTATTTTCCAAGAAATTCCCAATTGATGTGGATGCCATTCCCACATCCCAATGATAATGCTGTGGTGCTCATTAATTTTTCCGGTTTATCAGTTTCCAAATTGCTGATGGCCAGTTCTCTGGTCTTCGTGTTGGTTTATGCCGATGATGCAGAGACCGGGAGAGAGCCGATGACGCTGAGGCCGGTGTGGATGTGACGATGCAGAGGCCAGGATGGATCCAACGATGTGGAGCTGGAAGGGAGCCAGTGATGCTGACGC
Source organism: Myxine glutinosa (assembly GCF_964187855.1). Lineage (NCBI taxonomy): Eukaryota > Metazoa > Chordata > Myxini > Myxiniformes > Myxinidae > Myxine > Myxine glutinosa. The sequence continues at coordinate 295,679,863 of NC_136261.1, forward strand.
AGAGGCTGGGATGGAGCCGACGACGCAGAGGCCGCGATGGAGACAACGATGCAGAGGCCAGGAACGAGACAACAATTCAGAGGCTGGGATGGAGACAACGGTTCAGAGGCCGGGATGGATCCGACGATGGGGAGGCCTGGATGGAGATGGTGACAGAGGCTGAGATGGAGACAACGATTGTGTCAGTACACTCGTGATTTCTTTATTTTCCAAGATATTCCAAATTGTTGAAAATGCCATTCCCACATTTCCAATGATAATTATGCTGTGGTGCTCATTAATTATTCCGGTTTATCAGTTTCCAAATGGCTGATGGCCAGTTCTCTGGTCTTCGTGTTGGTTTATGCCGATGATGCAGAGACGTGGAGGGAGCCGATGATGCTGAGGCCGGTGTGGATCCGATGACGCAGAGGCCGGGATGGATCCGATGATGCAGAGGCTGGCGTGGATCCGATGACGGAGAGGCTGGCATGGATCCGATGATGGAGAGGCTGGCGTGGATCCGATGACGGAGAGGCTGGCATGGATCCGATGACGTAGAGGCTGGTGTGGATCTGATGATGCTGAGATTGGCGTGGATCCGATGATGCAGAGCCTGGAGTGGATCTGATGATGGGGAGGCCGGGATGGAGACGACGATGCAGAAGCCGCGATGGAGACGACGATGCGGAGGCCGAGATGGAGACGATGATGCAGAGGCTCAGATGGAGACGACGATGCAGAGGCCGAGATGGAGACGACGATGCAGAGGCCGGGCTGGAGATGACGATACTGGAATTACACTCATGTTTTCTTTATTTTCCAAGATATTCCAATTTGTTGAAAATGCCATTCCCACATTCCCAATGATAATGCTGTGGTGCTAATTAATTATTCCGGTTTATCAGTTTCAAAATTGCCGATGGTCAGTTATCTGGTCTTTGTGTTGGTTTTTGCCGACTATGCAGAAACCGGGAGGGAGCCGATGACGCTGAGGCGGGTGTGGATCTGATGACGCAGAGGCCGGGATGGATCCAATGACGCAGAGGCCGGGATGGATCCAATGACGCAGAGGCCAGGATGGATCCGATGATGGAGAGGCTGGCATGGATCCGATGACGGAGAGGCTGGCGTGGATCCGATGATGGAGAGGCTGGTGTGGATCGGATGAGGCAGCGGTTGGTGTGGATGCGATGATGCACCAGCTGGCGTGGATCCAATGATGGAGAGTCTGGCGTGGATCCGATGACGGAGAGGCTGGCGTGGATCCGATGATGCAGAGGCTGGCGTGGATCTGATGATCGGGAGGCCGGGATGGAGACGACGATGCAGAAGCCGGGATGGAGACGACGAAGCAGAGGCCGAAATGGAGACGACGATGCAGAGGCCGAGATGGAGACAATGATGGAGAGGCCGAGATTGAGACGACGATGCAAAGGCCGGGCTGGAGATGATTATACTGGAAGTTCACTCGTAGTTTCTTTATTTTCCAAGATATTCCCAATTGATGTGCATGCCATTCCCACATTCCCAATGATAATGCTGTGGTGCTAGTTAATTATTCTGGTTTATCAGTTTCAAAATTGCTGATGGTCAGTTCTCTGGTCTTCGTGTTGGTTTTTGCCGACGATGCAGAGACCGAGAGGGAGCCGATGACGCAGAGGCAGGGATGGATCCGATGACGCAGAGGCTGGCATGGATCCGATGACGCAGAGGCCAGGATGGATCCGATGATGTAGAGGCTGGCATGGATCCGATGACGGAGAGGCTGGCCTGGATCCGATGACGGAGAGGCTGGCGTGGACCCGATGATGGAGAGGCTGGTGTGGATCTGATGATGCAGAGACTAGCGTGGATCCGATGACGGAGAGGCTGGAGTGGATCCAATGAGGCAGAGGTTGGCGTGGATGCGACGATGCAGCAGCTGGCGTGGATCCGATGATGGGGAGGCCGGGATGGAGACGACGATGCAGAGGTCGGGATGGAGAGGGCGATGCAGAGGTCGGGATGGAGACAACGATGCAAAGGCCGGGATGGAGAGGACGATGCAGAGGCCAGGATGGATCCAACGATGTGGAGGCTGCAAGGGAGCCAATGATGCTGACGCAGAGGCTGGGATGGAGCCGACGACGCAGCGGCCGCGATGGAGACAACAATTCAGAGGCCGGGATGGAGACAACGATTCAGAGGCCGGGATGGATCCGACGATGGGGAGGCCAGGATGGAGATGGTGACACAGAGGCTGAGATGGAGACAACGATTGTGTAAGTACACTCGTGGTTTCTTTATTTTCCAAGATATTCCAAATTGTTGAAAATGCCATTCCCACATTTCCAATGATAATGCTGTGGTGCTCATTAATTATTCCGGTTTATCAGTTTCCAAATTGCTGATGGCCAGTTCTCTGGTCTTCGTGTTTGTTTATGCCGATTGCCGATGATGCAGAGACGTGGAGGGAGCCAATGATGCTGAGGCCGGTGTGGATCCGATGATGCAGAGGCCGGGATGGATCCGATCACGGAGAGGCTGGCGTGGATCCGATGACGGAGAGGCTGGCGTGGATCCGATGATGGAGAGGCTGGTGTGGATCGGATGAGGCAGAGGTTGGTGTGGATGCGATGATGCACCAGCTGGTGTGGATCCAATGACGGAGAGGCTGGCGTGGATCCGATGGTGCAGAGGCTGGCGTGGATCCGATGACGGAGAGGCTGGCGTGGATCCGATGATGCAGAGGCTGGCATGGATCCAATGATGCAGAGGCTGGCGTGGATCTGATGATGGGGAGGCCGGGATGGAGACGACGATGCAGAAGCCGGGATGGAGACGACGAAGCAGAGGCCGAAATGGAGACGACGATGCAGAGGCCGAGATGGAGACGATGATGCAGAGTCCGAGATTGAGACGACGATGCAGAGGCCGGGCTGGAGATGACGATACTGGAATTACACTCATGGTTTCTTTATTTTCCAAGATATTCCAAATTGTTGAAAATGCCATTCCCACATTCCCAATGATAATGCTGTGGTGCTAATTAATTATTCCGGTTTGTCAGTTTCAAAATTGCCGATGGTCAGTTATCTGGTCTTCGTGTTGGTTTTTGCCGACTATGCAGAAACCGGGAGGGAGCCGATGACGCTGAGGCGGGTGTGGATCTGATGACGCAGAGGCCAGGATGGATCCGATGATGCAGAGGCTGGCGTGGATCCGATGACGGAGAGGCTGGCGTGGATCCGATGACGGAGAAGCTGGCGTGGATCCGATGACGGAGAGGCTGGCGTGGATCCGATGATGGAGAGGCTGGCGTGGATCCGATGACGGAGAGGCTGGCGTGGATCCGATGACGGAGAGGCTGGCGTGGATCCGGTGATGGGGAGGTCGGGATGGAGACGACGATGCAGAGGCTGAGATGGAGACAACGATGCAGAGGCCGGGATGGAGACAGCGATGCAGAGGCCGGGATGGAGATGATGACACTGGAAGTCCACTCGTAGTTTCCTTATTTTCCAAGAAATTCCCAATTGATGTGGATGCCATTCCCACATCCCAATGATAATGCTGTGGTGCTCATTAATTTTTCCGGTTTATCAGTTTCCAAATTGCTGATGGCCAGTTCTCTGGTCTTCGTGTTGGTTTATGCCGATGATGCAGAGACCGGGAGAGAGCCGATGACGCTGAGGCCGGTGTGGATGTGACGATGCAGAGGCCAGGATGGATCCAACGATGTGGAGCTGGAAGGGAGCCAGTGATGCTGACGCAGAGGCTGGGATGGAGCCGACGACGCAGAGGCCGCGATGGAGACAACGATGCAGAGGCCAGGAACGAGACAACAATTCAGAGGCTGGGATGGAGACAACGGTTCAGAGGCCGGGATGGATCCGACGATGGGGAGGCCTGGATGGAGATGGTGACAGAGGCTGAGATGGAGACAACGATTGTGTCAGTACACTCGTGATTTCTTTATTTTCCAAGATATTCCAAATTGTTGAAAATGCCATTCCCACATTTCCAATGATAATGCTGTGGTGCTCATTAATTATTCCGGTTTATCAGTTTCCAAATGGCTGATGGCCAGTTCTCTGGTCTTCGTGTTGGTTTATGCCGATGATGCAGAGACGTGGAGGGAGCCGATGATGCTGAGGCCGGTGTGGATCCGATGACGCAGAGGCCGGGATGGATCCGATGATGCAGAGGCTGGCGTGGATCCGATGACGGAGAGGCTGGCATGGATCCGATGATGGAGAGGCTGGCGTGGATCCGATGACGGAGAGGCTGGCATGGATCCGATGACGTAGAGGCTGGTGTGGATCTGATGATGCTGAGATTGGCGTGGATCCGATGATGCAGAGCCTGGAGTGGATCTGATGATGGGGAGGCCGGGATGGAGACGACGATGCAGAAGCCGCGATGGAGACGACGATGCGGAGGCCGAGATGGAGACGATGATGCAGAGGCTCAGATGGAGACGACGATGCAGAGGCCGAGATGGAGACGACGATGCAGAGGCCGGGCTGGAGATGACGATACTGGAATTACACTCATGTTTTCTTTATTTTCCAAGATATTCCAATTTGTTGAAAATGCCATTCCCACATTCCCAATGATAATGCTGTGGTGCTAATTAATTATTCCGGTTTATCAGTTTCAAAATTGCCGATGGTCAGTTATCTGGTCTTTGTGTTGGTTTTTGCCGACTATGCAGAAACCGGGAGGGAGCCGATGACGCTGAGGCGGGTGTGGATCTGATGACGCAGAGGCCGGGATGGATCCAATGACGCAGAGGCCGGGATGGATCCAATGACGCAGAGGCCAGGATGGATCCGATGATGCAGAGGCTGGCGTGGATCCGATGACGGAGAGGCTGGCGTGGATCCGATGATGGAGAGGCTGGCATGGATCCGATGACGGAGAGGCTGGCGTGGATCCGATGATGGAGAGGCTGGTGTGGATCGGATGAGGCAGTGGTTGGTGTGGATGCGATGATGCACCAGCTGGCGTGGATCCAATGATGGAGAGTCTGGCGTGGATCCGATGACGGAGAGGCTGGCGTGGATCCGATGATGCAGAGGCTGGCGTGGATCTGATGATCGGGAGGCCGGGATGGAGACGACGATGCAGAAGCCGGGATGGAGACGACGAAGCAGAGGCCGAAATGGAGACGACGATGCAGAGGCCGAGATGGAGACAATGATGGAGAGGCCGAGATTGAGACGACGATGCAAAGGCCGGGCTGGAGATGATTATACTGGAAGTTCACTCGTAGTTTCTTTATTTTCCAAGATATTCCCAATTGATGTGCATGCCATTCCCACATTCCCAATGATAATGCTGTGGTGCTAGTTAATTATTCTGGTTTATCAGTTTCAAAATTGCTGATGGTCAGTTCTCTGGTCTTCGTGTTGGTTTTTGCCGACGATGCAGAGACCGAGAGGGAGCCGATGACGCAGAGGCAGGGATGGATCCGATGACGCAGAGGCTGGCATGGATCCGATGACGCAGAGGCCAGGATGGATCCGATGATGTAGAGGCTGGCATGGATCCGATGATGGAGAGGCTGGCCTGGATCCGATGACGGAGAGGCTGGCGTGGACCCGATGATGGAGAGGCTGGTGTGGATCTGATGATGCAGAGACTAGCGTGGATCCGATGACGGAGAGGCTGGAGTGGATCCAATGAGGCAGAGGTTGGCGTGGATGCGACGATGCAGCAGCTGGCGTGGATCCGATGATGGGGAGGCCGGGATGGAGACGACGATGCAGATTGCAGAGGTCGGGATGGAGAGGGCGATGCAGAGGTCGGGATGGAGACAACGATGCAAAGGCCGGGATGGAGAGGACGATGCAGAGGCCAGGATGGATCCAACGATGTGGAGGCTGCAAGGGAGCCAATGATGCTGACGCAGAGGCTGGGATGGAGCCGACGACGCAGCGGCCGCGATGGAGACAACAATTCAGAGGCCGGGATGGAGACAACGATTCAGAGGCCGGGATGGATCCGACGATGGGGAGGCCAGGATGGAGATGGTGACACAGAGGCTGAGATGGAGACAACGATTGTGTAAGTACACTCGTGGTTTCTTTATTTTCCAAGATATTCCAAATTGTTGAAAATGCCATTCCCACATTTCCAATGATAATGCTGTGGTGCTCATTAATTATTCCGGTTTATCAGTTTCCAAATTGCTGATGGCCAGTTCTCTGGTCTTCGTGTTTGTTTATGCCGATTGCCGATGATGCAGAGACGTGGAGGGAGCCAATGATGCTGAGGCCGGTGTGGATCCGATGATGCAGAGGCCGGGATGGATCCGATCACGGAGAGGCTGGCGTGGATCCGATGACGGAGAGGCTGGCGTGGATCCGATGATGGAGAGGCTGGTGTGGATCGGATGAGGCAGAGGTTGGTGTGGATGCGATGATGCACCAGCTGGTGTGGATCCAATGACGGAGAGGCTGGCGTGGATCCGATGGTGCAGAGGCTGGCGTGGATCCGATGACGGAGAGGCTGGCGTGGATCCGATGATGCAGAGGCTGGCATGGATCCAATGATGCAGAGGCTGGCGTGGATCTGATGATGGGGAGGCCGGGATGGAGACGACGATGCAGAAGCCGGGATGGAGACGACGAAGCAGAGGCCGAAATGGAGACGACGATGCAGAGGCCGAGATGGAGACGATGATGCAGAGTCCGAGATTGAGACGACGATGCAGAGGCCGGGCTGGAGATGACGATACTGGAATTACACTCATGGTTTCTTTATTTTCCAAGATATTCCAAATTGTTGAAAATGCCATTCCCACATTCCCAATGATAATGCTGTGGTGCTAATTAATTATTCCGGTTTGTCAGTTTCAAAATTGCCGATGGTCAGTTATCTGGTCTTCGTGTTGGTTTTTGCCGACTATGCAGAAACCGGGAGGGAGCCGATGACGCTGAGGCGGGTGTGGATCTGATGACGCAGAGGCCAGGATGGATCCGATGATGCAGAGGCTGGCGTGGATCCGATGACGGAGAGGCTGGCGTGGATCCGATGACGGAGAAGCTGGCGTGGATCCGATGACGGAGAGGCTGGCGTGGATCCGATGATGGAGAGGCTGGCGTGGATCCGATGACGGAGAGGCTGGCGTGGATCCGATGACGGAGAGGCTGGCGTGGATCCGGTGATGGGGAGGTCGGGATGGAGACGACGATGCAGAGGCTGAGATGGAGACAACGATGCAGAGGCCGGGATGGAGACAGCGATGCAGAGGCCGGGATGGAGATGATGACACTGGAAGTCCACTCGTAGTTTCCTTATTTTCCAAGAAATTCCCAATTGATGTGGATGCCATTCCCACATCCCAATGATAATGCTGTGGTGCTCATTAATTTTTCCGGTTTATCAGTTTCCAAATTGCTGATGGCCAGTTCTCTGGTCTTCGTGTTGGTTTATGCCGATGATGCAGAGACCGGGAGAGAGCCGATGACGCTGAGGCCGGTGTGGATGTGACGATGCAGAGGCCAGGATGGATCCAACGATGTGGAGCTGGAAGGGAGCCAGTGATGCTGACGCAGAGGCTGGGATGGAGCCGACGACGCAGAGGCCGCGATGGAGACAACGATGCAGAGGCCAGGAACGAGACAACAATTCAGAGGCTGGGATGGAGACAACGGTTCAGAGGCCGGGATGGATCCGACGATGGGGAGGCCTGGATGGAGATGGTGACAGAGGCTGAGATGGAGACAACGATTGTGTCAGTACACTCGTGATTTCTTTATTTTCCAAGATATTCCAAATTGTTGAAAATGCCATTCCCACATTTCCAATGATAATGCTGTGGTGCTCATTAATTATTCCGGTTTATCAGTTTCCAAATGGCTGATGGCCAGTTCTCTGGTCTTCGTGTTGGTTTATGCCGATGATGCAGAGACGTGGAGGGAGCCGATGATGCTGAGGCCGGTGTGGATCCGATGACGCAGAGGCCGGGATGGATCCGATGATGCAGAGGCTGGCGTGGATCCGATGACGGAGAGGCTGGCATGGATCCGATGATGGAGAGGCTGGCGTGGATCCGATGACGGAGAGGCTGGCATGGATCCGATGACGTAGAGGCTGGTGTGGATCTGATGATGCTGAGATTGGCGTGGATCCGATGATGCAGAGCCTGGAGTGGATCTGATGATGGGGAGGCCGGGATGGAGACGACGATGCAGAAGCCGCGATGGAGACGACGATGCGGAGGCCGAGATGGAGACGATGATGCAGAGGCTCAGATGGAGACGACGATGCAGAGGCCGAGATGGAGACGACGATGCAGAGGCCGGGCTGGAGATGACGATACTGGAATTACACTCATGTTTTCTTTATTTTCCAAGATATTCCAATTTGTTGAAAATGCCATTCCCACATTCCCAATGATAATGCTGTGGTGCTAATTAATTATTCCGGTTTATCAGTTTCAAAATTGCCGATGGTCAGTTATCTGGTCTTTGTGTTGGTTTTTGCCGACTATGCAGAAACCGGGAGGGAGCCGATGACGCTGAGGCGGGTGTGGATCTGATGACGCAGAGGCCGGGATGGATCCAATGACGCAGAGGCCGGGATGGATCCAATGACGCAGAGGCCAGGATGGATCCGATGATGCAGAGGCTGGCGTGGATCCGATGACGGAGAGGCTGGCGTGGATCCGATGATGGAGAGGCTGGCATGGATCCGATGACGGAGAGGCTGGCGTGGATCCGATGATGGAGAGGCTGGTGTGGATCGGATGAGGCAGTGGTTGGTGTGGATGCGATGATGCACCAGCTGGCGTGGATCCAATGATGGAGAGTCTGGCGTGGATCCGATGACGGAGAGGCTGGCGTGGATCCGATGATGCAGAGGCTGGCGTGGATCTGATGATCGGGAGGCCGGGATGGAGACGACGATGCAGAAGCCGGGATGGAGACGACGAAGCAGAGGCCGAAATGGAGACGACGATGCAGAGGCCGAGATGGAGACAATGATGGAGAGGCCGAGATTGAGACGACGATGCAAAGGCCGGGCTGGAGATGATTATACTGGAAGTTCACTCGTAGTTTCTTTATTTTCCAAGATATTCCCAATTGATGTGCATGCCATTCCCACATTCCCAATGATAATGCTGTGGTGCTAGTTAATTATTCTGGTTTATCAGTTTCAAAATTGCTGATGGTCAGTTCTCTGGTCTTCGTGTTGGTTTTTGCCGACGATGCAGAGACCGAGAGGGAGCCGATGACGCAGAGGCAGGGATGGATCCGATGACGCAGAGGCTGGCATGGATCCGATGACGCAGAGGCCAGGATGGATCCGATGATGTAGAGGCTGGCATGGATCCGATGACGGAGAGGCTGGCCTGGATCCGATGACGGAGAGGCTGGCGTGGACCCGATGATGGAGAGGCTGGTGTGGATCTGATGATGCAGAGACTAGCGTGGATCCGATGACGGAGAGGCTGGAGTGGATCCAATGAGGCAGAGGTTGGCGTGGATGCGACGATGCAGCAGCTGGCGTGGATCCGATGATGGGGAGGCCGGGATGGAGACGACGATGCAGATTGCAGAGGTCGGGATGGAGAGGGCGATGCAGAGGTCGGGATGGAGACAATGATGCAGAGGCCGGGATGGAGAGGACGATGCAGAGGCCAGGATGGATCCAACGATGTGGAGGCTGCAAGGGAGCCAATGATGCTGACGCAGAGGCTGGGATGGAGCCGACGACGCAGCGGCCGCGATGGAGACAACAATTCAGAGGCCGGGATGGAGACAACGATTCAGAGGCCGGGATGGATCCGACGATGGGGAGGCCAGGATGGAGATGGTGACACAGAGGCTGAGATGGAGACAACGATTGTGTAAGTACACTCGTGGTTTCTTTATTTTCCAAGATATTCCAAATTGTTGAAAATGCCATTCCCACATTTCCAATGATAATGCTGTGGTGCTCATTAATTATTCCGGTTTATCAGTTTCCAAATTGCTGATGGCCAGTTCTCTGGTCTTCGTGTTTGTTTATGCCGATTGCCGATGATGCAGAGACGTGGAGGGAGCCAATGATGCTGAGGCCGGTGTGGATCCGATGATGCAGAGGCCGGGATGGATCCGATCACGGAGACGCTGGCGTGGATCCGATGACGGAGAGGCTGGCGTGGATCCGATGATGGAGAGGCTGGTGTGGATCGGATGAGGCAGAGGTTGGTGTGGATGCGATGATGCACCAGCTGGTGTGGATCCAATGACGGAGAGGCTGGCGTGGATCCGATGGTGCAGAGGCTGGCGTGGATCCGATGACGGAGAGGCTGGCGTGGATCCGATGATGCAGAGGCTGGCATGGATCCAATGATGCAGAGGCTGGCGTGGATCTGATGATGGGGAGGCCGGGATGGAGACGACGATGCAGAAGCCGGGATGGAGACGACGAAGCAGAGGCCGAAATGGAGACGACGATGCAGAGGCCGAGATGGAGACGATGATGCAGAGTCCGAGATTGAGACGACGATGCAGAGGCCGGGCTGGAGATGACGATACTGGAATTACACTCATGGTTTCTTTATTTTCCAAGATATTCCAAATTGTTGTATATGCCATTCCCACATTCCCAATGATAATGCAGTGGTGCTAATTAATTATTCCGGTTTATCAGTTTCCATATTGCTGATGGTCAGTTCTCTGGTCTTCGTGTTGGTTTTGCCGACTATGCAGAGACCGGGAGGGAGCCGATGACGCTGAGGCGGGTGTGGATCTGATTACGCAGAGGCCGGGATGGATCCAATGACGCAGAGACCAGGATGGATCCGATGATGCAGAGGCTGGCGTGGATCCGATGACGGAGAGGCGGGCCTGGATCCGATGACGGAGAGGCTGGCGTGGATCCGATGATGGAGAGGCTGGTGTGGATCTGATGATGCAGAGGCTCGCGTGGATCCGATGACAGAGAGGCTGGCGTGGATGCGATGATGGAAAGGCTGGGGTGGATCTGATGACGGGGAGGCCGGGATGGAGACGACGATGCAGAGGCCGGGATGGAGAGGACGATGCAGAGGCCGCGATGGAGACGACAATGCAGAGGCCGGGACGGAGAGGACGATGCAGAGGCTGGGGTGGAGATGATGACACTGGAAGTTCACTCGTAGTTTCTTTATTTTCCAAGATATTCCCAATTGATGTGGATGCCATTCCCACCTTCCCAATGATAATGCTGTGGTGCTAGTTAATTATTCTGGTTTATCAGTTTCAAAATTGCTGATGGTCAGTTCTCTGGTCTTCGTGTTAGTTTTTGCCGACGATGCAGAGACCGGGAGGGAGCCGATGACGCTGAGGCCGGTGTGTATCTGATGAAGCAGAGGCCAGGATGGATTCGATGACGCAGAGGCCAGGATGGATCCGATGATGCAGAGGCTGGCGTGGATCCGATGACGGAGAGGCTGGCGTGGATCCGATGACGGAGAGGCTGGCGTGGATCCGATGACGGAGAGGCTGGCGTGGATCCGATGATGCAGAGGCTGGCGTGGGTCTGATGATGGGGAGGCCAAGATGGAGACGATGATGCAGAGGCCGAGATGGAGTCGACGATGCATAGGCCGGGCTGGAAATGACGATGCGGAGGCCGAGATGGAGACGATGATGCAGAGGCTCAGATGGAGACGACGATGCAGAGGCCGAGATGGAGACGACGATGCAGAGGCCGAGATGGAGACGACGATGCAGAGGCCGAGATGGAGACGACGATGCAGAGGCCGGGCTGGAGATGACGATACTGGAATTACACTCATGTTTTCTTTATTTTCCAAGATATTCCAATTTGTTGAAAATGCCATTCCCACATTCCCAATGATAATGCTGTGGTGCTAATTAATTATTCCGGTTTATCAGTTTCAAAATTGCCGATGGTCAGTTATCTGGTCTTCGTGTTGGTTTTTGCCGACTATGCAGAAACCGGGAGGGAGCCGATGACGCTGAGGCGGGTGTGGATCTGATGACGCAGAGGCCGGGATGGATCCAATGACGCAGAGGCCAGGATGGATCCGATGACGCAGAGGCTGGCGTGGATCCGATGACGGAGAGGCTGGCGTGGATCCGATGACGGAGAGGCTGGCGTGGATCCGATGACGGAGAGGCTGGCATGGATCCGATGATGGAGAGGCTGGTGTGGATCTGATGATGCAGAGGCTAGCGTGGATCCGATGATGGAGAGACTGGAGTGGATCCAATGAGCAGAGGTTGGCGTGGATACGATGATGCACCAGCTGGCGTGGATCCGATGACAGAGAGGCTGGCGTGGATCCGATGACAGAGAGGCTGGCGTGGATGCGATGATCGAAAGGCTGGGGTGGATCTGATGACGGGGAGGCCGGGATGGAGACGACGATGCAGAGGCCGAGATGGAGAGGACGATGCAGAGGCCAAGATGGAGAGGACGATGCAGAGGCCGCGATGGAGACGACAATGCCGAGGCCGGGATGGAGATGATGACACTGGGAGTCCACTCGTAGTTTCTTTATTTTCCAAGATATTCCAAATTGTTGTATATGCCATTCCCACATCCCAATGATAATGCTGTGGTGCTCATTAATTATTCCGGTTTATCAGTTTCCAAATTGCTGATGGCCAGTTCTCTGGTCTTCTTGTTGGTTTATGCCGATGATGCAGAGACGTGGAGGGAGCCGATGATGCTGAGGCCGGTGTGGATCCGATGACGCAGAGGCCGGGATGGATCCGACAACGCAGAGGCCACGATGGAGACAACGATGCAGAGGCCAGGATGGAGACAACAATTCAGAGGCCGGGATGGAGACAACGATTCAGAGGCCGGGATGGATCCGACGATGGGGAGGCCAGGATGGAGATGGTGACACAGAGGCTGAGATGGAGACAACGATTGTGTAAGTACACTCGTGATTTCTTTATTTTCCAAGATATTCCAAATTGTTGAAAATGCCATTCCCACATTTCCAATGATAATGCTGTGGTGCTCATTAATTATTCCGGTTTATCAGTTTCCAAATGGCTGATGGCCAGTTCTCTGGTCTTCGTGTTGGTTTATGCCAATGATGCAGAGACGTGGAGGGAGCCGATGATGCTGAGGCCGGTGTGGATCCGATGACGCAGAGGCCGGGATGGATTCGATGACGCAGAGGCTGGCGTGGATCCGATGACGGAGAGGCTGGCATGGATCCGATGATGGAGAGGCTGGCGTGGATCCGATGACGGAGAGGCTGGCGTGGATCCGATGACGGAGAGGCTGGTGTGGATCTGATGATGCTGAGATTGGCGTGGATCCGATGACGCAGAGCCTGGAGTGGATCTGATGATGGGGAGGCCGGGATGGAGACGACGATGCAGAAGCCGGGATGGAGACGACGATGCGGAGGCCGAGATGGAGACGATGATGCAGAGGCTCAGATGGAGACGACGATGCAGAGCCGAGATGGAGACGACGATGCAGAGGCCGGGCTGGAGATGACGATACTGGAATTACACTCATGTTTTCTTTATTTTCCAAGATATTCCAATTTGTTGAAAATGCCATTCCCACATTCCCAATGATAATGCTGTGGTGCTAATTAATTATTCCGGTTTATCAGTTTCAAAATTGCCGATGGTCAGTTATCTGGTCTTCGTGTTGGTTTTTGCCGACTATGCAGAAACCGGGAGGGAGCCGATGACGCTGAGGCGGGTGTGGATCTGATGACGCAGAGGCCGGGATGGATACAATGACGCAGAGGCCGGGATGGATCCGATGATGCAGAGGCTGGCGTGGATCCGATGACGGAGAGGCTGGCGTGGATCCGATGACGGAGAGGCTGGCGTGGATCCGATGACGGAGAGGCTGGGGTGGATCCGATGACGGTGAGGCTGGCGTGGATCCGATGATGGAGAGGCTGGTGTGGATCAGATGAGGCAGAGGTTGGTGTGGATGCGATGATGCACCAGCTGGCGTGGATCCAATGACGGAGAGTCTGGCGTGGATCCGATGACGGAGAGGCTGGCGTGGATCCGATGATGCAGAGGCTGGCATGGATCCAATGATGCAGAGGCTGGCGTGGATCTGATGATCGGGAGGCCGGGATGGAGACGACGACGATGCAGAAGCCGGGATGGAGACGACGAAGCAGTGGCCGAAATGGAGACGACGATGCAGAGGCCGAGATGGAGACAATGATGGAGAGGCCGAGATTGAGACGACGATGCAGAGGCCGGGCTGGAGATGATTATACTGGAAGTTCACTCGTAGTTTCTTTATTTTCCAAGATATTCCCAATTGATGTGGATGCCATTCCCACATTCCCAATGATAATGCTGTGGTGCTAGTTAATTATTCTGGTTTATCAGTTTCAAAATTGCTGCTGGTCAGTTCTCTGGTCTTCGTGTTGGTTTTTGCCGACGATGCAGAGACCGAGAGGGAGCCGATGACGCAGAGGCAGGGATGGATCCGATGATGCAGAGGCTGGCATGGATCCGATGACGCAGAGACCAGGATGGATCCGATGATGTAGAGGCTGGAATGGATCCGATGACGGAGAGGCTGGCGTGGATCCGATGATGGAGAGGCTGGTGTGGATCTGATGATGCAGAGACTAGCGTGGATACGATGATGGAAAGGCTGGCGTGGATCTGATGATGGGGAGGCCGGGATGGAGACGACGATGCAGAGGCCGGGATGGAGAGGGCAATGCAGAGGTCGGGATGGAGACAACGATGCAGAGGCCGGGATGGAGAGGACGATGCAGAGGCCGGGATGGAGATGACGATACTGGAATTGCACTCATGGTTTCTTTATTTTCCAAGATATTCCAAATTGTTGAAAATGCCATTCCCACATTCCCAATGATAATGCTGTGGTGCTAATTAATTATTCCGGTTTATCAGTTTCAAAATTGCTGATGGCCAGTTCTCTCTTCTTCGTGTTGGTTTATGCCGATGATGCAGAGACCGAGAGAGAGCCGATGACGCTGAGGCCGGTGTGGATGTGACGATGCAGAGGCCAGGATGGATCTAACGATGTTGAGGCTGGAAGGGAGCCAATGATGCCGACGCAGAGGCTGGGATGGAGCCGACGACGCAGCGGCCGCGATGGAGGCAACGATGCAGAGGCCGGGGTGGAGACCACGATGCAGAGGCCGGGATAGAGACGACGATGCAGAGGCCGGGATGGAGATGATGATACTGGAAGTTCACTCGTAGTTTCTTTATTTTCCAAGATATTCCCAATTGATGTGGATGCCATTCCCACCTTCCCAATGATAATGCTGTGGTGCTAGTGAATTATTCCGGTTTATCAGTTTCAAAATTGCTGATGGTCAGTTCTCTGGTCTTCGTGTTGGTTTTTGCCGACGATGCAGAGACCGGGAGGGAGCCGATGACGCTGAGGCCGGTGTGGATCTGATGACGCAGAGGCCGGGATGGATTCGATGACGCAGAGGCCAGGATGGATCCGATGATGCAGAGGCTGGCGTGGATCCGATGACGGAGAGGCTGGCGTGGATCCGATGACGGAGAGGCTGGCGTGGATCCGATGACGGAGAGGCTGGCGTGGATCCGATGACGGAGAGGCTGGCGTGGATCCGATGATGGAGAGGCTGGCTTGGATCCGATGACGGAGAGGCTGGTGTGGATGTGACGATGCAGAGGCCAGGATGGATCCAACGATGTGGAGGCTGCAAGGGAGCCAATGATGCTGACGCAGAGGCTGGGATGGAGCCGTCGACGCAGCGGCCGCGATGGAGACAACAATTCAGAGGCCGGGATGGAGACAACGATTCAGAGGCCGGGATGGATCCGACGATGGGGAGGCCAGGATGGAGATGGTGACACAGAGGCTGAGATGGAGACAACGATTGTGTAAGTACACTCGTGGTTTCTTTATTTTCCAAGATATTCCAAATTGTTGAAAATGCCATTCCCACATTTCCAATGATAATGCTGTGGTGCTCATTAATTATTCCGGTTTATCAGTTTCCAAATTGCTGATGGCCAGTTCTCTGGTCTTCTTGTTGGTTTATGCCGATGATGCAGAGACGTGGAGGGAGCCGATGATGCTGAGGCCGGTGTGGATCCGATGACGCAGAGGCCGGGATGGATCCGATGACGCAGAGGCCAGGATGGATCCGATGACGCAGAAGCCAGGATGGATCCGATGACGCAGAGGCAGGGATGGATCCGATGACGCAGAGGCTGGCATGGATCCGATGACGGAGAGGCTGGCGTGGATCTGATGAGGGAGAGGCTGGCGTGGATCCGATGACGGAGAGGCTGGCGTGGATCCGATGACGGAGAGGCTGGCGTGGATCCGATGACGGAGAGGCTGGCGTGGATCCGATGACGGAGAGGCTGGCGTGGATCCGATGACGGAGAGGCTGGCGTGGATCCGATGACGGAGAGGCTGGCGTGGATCCGATGACGGAGAGGCTGGCGTGGATCCGATGACGGAGAGGCTGGCGTGGATCCGATGACGGAGAGGCTGGCGTGGATCCGATGACGGAGAGGCTGGCGTGGATCCGATGACGGAGAGGCTGGCGTGGATCCGATGACGGAGAGGCTGGCGTGGATCCGATGACGGAGAGGCTGGCGTGGATCCGATGACGGAGAGGCTGGCGTGGATCCGATGACGGAGAGGCTGGTGTGGATCGGATGAGGCAGAGGTTGGTGTGGATGCGATGATGCACCAGCTGGCGTGGATCCAATGATGGAGAGTCTGGCGTGGATCCGATGACGGAGAGGCTGGCGTGGATCCGATGATGCAGAGGCTGGCATGGATCCAATGATGCAGAGGCTGGCGTGGATCTGATGATGGGGAGGCTGGGATGGAGACGACGAAGCAGAGGCCGAAATGGAGACGACGATGCAGAGGCCGAAATGGAGACGACGATGCAGAGGCCGAGATGGAGACGATGATGCAGCGGCCGAGATTGAGACGACGATGCAGAGGCCGGGCTGGAGATGACGATTCTGGAATTACACTCATCGTTTCTTTATTTTCCAAGATATTCCAAATTGTTGTATATGCCATTCTCACATTCCCAATGATAATGCTGTGGTGCTAATTAATTATTCCGGTTTATCAGTTTCCATATTGCTGATGGTCAGTTCTCTGATTTTCGTGTTGGTTTTTGCCGACGATGCAGAGACCGGGAGGGAGCCGATGACGCAGAGGCCGGTGTGGATCTGATGACGCAGAGGCCAGGATGGAGTCGATGACGCAGAGGCCAGGATGGAGTCGATGACGCAGAGGCCAGGATGGAGTCGATGACGCAGAGGCCAGGATGGATCCGATGACGCAGAGGCTGGCGTGGATCCGATGACAGAGAGGCTGGCATGGATCCGATGACGGAGAGGCTGGCGTGGATCCGATGACGGAGAGGCTGGCGTGGATCCGATGATGCAGAGGCTGGCATGGATCCAATGATGCAGAGGCTGGCGTGGATCTGATGATGGGGAGGTCGGGATGGAAAGCGACGATGCGGAGGCCAAGATGGAGACGACGATGCAGAAGCCGAGATGGAGACGACGATGCAGAGGCCGAGATGGAGTCGACGATGCATAGGCCGGGCTGGAGATGACGATACTGGAATTACACTCATGGTTTCTATATTTTCCAAGATATTCCAAATTGTTGGATATGCCATTCCCACATTCCCAATGATAATGCTGTGGTGCTAGTTAATTATTCCGGTTTATCAGTTTCAAAATTGCTGATGGTCAGTTCTCTGGTCTTCGTGTTGGTTTTTGCCGATGATGCAGAGACCGGAAGGGAGCCGATGACACTGAGGCCGGTGTGGATCTGATGACGCAGAGGCCGGGATGGATCCGATGACGCAGAGGCTGGCATGGATCCGATGACGGAGAGGCTGGCGTGCATCCGATGATGGAGAGGCTGGTGTGGATCTGATGATGCAGAGGCTGGCATGGATCCAATGATGCAAAGGCTGGCGTGGATCTGATGATGGGGAGGTCGGGATGGAGACGACGATGCAGAGGCCGAGATGGAGAGGACGATGCAGAGGCCGACATGGAGAGGACGATGCAGAGGCTGCGATGCAGAGGCCAGGATAGAGACGACGATGCAGAGGCCGGGATGGAGATGATGACACTGGAAGTCCACTCGTAGTTTCTTTATTTTCCAAGAAATTCCCAATTGATGTGGATGCCATTCCCACATCCCAATGATAATGCTGTGGTGCTCATTAATTATTCCGGTTTATCAGTTTCCAAATTGCTGATGGCCAGTTCTCTGGTCTTCTTGTTGGTTTTTGCCGATGATGCAGAGACGTGGAGGGAGCCGATGATGCTGAGGCCGGTGTGGATCCGATGACGCAGAGGCCGGGATGGATCCGATGACGCAGAGGCCAGGATGGATCCGATGACGCAAAGGCCAGGATGGATCCGATGACGCAGAGGCAGGGATGGATCCGATGACGCAGAGGCTGGCATGGATCCGATGACGGAGAGGCTGGTGTGGATGTGACGATGCAGAGGCCAGGATGGATTCAACGATGTGGAGGCTGGAAGGGAGCCAATGATGCTGACGCAGAGGCTGGGATGGAGCCGACGACGCAGCGGCCGCGATGGAGACAACGATGCAGAGGCCAGGATGGAGACAACCATTCAGAGGCCGGGATGGAGACAACAATTCAGAGGCCGGGATGGAGACAACGATTCAGATGCCGGGATGGATCCGACGATGGGGAGGCCAGGATGGAGATGGTGACAGAGGCTGAGATGGAGACAACGATTGTGTAAGTACACTCGTGGTTTCTTTATTTTCCAAGATATTCCAAATTGTTGAAAATGCCATTCCCACATTTCCAATGATAATGCTGTGGTGCTCATTAATTATTCCGGTTTATCAGTTTCCAAATTGCTGATGGCCAGTTCTCTGGTCTTCGTGTTGGTTTATGCCGATGATGCAGAGACGTGGAGGGAGCCAATGATGCTGAGGCCGGTGTGGATCCGATGACGCAGAGGCCGGGATGGAACCGATGACGCAGAGGCCGGGATGGATCCGATGACGCAGAGGCCGGGATGGATCCGATGACGCAGAGGCCGGGATGGATCCGATGACGCAGAGGCCGGGATGGATCCGATGACGCAGAGGCCGGGATGGATCCGATGACGCAGAGGCTGGCATGGATCCGATGACGGAGAGGCTGGTGTGGATCTGATGATGCTGAGGTTGGCGTGAATCCGATGATGGAGAGGCTGGAGTGGATCTGATGATGGGGAGGCCGGGATGGCTCCGATGATGGAGAGGCTGGCGTGGATCCGATGCCGGAGAGGCTGGTGTGGATCTGATGATGGGGAGGCCGGGATGGATCCGATGACGCAGAGGCTGGCGTGGATCCGATGACGGAGAGGCTGGTGTGGATCTGATGATGCTGAGGTTGGCATGGATCCGATGACGGAGAGGCTGGAGTGGATCTGATGATGGGGATGCCGGGATGGATCCGATGATGGAGAGGCTGGCGTGGATCCGATGATGGAGAGGCTGGTGTGGATCTGATGATGCAGAGGCTGGCATGGATCTGATGATGGGGAGGTCGGGATGGAGACGACGATGCGGAGGCCGAGATGGAGAGGACGATGCAGAGGCCGCGATGGAGATGACAATGCAGAGGCCGGGACGGAGACGACGATGCAGAGGCCGGGATGGAGACGGCGATGCAGAGGCCAGGTTAGAGACCACGATGCAGAGGCCGGGATGGAGATGATGATACTGGAAGTTCACTCGTAGTTTCTTTATTTTCCAAGATATTCCCAATTGATATGGATGCCATTCCCACATTCCCAATGATAATGCTGTGGTGCTAGTTAATTATTCTGGTTTATCAGTTTCAAAATTGCTGAAGGTCAGTTCTCTGGTCTTCGTGTTGGTTTTTGCCGACGATGCAGAGACCGGGAGGGAGCCGATGACGCTGAGGCTGGTGTGGATCTGATGACGCAGAGGCCGGGATGGATCCAACGATGTGGAGGCTGGAAGGGAGCCAATGATGCTGACGCAGCGGCCGCGATGGAGACAACGATGCAGAGGCCAGGATGGAGACAACCATTCAGAGGCCGGGATGGAGACAACGATTCAGAGGCCGGGATGGATCCGACGATGGGGAGGCCAGGATGGAGATGGTGACACAGGCTGAGATGGAGACAACGATTGTGTAAGTACACTCGTGGTTTCTTTATTTTCCAAGATATTCCAAATTGTTGAAAATGCCATTCCCACATTTCCAATGATAATGCTGTGGTGCTCATTAATTATTCCGGTTTATCAGTTTCCAAATTGCTGATGGCCAGTTCTCTTGTCTTCGTGTTGGTTTATGCCGATGATGCAGAGACGTGGAGGGAGCCGATGATGCTGAGGCCGGTGTGGATCCGATGACGCAGAGGCCGGTGTGGATCCGATGACGCAGAGGCCGGGATGGATCCGATGACGCAGAGGCCGGGATGGATCCGATGACGCAGAGGCCGGGATGGATCCGATGACGCAGAGGCCGGGATGGATCCGATGACGCAGAGGCCGGGATGGATCCGACGATGGGGAGGCCAGGATGGAGATGGTGACACAGAGGCTGAGATGGAGACAACGATTGTGTAAGTACACTCGTGGTTTCTTTATTTTCCAAGATATTCCAAATTGTTGAAAATGCCATTCCCACATTTCCAATTATAATGCTGTGGTGCTCATTAATTATTCCGGTTTATCAGTTTCCAAATGGCTGATGGCCAGTTCTCTGGTCTTCGTGTTGGTTTATGCCGATGATGCAGAGACGTGGAGGGAGCCGATAATGCTGAGGCTGGTGTGGATCTGATGATGCTGAGGTTGGCGTGGATCCGATGACGCAGAGGCTGGAGTGGATCCGATGACGGACAGGCTGGTGTGGATCTGATGATGCTGAGATTGGCGTGGATCCGATGACGCAGAGGCTGGAGTGGATCTGATGATGGGGAGGCCGGGATGGAGACGACGATGCAGAAGCCAGGATGGAGACGACGATGCGGAGGCCGAGATGGAGACGATGATGCAGAGGCTCAGATGGAGACGACGATGCAGAGGCCGAGATGGAGACGACGATGCAGAGGCCGGGCTGGAGATAACGATACTGGAATTACACTCATGTTTTCTTTATTTTCCAAGATATTCCAAATTGTTGAAAATGCCATTCCCACATTCCCAATGATAATGCTGTGGTGCTAATTAATTATTCCTGTTTATCAGTTTCAAAATTGCCGATGGTCAGTTATCTGGTCTTCGTGTTGGTTTTTGCCGACTATGCAGAAACCGGGAGGGAGCCGATGACGCTGAGGCGGGTGTGGATCTGATGACGCAGAGGCCAGGATGGATCCGATGACACAGAGGCTGGCGTGGATCCAATGACGGAGAGGCTGGCGTGGATCCGATGACGGAGAGGCTGGCGTGGATCCGATGATGGAGAGGCTGGTGTGGATCTGATGATGCAGAGGCTGGCGTGGATCTGATGATGGGGAGGTCGGGATGGAGACGACGATGCGGAGCCCGAGATGGAGAGGACGATGAAAAGGCCGCGATGGAGACGACAATGCAGAGGCCGGGATGGAGACGACGATGCAGAGGCCGGGGTGGAGACGGCGATGCAGAGGCCAGCATAGAGACCACGATGCAGAGGCCGGGATGGAGATGATGATACTGGAAGTTCACTTGTAGTTTCTTTATTTTCCAAGATATTCCCAATTGATCTGGATGCCATTCCCACATTCCCAATGATAATGCTGTGGTGCTAGTTAATTATTCTGGTTTATCAGTTTCAAAATTGCTGATGGTCAGTTCTCTGGTCTTCGTGTTGGTTTTTGCCGACGATGCAGAGACCGGGGGAGAGCCGATGACGCTGAGGCCGGTGTGGATGTGACGACGCAGAGGCCGGGATGGATCCAACGATGTGGAGGCTGGAAGGGAGCCAATGATGCAGACGCAGAGGCTGGGATGGAGCCGACAACGCAGAGGCCACGATGGAGACAACGATGCAGAGGCCAGGATGGAGACAACAATTCAGAGGCCGGGATGGAGACAACGATTCAGAGGCCGGGATGGATCCGACGATGGGGAGGCCAGGATGGAGATGGTGACACAGAGGCTGAGATGGAGACAACGATTGTGTAAGTACACTCGTGATTTCTTTATTTTCCAAGATATTCCAAATTGTTGAAAATGCCATTCCCACATTTCCAATGATAATGCTGTGGTGCTCATTAATTAATCCGGTTTATCAGTTTCCAAATGGCTGATGGCCAGTTCTCTGGTCTTCGTGTTGGTTTATGCCGATGATGCAGAGACGTGGAGGGAGCCGATGATGCTGAGGCCGGTGTGGATCCGATGACGCAGAGGCCGGGATGGATTCGATGACGCAGAGGCCAGGATGGATCCGATGACGCAGAGGCTGGCGTGGATCCGATGATGGAGAGGCTGGCGTGGATCCGATGACGGAGAGGCTGGCGTGCATCCGATGACGGAGAGGCTGGTGTGGATCTGATGATGCTGAGATTGGCGTGGATCCGATGACGCAGAGCCTGGAGTGGATCTGATGATGGGGAGGCCGGGATGGAGACGACGATGCAGAAGCCGGGATGGAGACGACGATGCGGAGGCCGAGATGGAGACGATGATGCAGAGGCTCAGATGGAGACGACGATGCAGAGGCCGAGATGGAGACGACGATGCAGAGGCCGGGCTGGAGATGACGATACTGGAATTACACTCATGTTTTCTTTATTTTCCAAGATATTCCAATTTGTTGAAAATGCCATTCCCACATTCCCAATGATAATGCTGTGGTGCTAATTAATTATTCCGGTTTATCAGTTTCAAAATTGCCGATGGTCAGTTATCTGGTCTTCGTGTTGGTTTTTGCCGACTATGCAGAAACCGGGAGGGAGCCGATGACGCTGAGGCGGGTGTGGATCTGATGACGCAGAGGCCGGGATGGATCCGATGATGCAGAGGCTGGCGTGGATCCGATGAAGGAGAGGCTGGCGTGGATCCGATGACGGAGAGGCTGGGGTGGATCCGATGATGGAGAGGCTGGTGTGGATCGGATGAGGCAGAGGTTGGTGTGGATGCGATGATGCACCAGCTGGCATGGATCCAATGATGGAGAGTCTTGCGTGGATCCGATGATGGAGAGGCTGGCGTGGATCCGATGACGGAGAGGCTGGGGTGGATCCGATGATGGAGAGGCTGGTGTGGATCGGATGAGGCAGAGGTTGGTGTGGATGCGATGATGCACCAGCTGGCGTGGATCCAATGATGGAGAGTCTGGCGTGGATCCGATGACGGAGAGGCTGGCGTGGATCCAATGATGCAGAGGCTGGCGTGGATCTGATGATCGGGAGGCCGGGATGGAGACGACGATGCAGAAGCCGGGATGGAGACGACGAAGCAGAGGCCGAAATGGAGACGACGATGCATAGGCCGAGATGGAGACAATGATGGAGAGGCCGAGATTGAGAGGACGATGCAGAGGCCGGGCTGGAGATGACGATACTGGAATTACACTCATGGTTTCTTTATTTTCCAAGATATTCCAAATTGTTGGATATGCCATTCCCACATTCCCAATGAAAATGCTGTGGTGCTCATTAATTATTCCGGTTTATCAGTTTCCAAATTGCTGATGGCCAGTTCTCTGGTCTTCGTGTTGGTTTATGCCGATGATGCAGAGACGTGGAGGGAGCCAATGATGCTGAGGCCGGTGTGGATCCGATGACGCAGAGGCCGGGATGGATCCGATGACGCAGAGGCCGGGATGGATCCGATGACGCAGAGGCCGGCGTGGATCCGATGACGGAGAGGCTGGCATGGATCTGATGAGGGAGAGGCTGGCGTGGATCCGATGACGGAGAGGCTGGCGTGGATCCGATGATGGAGAGGCTGGTGTGGATCGCATGAGGCAGAGGTTGGTGTGGATGCGATGATGCACCAGCTGGCGTGGATCCAATGATGGAGAGTCTGGGGTGGATCCGATGACGGAGAGGCTGGCGTGGATCCGATGATGCAGAGGCTGGCATGGATCCAATGATGCAGAGGCTGGCGTGGATCTGATGATGGGGAGGCCGGGATGGAGACGACGATGGAGAAGCCGGGAGGGAGCCGATGACGCTGAGGCGGGTGTGGATCTGATGACGCAGAGGCCAGGATGGATCCGATGATGCAGAGGCTGGCGTGGATCCGATGACGGAGAGGCTGGCGTGGATCCGATGACGGAGAGGCTGGCGTGGATCCGATGACGGAGAGGCTGGCGTGGATCCGATGACGGAGAGGCTGGCGTGGATCCGATGACGGAGAGGCTGGCGTGGATCCGATGACGGAGAGGCTGGCATGGATCCGGTGATGGGGAGGTCGGGATGGAGACGACGATGCAGAGGCTGAGATGGAGACAACGATGCAGAGGCCGGGATGGAGACAGCGATGCAGAGGCCGGGATGGAGATGATGACACTGGAAGTCCACTCGTAGTTTCCTTATTTTCCAAGAAATTCCCAATTGATGTGGATGCCATTCCCACATCCCAATGATAATGCTGTGGTGCTCATTAATTTTTCCGGTTTATCAGTTTCCAAATTGCTGATGGCCAGTTCTCTGGTCTTCGTGTTGGTTTATGCCGATGATGCAGAGACGTGGAGGGAGCCGATGATGCTGAGGCCGGTGTGGATCCGATGACGCAGAGGCCGGTGTGGATCCGATGACGCAGAGGCCGGGATGGATCCGATGACGCAGAGGCCGGGATGGATCCGATGACGCAGAAGCCGGGATGGATCCGATGACGCAGATGCCGGGATGGATCCGATGACGCAGAGGCCGGGATGGATCCGATGACGCAGAGGCCGGGATGGATCCGATGACGCAGAGGCAGGGATGGATCTGATGATGCTGAGGTTGGCGTGGATCCGATGACGGAGAGGCTGGAGTGGATCTGATGATGGGGAGGCCAGGATGGATCCGATGATGGAGAGGCTGGCGTGGATCCGATGACGCAGAGGCTGGCGTGGATCCGATGACGGAGAGGCTGGTGTGGATCTGATGATGCTGAGGTTGGCGTGGATCCGATGACGGAGAGGCTGGACTGGATCTGATGATGGGGAGGCCGGGATGGATCCGATGATGGGGAGGTAGGGATGGAGACGACGATGCGGAGGCCGAGATGGAGAGGACGATGCAGAGGCCGCGATGGAGACGACAATGCAGAGGCCGGGACGGAGACGACGATGCAGAGGCCGGGATGGAGACGGCGATGCAGAGGCCAAGTTAGCGACCACGATGCAGAGGCCGGGATGGAGATGATGATACTGGAAGTTCACTTGTAGTTTCTTTATTTTCCAAGATATTCCCAATTGATGTGGATGCCATTCCCACATTCCCAATGATAATGCTGTGGTGCTAGTTAATTATTCTGGTTTATCAGTTTCAAAATTGCTGATGGTCAGTTCTCTGGTCTTCGTGTTGGTTTTTGCCGACGATGCAGAGACCGGGAGGGAGCCGATGATGCTGAGGCTGGTGTGGATCTGATGACGCAGAGGCCGGGATGGATCCAACGATGTGGAGGCTGGAAGGGAGCCAATGATGCTGACGCAGAGGCTGGGATGGAGACAACGATGCAGAGGCCAGGATGGAGACAACAATTCAGAGGCCGGGATGGAGACAACGATTCAGAGGCCCGGATGGATCCGACGATGGGGAGGCCAGGATGGAGATGGTGACACAGAGGCTGAGATGGAGACAACGATTGTGTAAGTACACTCGTGGTTTCTTTATTTTCCAAGATATTCCAAATTGTTGAAAATGCCATTCCCACATTTCCAATGATAATGCTGTGGTGCTCATTAATTATTCCGGTTTATCAGTTTCCAAATTGCTGATGGCCAGTTCTCTGGTCTTTGTGTTGGTTTATGCCGATGATGCAGAGACGTGGAGGGAGCCAATGATGCTGAGGCCGGTGTGGATCCGATGACGCAGAGGCCGGGATGGATCCGATGACGCAGAGGCCGGGATGGATCCGATGACGGAGAGGCTGGCGTGGATCCGATGAGGGAGAGGCTGGCGTGGATCCGATGACGGAGAGGCTGGCGTAGATCCGATGAGGGAGAGGCTGGCGTAGATCCGATGAGGGAGAGGCTGGCGTGGATCCGATGACGGAGAGGCTGGCGTGGATCCGATGAGGGAGAGGCTGGCGTGGATCCGATGACGGAGAGGCTGGCGTAGATCCGATGAGGGGTAGGCTGGCGTGGATCCGATGACGGAGAGGCTGGCGTGGATCCGATGATGGAGAGGCTGGTGTGGATCGGATGAGGCAGAGGTTGGTGTGGATGCGATGATGCACCAGCTGGCGTGGATCCAATGACGGAGAGTCTGGCGTGGATCCGATGACGGAGAGCCTCGCGTGGATCCGATGACGGAGAGGCTGGCGTGGATCCGATGATGGAGAGGCTGGCGTGGATCCGATGACGGAGAGGCTGGCGTGGATCCGATGATGGAGAGGCTGGTGTGGATCGGATGAGGCAGAGGTTGGTGTGGATGCGATGATGCACCAGCTGGCGTGGATCCAATGATGGAGAGTCTGGCGTGGATCCGATGACGGAGAGGCTGGCGTGGATCCGATGATGCAGAGGCTGGCATGGATCCAATGATGCAGAGGCTGGCGTGGATCTGATGATGGGGAGGCCGGGATGGAGACGACGATGCAGAAGCCGGGATGGAGACGACGAAGCAGAGGCCGAAATGGAGACGACGATGCAGAGGCTGATATGGAAACGATGATGCAGAGGCCGAGATTGAGACAACGATGCAGAGGCCGGGCTGGAGATGACGATTCTGGAATTACACTCATCGTTTCTTTATTTCCCAAGATATTCCAAATTGTTGTAAATGCCATTCCCACATTCCCAATGATAATGCTGTGGTGCTAGTTAATTATTCCGGTTTATCAGTTTCAAGATTGCTGATAGTCAGTTCTCTGGTCTTCGTGTAGGTTTTTGCCGATGATGCAGAGACCCGAAAGGAGCCGATGACACTGAGGCCGGTGTGGATCTGATGACGCAGAGGCCGGGATGGATCCGATGACGCAGAGGCCAGGATGGATCCGATGACGCAGAGGCTGGCATGGATCCGATGACGGAGAGGCTGGTGTGCATCCGATGACGGAGAGGCTGGTGTGGATCTGATGATGCAGAGGCTGGCATGGATCCAATGATGCAAAGGCTGGCGTGGATCTGATGATCGGGAGGTCGGGATGGAGACGACGATGCAGAGGCCGAGATGGAGAGGACGATGCAGAGGCCGCGATGGAGACGACAATGCAGAGGCCAGGATAGAGACGACGATGCAGAGGCCGGGATCGAGATGATGACACTGGAAGTCCACTCGTAGTTTCTTTATTTTCCAAGAAATTCCCAATTGATGTGGATGCCATTCCCACATCCCAATGATAATGCTGTGGTGCTCATTAATTATTCCGGTTTATCAGTTTCCAAATTGCTGATGGCCAGTTCTCTGGTCTTCTTGTTGGTTTATGCCGATGATGCAGAGACGTGGAGGGAGCCGATGATGCTGAGGCCGGTGTGGATCCGATGACGCAGAGGCCGGGATGGATCCGATGACGCAGAGGCCAGGATGGATCCGATGACGCAGAGGCTGGCATGGATCCGATGACGGAGAGGCTGGTGTGGCTGTGACGATGCAGAGGCCAGGATGGATCCAACGATGTGGAGGCTGGAAGGGAGCCAATGATGCTGACGCAGAGGCTGGGATGGAGCCGACGACGCAGCGGCCGCGATGGAGACAACGATGCAGAGGCCAGGATGGAGACAACGATTCAGAGGCCGGGATGGATCCGATGACGCAGAGGCCAGGATGGATCCGATGACGCAGAGGCTGGCATGGATCCGATGACGGAGAGGCTGGTGTGGATCTGATGATGCTGAGGTTGGCGTGGATCCGATGACGGAGAGGCTGGAGTGGATCTGATGATGGGGAGGCCGGAATGGATCCGATGATGGAGAGGCTGGCATGGATCCGATGACGGAGAGGCTGGAGTGGATCTGATGATGGGGAGGCCGGGATGGATCTGATGATGGGGAGGCCGGGATGGATCCGATGATGGAGAGGCTGGCGTGGATCCGATGATGGAGAGGCTGGTGTGGATCTGATGATGCAGAGGCTGGCGTGGATCTGATGATGGGGAGGTCGGGATGGAGACGACGATGCGGGGGCCGAGATGGAGAGGACGATGCAGAGGCCGCGATGGAGACGACAATGCAGAGGCCGGGACGGAGACGACGATGCAGAGGCCGGGATGGAGACGGCGATGCAGAGGCCAGGTTAGAGACCACGATGCAGAGGCCGGGATGGATCCGACGATGGGGAGGCCAGGATGGAGATGGTGACACAGAGGCTGAGATGGAGACAACGATTGTGTAAGTACACTCGTGGTTTCTTTATTTTCCAAGATATTCCAAATTGTTGAAAATGCCATTCCCACATTTCCAATGATAATGCTGTGGTGCTCATTAATTATTCCGGTTTATCAGTTTCCAAATTGCTGATGGCCAGTTCTCTGGTCTTCGTGTTGGTTTATGCCGATGATGCAGAGACGTGGAGGGAGCCGATGGAGCTGAGGCCGGTGTGGATCCGATGACGCAGAGGCTGGAGTGGATCCGATGACGGAGAGGATGGTGTGGATCTGATGATGCTGAGATTGGCGTGGATCCGATGACGCAGAGGCTGGAGTGGATCTGATGATGGGGAGGCTGGGATGGAGACGACGATGCGGAAGCCGGGATGGATCTGATGATGGGGAGGCCGAGATGGAGACGATGATGCAGAGGCTCAGATGGAGACGACGATGCAGAGGCCGGGCTGGAGATAACGATACTCGAATTACACTCATGTTTTCTTTATTTTCCAAGATATTCCAAATTGTTGAAAATGCCATTCCCACATTCCCAATGATAATGCTGTGGTGCTAATTAATTATTCCGGTTTGTCAGTTTCAAAATTGCCGATGGTCAGTTATCTGGTCTTCGTGTTGGTTTTTGCCGACTATGCAGAAACCGGGAGGGAGCCGATGACGCTGAGGCGGGTGTGGATCTGATGACGCAGAGGCCAGGATGGATCCGATGATGCAGAGGCTGGCGTGGATCCGATGACGGAGAGGCTGGCGTGGATCCGATGACGGAGAAGCTGGCGTGGATCCGATGACGGAGAGGCTGGCGTGGATCCGATGATGGAGAGGCTGGCGTGGATCCGATGACGGAGAGGCTGGCGTGGATCCGATGACGGAGAGGCTGGCGTGGATCCGGTGATGGGGAGGTCGGGATGGAGACGACGATGCAGAGGCTGAGATGGAGACAACGATGCAGAGGCCGGGATGGAGACAGCGATGCAGAGGCCGGGATGGAGATGATGACACTGGAAGTCCACTCGTAGTTTCCTTATTTTCCAAGAAATTCCCAATTGATGTGGATGCCATTCCCACATCCCAATGATAATGCTGTGGTGCTCATTAATTTTTCCGGTTTATCAGTTTCCAAATTGCTGATGGCCAGTTCTCTGGTCTTCGTGTTGGTTTATGCCGATGATGCAGAGACCGGGAGAGAGCCGATGACGCTGAGGCCGGTGTGGATGTGACGATGCAGAGGCCAGGATGGATCCAACGATGTGGAGCTGGAAGGGAGCCAGTGATGCTGACGCAGAGGCTGGGATGGAGCCGACGACGCAGAGGCCGCGATGGAGACAACGATGCAGAGGCCAGGAACGAGACAACAATTCAGAGGCTGGGATGGAGACAACGGTTCAGAGGCCGGGATGGATCCGACGATGGGGAGGCCTGGATGGAGATGGTGACAGAGGCTGAGATGGAGACAACGATTGTGTCAGTACACTCGTGATTTCTTTATTTTCCAAGATATTCCAAATTGTTGAAAATGCCATTCCCACATTTCCAATGATAATGCTGTGGTGCTCATTAATTATTCCGGTTTATCAGTTTCCAAATGGCTGATGGCCAGTTCTCTGGTCTTCGTGTTGGTTTATGCCGATGATGCAGAGACGTGGAGGGAGCCGATGATGCTGAGGCCGGTGTGGATCCGATGACGCAGAGGCCGGGATGGATCCGATGATGCAGAGGCTGGCGTGGATCCGATGACGGAGAGGCTGGCATGGATCCGATGATGGAGAGGCTGGCGTGGATCCGATGACGGAGAGGCTGGCATGGATCCGATGACGTAGAGGCTGGTGTGGATCTGATGATGCTGAGATTGGCGTGGATCCGATGATGCAGAGCCTGGAGTGGATCTGATGATGGGGAGGCCGGGATGGAGACGACGATGCAGAAGCCGCGATGGAGACGACGATGCGGAGGCCGAGATGGAGACGATGATGCAGAGGCTCAGATGGAGACGACGATGCAGAGGCCGAGATGGAGACGACGATGCAGAGGCCGGGCTGGAGATGACGATACTGGAATTACACTCATGTTTTCTTTATTTTCCAAGATATTCCAATTTGTTGAAAATGCCATTCCCACATTCCCAATGATAATGCTGTGGTGCTAATTAATTATTCCGGTTTATCAGTTTCAAAATTGCCGATGGTCAGTTATCTGGTCTTTGTGTTGGTTTTTGCCGACTATGCAGAAACCGGGAGGGAGCCGATGACGCTGAGGCGGGTGTGGATCTGATGACGCAGAGGCCGGGATGGATCCGATGATGCAGAGGCTGGCGTGGATCCGATGACGGAGAGGCTGGCGTGGATCCGATGATGGAGAGGCTGGCATGGATCCGATGACGGAGAGGCTGGCGTGGATCCGATGATGGAGAGGCTGGTGTGGATCGGATGAGGCAGCGGTTGGTGTGGATGCGATGATGCACCAGCTGGCATGGATCCGATGACGGAGAGGCTGGCGTGGATCCGATGATGGAGAGGCTGGTGTGGATCGGATGAGGCAGCGGTTGGTGTGGATGCGATGATGCACCAGCTGGCGTGGATCCAATGATGGAGAGTCTGGCGTGGATCCGATGACGGAGAGGCTGGCGTGGATCCGATGATGCAGAGGCTGGCGTGGATCTGATGATCGGGAGGCCGGGATGGAGACGACGATGCAGAAGCCGGGATGGAGACGACGAAGCAGAGGCCGAAATGGAGACGACGATGCAGAGGCCGAGATGGAGACAATGATGGAGAGGCCGAGATTGAGACGACGATGCAAAGGCCGGGCTGGAGATGATTATACTGGAAGTTCACTCGTAGTTTCTTTATTTTCCAAGATATTCCCAATTGATGTGCATGCCATTCCCACATTCCCAATGATAATGCTGTGGTGCTAGTTAATTATTCTGGTTTATCAGTTTCAAAATTGCTGATGGTCAGTTCTCTGGTCTTCGTGTTGGTTTTTGCCGACGATGCAGAGACCGAGAGGGAGCCGATGACGCAGAGGCAGGGATGGATCCGATGACGCAGAGGCTGGCATGGATCCGATGACGCAGAGGCCAGGATGGATCCGATGATGTAGAGGCTGGCATGGATCCGATGACGGAGAGGCTGGCCTGGATCCGATGACGGAGAGGCTGGCGTGGACCCGATGATGGAGAGGCTGGTGTGGATCTGATGATGCAGAGACTAGCGTGGATCCGATGACGGAGAGGCTGGAGTGGATCCAATGAGGCAGAGGTTGGCGTGGATGCGACGATGCAGCAGCTGGCGTGGATCCGATGATGGGGAGGCCGGGATGGAGACGACGATGCAGAGGTCGGGATGGAGAGGGCGATGCAGAGGTCGGGATGGAGACAACGATGCAGAGGCCGGGATGGAGAGGACGATGCAGAGGCCAGGATGGATCCAACGATGTGGAGGCTGCAAGGGAGCCAATGATGCTGACGCAGAGGCTGGGATGGAGCCGACGACGCAGCGGCCGCGATGGAGACAACAATTCAGAGGCCGGGATGGAGACAACGATTCAGAGGCCGGGATGGATCCGACGATGGGGAGGCCAGGATGGAGATGGTGACACAGAGGCTGAGATGGAGACAACGATTGTGTAAGTACACTCGTGGTTTCTTTATTTTCCAAGATATTCCAAATTGTTGAAAATGCCATTCCCACATTTCCAATGATAATGCTGTGGTGCTCATTAATTATTCCGGTTTATCAGTTTCCAAATTGCTGATGGCCAGTTCTCTGGTCTTCGTGTTTGTTTATGCCGATTGCCGATGATGCAGAGACGTGGAGGGAGCCAATGATGCTGAGGCCGGTGTGGATCCGATGATGCAGAGGCCGGGATGGATCCGATCACGGAGACGCTGGCGTGGATCCGATGACGGAGAGGCTGGCGTGGATCCGATGATGGAGAGGCTGGTGTGGATCGGATGAGGCAGAGGTTGGTGTGGATGCGATGATGCACCAGCTGGTGTGGATCCAATGACGGAGAGGCTGGCGTGGATCCGATGGTGCAGAGGCTGGCGTGGATCCGATGACGGAGAGGCTGGCGTGGATCCGATGATGCAGAGGCTGGCATGGATCCAATGATGCAGAGGCTGGCGTGGATCTGATGATGGGGAGGCCGGGATGGAGACGACGATGCAGAAGCCGGGATGGAGACGACGAAGCAGAGGCCGAAATGGAGACGACGATGCAGAGGCCGAGATGGAGACGATGATGCAGAGTCCGAGATTGAGACGACGATGCAGAGGCCGGGCTGGAGATGACGATACTGGAATTACACTCATGGTTTCTTTATTTTCCAAGATATTCCAAATTGTTGTATATGCCATTCCCACATTCCCAATGATAATGCAGTGGTGCTAATTAATTATTCCGGTTTATCAGTTTCCATATTGCTGATGGTCAGTTCTCTGGTCTTCGTGTTGGTTTTGCCGACTATGCAGAGACCGGGAGGGAGCCGATGACGCTGAGGCGGGTGTGGATCTGATTACGCAGAGGCCGGGATGGATCCAATGACGCAGAGACCAGGATGGATCCGATGATGCAGAGGCTGGCGTGGATCCGATGACGGAGAGGCGGGCCTGGATCCGATGACGGAGAGGCTGGCGTGGATCCGATGATGGAGAGGCTGGTGTGGATCTGATGATGCAGAGGCTCGCGTGGATCCGATGACAGAGAGGCTGGCGTGGATGCGATGATGGAAAGGCTGGGGTGGATCTGATGACGGGGAGGCCGGGATGGAGACGACGATGCAGAGGCCGGGATGGAGAGGACGATGCAGAGGCCGCGATGGAGACGACAATGCAGAGGCCGGGACGGAGAGGACGATGCAGAGGCTGGGGTGGAGATGATGACACTGGAAGTTCACTCGTAGTTTCTTTATTTTCCAAGATATTCCCAATTGATGTGGATGCCATTCCCACCTTCCCAATGATAATGCTGTGGTGCTAGTTAATTATTCTGGTTTATCAGTTTCAAAATTGCTGATGGTCAGTTCTCTGGTCTTCGTGTTAGTTTTTGCCGACGATGCAGAGACCCGGGAGGGAGCCGATGACGCTGAGGCCGGTGTGTATCTGATGAAGCAGAGGCCAGGATGGATTCGATGACGCAGAGGCCAGGATGGATCCGATGATGCAGAGGCTGGCCTGGATCCGATGACGGAGAGGCTGGCGTGGATCCGATGACGGAGAGGCTGGCGTGGATCCGATGACGGAGAGGCTGGCGTGGATCCGATGATGCAGAGGCTGGCGTGGGTCTGATGATGGGGAGGCCAAGATGTAGACGATGATGCAGAGGCCGAGATGGAGTCGACGATGCATAGGCCGGGCTGGAAATGACGATGCGGAGGCCGAGATGGAGACGATGATGCAGAGGCTCAGATGGAGACGACGATGCAGAGGCCGAGATGGAGACGACGATGCAGAGGCCGAGATGGAGACGACGATGCAGAGGCCGAGATGGAGACGACGATGCAGAGGCCGGGCTGGAGATGACGATACTGGAATTACACTCATGTTTTCTTTATTTTCCAAGATATTCCAATTTGTTGAAAATGCCATTCCCACATTCCCAATGATAATGCTGTGGTGCTAATTAATTATTCCGGTTTATCAGTTTCAAAATTGCCGATGGTCAGTTATCTGGTCTTCGTGTTGGTTTTTGCCGACTATGCAGAAACCGGGAGGGAGCCGATGACGCTGAGGCGGGTGTGGATCTGATGACGCAGAGGCCGGGATGGATCCAATGACGCAGAGGCAAGGATGGATCCGATGACGCAGAGGCTGGCGTGGATCCGATGACGGAGAGGCTGGCGTGGATCCGATGACGGAGAGGCTGGCGTGGATTCGATGACGGAGAGGCTGGCATGGATCCGATGATGGAGAGGCTGGTGTGGATCTGATGATGCAGAGGCTAGCGTGGATCCGATGATGGAGAGACTGGAGTGGATCCAATGAGCAGAGGTTGGCGTGGATACGATGATGCACCAGCTGGCGTGGATCCGATGACAGAGAGGCTGGCGTGGATGCGATGATCGAAAGGCTGGGGTGGATCTGATGACGGGGAGGCCGGGATGGAGACGACGATGCAGAGGCCGAGATGGAGAGGACGATGCAGAGGCCAAGATGGAGAGGACGATGCAGAGGCCGCGATGGAGACGACAATGCCGAGGCCGGGATGGAGATGATGACACTGGGAGTCCACTCGTAGTTTCTTTATTTTCCAAGATATTCCAAATTGTTGTATATGCCATTCCCACATCCCAATGATAATGCTGTGGTGCTCATTAATTATTCCGGTTTATCAGTTTCCAAATTGCTGATGGCCAGTTCTCTGGTCTTCTTGTTGGTTTATGCCGATGATGCAGAGACGTGGAGGGAGCCGATGATGCTGAGGCCGGTGTGGATCCGATGACGCAGAGGCCGGGATGGATCCGACAACGCAGAGGCCACGATGGAGACAACGATGCAGAGGCCAGGATGGAGACAACAATTCAGAGGCCGGGATGGAGACAACGATTCAGAGGCCGGGATGGATCCGACGATGGGGAGGCCAGGATGGAGATGGTGACACAGAGGCTGAGATGGAGACAACGATTGTGTAAGTACACTCGTGATTTCTTTATTTTCCAAGATATTCCAAATTGTTGAAAATGCCATTCCCACATTTCCAATGATAATGCTGTGGTGCTCATTAATTATTCCGGTTTATCAGTTTCCAAATGGCTGATGGCCAGTTCTCTGGTCTTCGTGTTGGTTTATGCCGATGATGCAGAGACGTGGAGGGAGCCGATGATGCTGAGGCCGGTGTGGATCCGATGACGCAGAGGCCGGGATGGATTCGATGACGCAGAGGCCAGGATGGATCCGATGACGCAGAGGCTGGCGTGGATCCGATGACGGAGAGGCTGGCATGGATCCGATGATGGAGAGGCTGGCGTGGATCCGATGACGGAGAGGCTGGCGTGGATCCGATGACGGAGAGGCTGGTGTGGATCTGATGATGCTGAGATTGGCGTGGATCCGATGACGCAGAGCCTGGAGTGGATCTGATGATGGGGAGGCCGGGATGGAGACGACGATGCAGAAGCCGGGATGGAGACGACGATGCGGAGGCCGAGATGGAGACGATGATGCAGAGGCTCAGATGGAGACGACGATGCAGAGCCGAGATGGAGACGACGATGCAGAGGCCGGGCTGGAGATGACGATACTGGAATTACACTCATGTTTTCTTTATTTTCCAAGATATTCCAATTTGTTGAAAATGCCATTCCCACATTCCCAATGATAATGCTGTGGTGCTAATTAATTATTCCGGTTTATCAGTTTCAAAATTGCCGATGGTCAGTTATCTGGTCTTCGTGTTGGTTTTTGCCGACTATGCAGAAACCGGGAGGGAGCCGATGACGCTGAGGCGGGTGTGGATCTGATGACGCAGAGGCCGGGATGGATACAATGACGCAGAGGCCGGGATGGATCCGATGATGCAGAGGCTGGCGTGGATCCGATGACGGAGAGGCTGGCGTGGATCCGATGACGGAGAGGCTGGCGTGGATCCGATGACGGAGAGGCTGGGGTGGATCCGATGACGGAGAGGCTGGCGTGGATCCGATGATGGAGAGGCTGGTGTGGATCAGATGAGGCAGAGGTTGGTGTGGATGCGATGATGCACCAGCTGGCGTGGATCCAATGACGGAGAGTCTGGCGTGGATCCGATGACGGAGAGGCTGGCGTGGATCCGATGATGCAGAGGCTGGCATGGATCCAATGATGCAGAGGCTGGCGTGGATCTGATGATCGGGAGGCCGGGATGGAGACGACGACGATGCAGAAGCCGGGATGGAGACGACGAAGCAGTGGCCGAAATGGAGACGACGATGCAGAGGCCGAGATGGAGACAATGATGGAGAGGCCGAGATTGAGACGACGATGCAGAGGCCGGGCTGGAGATGATTATACTGGAAGTTCACTCGTAGTTTCTTTATTTTCCAAGATATTCCCAATTGATGTGGATGCCATTCCCACATTCCCAATGATAATGCTGTGGTGCTAGTTAATTATTCTGGTTTATCAGTTTCAAAATTGCTGCTGGTCAGTTCTCTGGTCTTCGTGTTGGTTTTTGCCGACGATGCAGAGACCGAGAGGGAGCCGATGACGCAGAGGCAGGGATGGATCCGATGATGCAGAGGCTGGCATGGATCCGATGACGCAGAGACCAGGATGGATCCGATGATGTAGAGGCTGGAATGGATCCGATGACGGAGAGGCTGGCGTGGATCCGATGATGGAGAGGCTGGTGTGGATCTGATGATGCAGAGACTAGCGTGGATACGATGATGGAAAGGCTGGCGTGGATCTGATGATGGGGAGGCCGGGATGGAGACGACGATGCAGAGGCCGGGATGGAGAGGGCGATGCAGAGGTCGGGATGGAGACAACGATGCAGAGGCCGGGATGGAGAGGACGATGCAGAGGCCGGGATGGAGATGACGATACTGGAATTGCACTCATGGTTTCTTTATTTTCCAAGATATTCCAAATTGTTGAAAATGCCATTCCCACATTTCCAATGATAATGCTGTGGTGCTCATTAATTATTCCGGTTTATCAGTTTCCAAATGGCTGATGGCCAGTTCTCTGGTCTTCGTGTTGGTTTATGCCGATGATGCAGAGACGTGGAGGGAGCCGATGATGCTGAGGCCGGTGTGGATCCGATGACGCAGAGGCCGGGATGGATCCGATGATGCAGAGGCTGGCGTGGATCCGATGACGGAGAGGCTGGCATGGATCCGATGATGGAGAGGCTGGCGTGGATCCGATGACGGAGAGGCTGGCATGGATCCGATGACGTAGAGGCTGGTGTGGATCTGATGATGCTGAGATTGGCGTGGATCCGATGATGCAGAGCCTGGAGTGGATCTGATGATGGGGAGGCCGGGATGGAGACGACGATGCAGAAGCCGCGATGGAGACGACGATGCGGAGGCCGAGATGGAGACGATGATGCAGAGGCTCAGATGGAGACGACGATGCAGAGGCCGAGATGGAGACGACGATGCAGAGGCCGGGCTGGAGATGACGATACTGGAATTACACTCATGTTTTCTTTATTTTCCAAGATATTCCAATTTGTTGAAAATGCCATTCCCACATTCCCAATGATAATGCTGTGGTGCTAATTAATTATTCCGGTTTATCAGTTTCAAAATTGCCGATGGTCAGTTATCTGGTCTTTGTGTTGGTTTTTGCCGACTATGCAGAAACCGGGAGGGAGCCGATGACGCTGAGGCGGGTGTGGATCTGATGACGCAGAGGCCGGGATGGATCCGATGATGCAGAGGCTGGCGTGGATCCGATGACGGAGAGGCTGGCGTGGATCCGATGATGGAGAGGCTGGCATGGATCCGATGACGGAGAGGCTGGCGTGGATCCGATGATGGAGAGGCTGGTGTGGATCGGATGAGGCAGCGGTTGGTGTGGATGCGATGATGCACCAGCTGGCATGGATCCGATGACGGAGAGGCTGGCGTGGATCCGATGATGGAGAGGCTGGTGTGGATCGGATGAGGCAGCGGTTGGTGTGGATGCGATGATGCACCAGCTGGCGTGGATCCAATGATGGAGAGTCTGGCGTGGATCCGATGACGGAGAGGCTGGCGTGGATCCGATGATGCAGAGGCTGGCGTGGATCTGATGATCGGGAGGCCGGGATGGAGACGACGATGCAGAAGCCGGGATGGAGACGACGAAGCAGAGGCCGAAATGGAGACGACGATGCAGAGGCCGAGATGGAGACAATGATGGAGAGGCCGAGATTGAGACGACGATGCAAAGGCCGGGCTGGAGATGATTATACTGGAAGTTCACTCGTAGTTTCTTTATTTTCCAAGATATTCCCAATTGATGTGCATGCCATTCCCACATTCCCAATGATAATGCTGTGGTGCTAGTTAATTATTCTGGTTTATCAGTTTCAAAATTGCTGATGGTCAGTTCTCTGGTCTTCGTGTTGGTTTTTGCCGACGATGCAGAGACCGAGAGGGAGCCGATGACGCAGAGGCAGGGATGGATCCGATGACGCAGAGGCTGGCATGGATCCGATGACGCAGAGGCCAGGATGGATCCGATGATGTAGAGGCTGGCATGGATCCGATGACGGAGAGGCTGGCCTGGATCCGATGACGGAGAGGCTGGCGTGGACCCGATGATGGAGAGGCTGGTGTGGATCTGATGATGCAGAGACTAGCGTGGATCCGATGACGGAGAGGCTGGAGTGGATCCAATGAGGCAGAGGTTGGCGTGGATGCGACGATGCAGCAGCTGGCGTGGATCCGATGATGGGGAGGCCGGGATGGAGACGACGATGCAGAGGTCGGGATGGAGAGGGCGATGCAGAGGTCGGGATGGAGACAACGATGCAGAGGCCGGGATGGAGAGGACGATGCAGAGGCCAGGATGGATCCAACGATGTGGAGGCTGCAAGGGAGCCAATGATGCTGACGCAGAGGCTGGGATGGAGCCGACGACGCAGCGGCCGCGATGGAGACAACAATTCAGAGGCCGGGATGGAGACAACGATTCAGAGGCCGGGATGGATCCGACGATGGGGAGGCCAGGATGGAGATGGTGACACAGAGGCTGAGATGGAGACAACGATTGTGTAAGTACACTCGTGGTTTCTTTATTTTCCAAGATATTCCAAATTGTTGAAAATGCCATTCCCACATTTCCAATGATAATGCTGTGGTGCTCATTAATTATTCCGGTTTATCAGTTTCCAAATTGCTGATGGCCAGTTCTCTGGTCTTCGTGTTTGTTTATGCCGATTGCCGATGATGCAGAGACGTGGAGGGAGCCAATGATGCTGAGGCCGGTGTGGATCCGATGATGCAGAGGCCGGGATGGATCCGATCACGGAGACGCTGGCGTGGATCCGATGACGGAGAGGCTGGCGTGGATCCGATGATGGAGAGGCTGGTGTGGATCGGATGAGGCAGAGGTTGGTGTGGATGCGATGATGCACCAGCTGGTGTGGATCCAATGACGGAGAGGCTGGCGTGGATCCGATGGTGCAGAGGCTGGCGTGGATCCGATGACGGAGAGGCTGGCGTGGATCCGATGATGCAGAGGCTGGCATGGATCCAATGATGCAGAGGCTGGCGTGGATCTGATGATGGGGAGGCCGGGATGGAGACGACGATGCAGAAGCCGGGATGGAGACGACGAAGCAGAGGCCGAAATGGAGACGACGATGCAGAGGCCGAGATGGAGACGATGATGCAGAGTCCGAGATTGAGACGACGATGCAGAGGCCGGGCTGGAGATGACGATACTGGAATTACACTCATGGTTTCTTTATTTTCCAAGATATTCCAAATTGTTGTATATGCCATTCCCACATTCCCAATGATAATGCAGTGGTGCTAATTAATTATTCCGGTTTATCAGTTTCCATATTGCTGATGGTCAGTTCTCTGGTCTTCGTGTTGGTTTTGCCGACTATGCAGAGACCGGGAGGGAGCCGATGACGCTGAGGCGGGTGTGGATCTGATTACGCAGAGGCCGGGATGGATCCAATGACGCAGAGACCAGGATGGATCCGATGATGCAGAGGCTGGCGTGGATCCGATGACGGAGAGGCGGGCCTGGATCCGATGACGGAGAGGCTGGCGTGGATCCGATGATGGAGAGGCTGGTGTGGATCTGATGATGCAGAGGCTCGCGTGGATCCGATGACAGAGAGGCTGGCGTGGATGCGATGATGGAAAGGCTGGGGTGGATCTGATGACGGGGAGGCCGGGATGGAGACGACGATGCAGAGGCCGGGATGGAGAGGACGATGCAGAGGCCGCGATGGAGACGACAATGCAGAGGCCGGGACGGAGAGGACGATGCAGAGGCTGGGGTGGAGATGATGACACTGGAAGTTCACTCGTAGTTTCTTTATTTTCCAAGATATTCCCAATTGATGTGGATGCCATTCCCACCTTCCCAATGATAATGCTGTGGTGCTAGTTAATTATTCTGGTTTATCAGTTTCAAAATTGCTGATGGTCAGTTCTCTGGTCTTCGTGTTAGTTTTTGCCGACGATGCAGAGACCCGGGAGGGAGCCGATGACGCTGAGGCCGGTGTGTATCTGATGAAGCAGAGGCCAGGATGGATTCGATGACGCAGAGGCCAGGATGGATCCGATGATGCAGAGGCTGGCCTGGATCCGATGACGGAGAGGCTGGCGTGGATCCGATGACGGAGAGGCTGGCGTGGATCCGATGACGGAGAGGCTGGCGTGGATCCGATGATGCAGAGGCTGGCGTGGGTCTGATGATGGGGAGGCCAAGATGTAGACGATGATGCAGAGGCCGAGATGGAGTCGACGATGCATAGGCCGGGCTGGAAATGACGATGCGGAGGCCGAGATGGAGACGATGATGCAGAGGCTCAGATGGAGACGACGATGCAGAGGCCGAGATGGAGACGACGATGCAGAGGCCGAGATGGAGACGACGATGCAGAGGCCGAGATGGAGACGACGATGCAGAGGCCGGGCTGGAGATGACGATACTGGAATTACACTCATGTTTTCTTTATTTTCCAAGATATTCCAATTTGTTGAAAATGCCATTCCCACATTCCCAATGATAATGCTGTGGTGCTAATTAATTATTCCGGTTTATCAGTTTCAAAATTGCCGATGGTCAGTTATCTGGTCTTCGTGTTGGTTTTTGCCGACTATGCAGAAACCGGGAGGGAGCCGATGACGCTGAGGCGGGTGTGGATCTGATGACGCAGAGGCCGGGATGGATCCAATGACGCAGAGGCAAGGATGGATCCGATGACGCAGAGGCTGGCGTGGATCCGATGACGGAGAGGCTGGCGTGGATCCGATGACGGAGAGGCTGGCGTGGATTCGATGACGGAGAGGCTGGCATGGATCCGATGATGGAGAGGCTGGTGTGGATCTGATGATGCAGAGGCTAGCGTGGATCCGATGATGGAGAGACTGGAGTGGATCCAATGAGCAGAGGTTGGCGTGGATACGATGATGCACCAGCTGGCGTGGATCCGATGACAGAGAGGCTGGCGTGGATGCGATGATCGAAAGGCTGGGGTGGATCTGATGACGGGGAGGCCGGGATGGAGACGACGATGCAGAGGCCGAGATGGAGAGGACGATGCAGAGGCCAAGATGGAGAGGACGATGCAGAGGCCGCGATGGAGACGACAATGCCGAGGCCGGGATGGAGATGATGACACTGGGAGTCCACTCGTAGTTTCTTTATTTTCCAAGATATTCCAAATTGTTGTATATGCCATTCCCACATCCCAATGATAATGCTGTGGTGCTCATTAATTATTCCGGTTTATCAGTTTCCAAATTGCTGATGGCCAGTTCTCTGGTCTTCTTGTTGGTTTATGCCGATGATGCAGAGACGTGGAGGGAGCCGATGATGCTGAGGCCGGTGTGGATCCGATGACGCAGAGGCCGGGATGGATCCGACAACGCAGAGGCCACGATGGAGACAACGATGCAGAGGCCAGGATGGAGACAACAATTCAGAGGCCGGGATGGAGACAACGATTCAGAGGCCGGGATGGATCCGACGATGGGGAGGCCAGGATGGAGATGGTGACACAGAGGCTGAGATGGAGACAACGATTGTGTAAGTACACTCGTGATTTCTTTATTTTCCAAGATATTCCAAATTGTTGAAAATGCCATTCCCACATTTCCAATGATAATGCTGTGGTGCTCATTAATTATTCCGGTTTATCAGTTTCCAAATGGCTGATGGCCAGTTCTCTGGTCTTCGTGTTGGTTTATGCCGATGATGCAGAGACGTGGAGGGAGCCGATGATGCTGAGGCCGGTGTGGATCCGATGACGCAGAGGCCGGGATGGATTCGATGACGCAGAGGCCAGGATGGATCCGATGACGCAGAGGCTGGCGTGGATCCGATGACGGAGAGGCTGGCATGGATCCGATGATGGAGAGGCTGGCGTGGATCCGATGACGGAGAGGCTGGCGTGGATCCGATGACGGAGAGGCTGGTGTGGATCTGATGATGCTGAGATTGGCGTGGATCCGATGACGCAGAGCCTGGAGTGGATCTGATGATGGGGAGGCCGGGATGGAGACGACGATGCAGAAGCCGGGATGGAGACGACGATGCGGAGGCCGAGATGGAGACGATGATGCAGAGGCTCAGATGGAGACGACGATGCAGAGCCGAGATGGAGACGACGATGCAGAGGCCGGGCTGGAGATGACGATACTGGAATTACACTCATGTTTTCTTTATTTTCCAAGATATTCCAATTTGTTGAAAATGCCATTCCCACATTCCCAATGATAATGCTGTGGTGCTAATTAATTATTCCGGTTTATCAGTTTCAAAATTGCCGATGGTCAGTTATCTGGTCTTCGTGTTGGTTTTTGCCGACTATGCAGAAACCGGGAGGGAGCCGATGACGCTGAGGCGGGTGTGGATCTGATGACGCAGAGGCCGGGATGGATACAATGACGCAGAGGCCGGGATGGATCCGATGATGCAGAGGCTGGCGTGGATCCGATGACGGAGAGGCTGGCGTGGATCCGATGACGGAGAGGCTGGCGTGGATCCGATGACGGAGAGGCTGGGGTGGATCCGATGACGGAGAGGCTGGCGTGGATCCGATGATGGAGAGGCTGGTGTGGATCAGATGAGGCAGAGGTTGGTGTGGATGCGATGATGCACCAGCTGGCGTGGATCCAATGACGGAGAGTCTGGCGTGGATCCGATGACGGAGAGGCTGGCGTGGATCCGATGATGCAGAGGCTGGCATGGATCCAATGATGCAGAGGCTGGCGTGGATCTGATGATCGGGAGGCCGGGATGGAGACGACGACGATGCAGAAGCCGGGATGGAGACGACGAAGCAGTGGCCGAAATGGAGACGACGATGCAGAGGCCGAGATGGAGACAATGATGGAGAGGCCGAGATTGAGACGACGATGCAGAGGCCGGGCTGGAGATGATTATACTGGAAGTTCACTCGTAGTTTCTTTATTTTCCAAGATATTCCCAATTGATGTGGATGCCATTCCCACATTCCCAATGATAATGCTGTGGTGCTAGTTAATTATTCTGGTTTATCAGTTTCAAAATTGCTGCTGGTCAGTTCTCTGGTCTTCGTGTTGGTTTTTGCCGACGATGCAGAGACCGAGAGGGAGCCGATGACGCAGAGGCAGGGATGGATCCGATGAT
Organism: Myxine glutinosa; assembly: GCF_964187855.1. Taxonomy (NCBI): domain Eukaryota; kingdom Metazoa; phylum Chordata; class Myxini; order Myxiniformes; family Myxinidae; genus Myxine; species Myxine glutinosa. Next base: position 295,723,532 of record NC_136261.1, read on the forward strand.
GCAGAGGCTGGCATGGATCCGATGACGCAGAGACCAGGATGGATCCGATGATGTAGAGGCTGGAATGGATCCGATGACGGAGAGGCTGGCGTGGATCCGATGATGGAGAGGCTGGTGTGGATCTGATGATGCAGAGACTAGCGTGGATACGATGATGGAAAGGCTGGCGTGGATCTGATGATGGGGAGGCCGGGATGGAGACGACGATGCAGAGGCCGGGATGGAGAGGGCGATGCAGAGGTCGGGATGGAGACAACGATGCAGAGGCCGGGATGGAGAGGACGATGCAGAGGCCGGGATGGAGATGACGATACTGGAATTGCACTCATGGTTTCTTTATTTTCCAAGATATTCCAAATTGTTGAAAATGCCATTCCCACATTCCCAATGATAATGCTGTGGTGCTAATTAATTATTCCGGTTTATCAGTTTCAAAATTGCTGATGGCCAGTTCTCTGTTCTTCGTGTTGGTTTATGCCGATGATGCAGAGACCGAGAGAGAGCCGATGACGCTGAGGCCGGTGTGGATGTGACGATGCAGAGGCCAGGATGGATCTAACGATGTTGAGGCTGGAAGGGAGCCAATGATGCCGACGCAGAGGCTGGGATGGAGCCGACGACGCAGCGGCCGCGATGGAGGCAACGATGCAGAGGCCGGGGTGGAGACCACGATGCAGAGGCCGGGATAGAGACGACGATGCAGAGGCCGGGATGGAGATGATGATACTGGAAGTTCACTCGTAGTTTCTTTATTTTCCAAGATATTCCCAATTGATGTGGATGCCATTCCCACCTTCCCAATGATAATGCTGTGGTGCTAGTTAATTATTCCGGTTTATCAGTTTCAAAATTGCTGATGGTCAGTTCTCTGGTCTTCGTGTTGGTTTTTGCCGACGATGCAGAGACCGGGAGGGAGCCGATGACGCTGAGGCCGGTGTGGATCTGATGACGCAGAGGCCGGGATGGATTCGATGACGCAGAGGCCAGGATGGATCCGATGATGCAGAGGCTGGCGTGGATCCGATGACGGAGAGGCTGGCGTGGATCCGATGACGGAGAGGCTGGCGTGGATCCGATGACGGAGAGGCTGGCGTGGATCCGATGACGGAGAGGCTGGCGTGGATCCGATGATGGAGAGGCTGGCTTGGATCCGATGACGGAGAGGCTGGTGTGGATGTGACGATGCAGAGGCCAGGATGGATCCAACGATGTGGAGGCTGCAAGGGAGCCAATGATGCTGACGCAGAGGCTGGGATGGAGCCGACGACGCAGCGGCCGCGATGGAGACAACAATTCAGAGGCCGGGATGGAGACAACGATTCAGAGGCCGGGATGGATCCGACGATGGGGAGGCCAGGATGGAGATGGTGACACAGAGGCTGAGATGGAGACGATTGTGTAAGTACACTCGTGGTTTCTTTATTTTCCAAGATATTCCAAATTGTTGAAAATGCCATTCCCACATTTCCAATGATAATGCTGTGGTGCTCATTAATTATTCCGGTTTATCAGTTTCCAAATTGCTGATGGCCAGTTCTCTGGTCTTCTTGTTGGTTTATGCCGATGATGCAGAGACGTGGAGGGAGCCGATGATGCTGAGGCCGGTGTGGATCCGATGACGCAGAGGCCGGGATGGATCCGATGACGCAGAGGCCAGGATGGATCCGATGACGCAGAAGCCAGGATGGATCCGATGACGCAGAGGCAGGGATGGATCCGATGACGCAGAGGCTGGCATGGATCCGATGACGGAGAGGCTGGTGTGGATCGGATGAGGCAGAGGTTGGTGTGGATGCGATGATGCACCAGCTGGCGTGGATCCAATGACGGAGAGTCTGGCGTGGATCCGATGACGGAGAGGCTGGCGTGGATCCGATGACGGAGAGGCTGGCGTGGATCCGATGATGGAGAGGCTGGTGTGGATCGGATGAGGCAGAGGTTGGTGTGGATGCGATGATGCACCAGCTGGCGTGGATCCAATGATGGAGAGTCTGGCGTGGATCCGATGACGGAGAGGCTGGCGTGGATCCGATGATGCAGAGGCTGGCATGGATCCAATGATGCAGAGGCTGGTGTGGATCTGATGATCGGGAGGCCGGGATGGAGACGACGATGCAGAAGCCGGGATGGAGACGACGAAGCAGAGGCCGAAATGGAGACGACGATACATAGGCCGAGATGGAGACAATGATGGAGAGGCCAAGATTGAGATGACGATGCAGAGGCCGGGCTGGAGATGATGATACTGGAATTACACTCATGCTTTCTTTATTTTCCAAGATATTCCAAATTGTTGGATATGCCATTCCCACATTCCCAATGAAAATGCTGTGGTGCTCATTAATTATTCCGGTTTATCAGTTTCCAAATTGCTGATGGCCAGTTCTCTGGTCTTCGTGTTGGTTTATGCCGATGATGCAGAGATGTGGAGGGAGCCAATGATGCTGAGGCCGGTGTGGATCCGATGACGCAGAGGCCAGGATGGATCCGATGACGCAGAGGCCGGGATGGATCCGATGACGCAGAGGCCGGGATGGATCCGATGACGCAGAGGCCGGGATGGATCCGATGACGCAGAGGCCGGGATGGATCCGATGACGCAGAGGCTGGCGTGGATCCGATGACGGAGAGGCTGGCGTGGATCTGATGAGGGAGAGGCTGGCGTGGATCCGATGACGGAGAGGCTGGCGTGGATCCGATGACGGAGAGGCTGGCGTGGATCCGATGACGGAGAGGCTGGCGTGGATCCGATGACGGAGAGGCTGGCGTGGATCCGATGACGGAGAGGCTGGCGTGGATCCGATGACGGAGAGGCTGGCGTGGATCCGATGACGGAGAGGCTGGCGTGGATCCGATGACGGAGAGGCTGGCGTGGATCCGATGACGGAGAGGCTGGCGTGGATCCGATGACGGAGAGGCTGGCGTGGATCCGATGACGGAGAGGCTGGCGTGGATCCGATGACGGAGAGGCTGGCGTGGATCCGATGACGGAGAGGCTGGCGTGGATCCGATGACGGAGAGGCTGGCGTGGATTCGATGACGGAGAGGCTGGCGTGGATCTGATGACGGAGAGGCTGGTGTGGATCAGATGAGGCAGAGGTTGGTGTGGATGCGATGATGCACCAGCTGGCGTGGATCCAATGATGGAGAGTCTGGCGTGGATCCGATGACGGAGAGGCTGGCGTGGATCCGATGATGCAGAGGCTGGCATGGATCCAATGATGCAGAGGCTGGCGTGGATCTGATGATGGGGAGGCTGGGATGGAGACGACGAAGCAGAGGCCGAAATGGAGACGACGATGCAGAGGCCGAAATGGAGACGACGATGCAGAGGCCGAGATGGAGACGATGATGCAGCGGCCGAGATTGAGACGACGATGCAGAGGCCGGGCTGGAGATGACGATTCTGGAATTACACTCATCGTTTCTTTATTTTCCAAGATATTCCCAATTGATGTGCATGCCATTCTCACATTCCCAATGATAATGCTGTGGTGCTAATTAATTATTCCGGTTTATCAGTTTCCATATTGCTGATGGTCAGTTCTCTGATTTTCGTGTTGGTTTTTGCCGACGATGCAGAGACCGGGAGGGAGCCGATGACGCAGAGGCCGGTGTGGATCTGATGACGCAGAGGCCAGGATGCAGTCGATGACGCAGAGGCCAGGATGGAGTCGATGACGCAGAGGCCAGGATGGAGTCGATGACGCAGAGGCCAGGATGGATCCGATGACGCAGAGGCTGGCGTGGATCCGATGACAGAGAGGCTGGCATGGATCCGATGACGGAGAGGCTGGCGTGGATCCGATGACGGAGAGGCTGTTGTGGATCCGATGATGCAGAGGCTGGCATGGATCCAATGATGCAGAGGCTGGCGTGGATCTGATGATGGGGAGGTCGGGATGGAAAGCGACGATGCGGAGGCCAAGATGGAGACGACGATGCAGAAGCCGAGATGGAGACGACGATGCAGAGGCCGAGATGGAGTCGACGATGCATAGGCCGGGCTGGAGATGACGATACTGGAATTACACTCATGGTTTCTATATTTTCCAAGATATTCCAAATTGTTGGATATGCCATTCCCACATTCCCAATGATAATGCTGTGGTGCTAGTTAATTATTCCGGTTTATCAGTTTCAAAATTGCTGATGGTCAGTTCTCTGGTCTTCGTGTTGGTTTTTGCCGATGATGCAGAGACCGGAAGGGAGCCGATGACACTGAGGCCGGTGTGGATCTGATGACGCAGAGGCCGGGATGGATCCGATGACGCAGAGGCTGGCATGGATCCGATGACGGAGAGGCTGGCGTGCATCCGATGATGGAGAGGCTGGTGTGGATCTGATGATGCAGAGGCTGGCATGGATCCAATGATGCAAAGGCTGGCGTGGATCTGATGATGGGGAGGTCGGGATGGAGACGACGATGCAGAGGCCGAGATGGAGAGGACGATGCAGAGGCCGACATGGAGAGGACGATGCAGAGGCTGCGATGCAGAGGCCAGGATAGAGACGACGATGCAGAGGCCGGGATGGAGATGATGACACTGGAAGTCCACTCGTAGTTTCTTTATTTTCCAAGAAATTCCCAATTGATGTGGATGCCATTCCCACATCCCAATGATAATGCTGTGGTGCTCATTAATTATTCCGGTTTATCAGTTTCCAAATTGCTGATGGCCAGTTCTCTGGTCTTCTTGTTGGTTTATGCCGATGATGCAGAGACGTGGAGGGAGCCGATGATGCTGAGGCCGGTGTGGATCCGATGACGCAGAGGCCGGGATGGATCCGATGACGCAGAGGCCAGGATGGATCCGATGACGCAAAGGCCAGGATGGATCCGATGACGCAGAGGCAGGGATGGATCCGATGACGCAGAGGCTGGCATGGATCCGATGACGGAGAGGCTGGTGTGGATGTGACGATGCAGAGGCCAGGATGGATTCAACGATGTGGAGGCTGGAAGGGAGCCAATGATGCTGGCGCAGAGGCTGGGATGGAGCCGACGACGCAGCGGCCGCGATGGAGACAACGATGCAGAGGCCAGGATGGAGACAACCATTCAGAGGCCGGGATGGAGACAACAATTCAGAGGCCGGGATGGAGACAACGATTCAGATGCCGGGATGGATCCGACGATGGGGAGGCCAGGATGGAGATGGTGACAGAGGCTGAGATGGAGACAACGATTGTGTAAGTACACTCGTGGTTTCTTTATTTTCCAAGATATTCCAAATTGTTGAAAATGCCATTCCCACATTTCCAATGATAATGCTGTGGTGCTCATTAATTATTCCGGTTTATCAGTTTCCAAATTGCTGATGGCCAGTTCTCTGGTCTTCGTGTTGGTTTATGCCGATGATGCAGAGACGTGGAGGGAGCCAATGATGCTGAGGCCGGTGTGGATCCGATGACGCAGAGGCCGGGATGGATCCGATGACGCAGAGGCCGGGATGGATCCGATGACGCAGAGGCCGGGATGGATCCGATGACGCAGAGGCCGGGATGGATCCGATGACGCAGAGGCCGGGATGGATCCGATGACGCAGAGGCCGGGATGGATCCGATGACGCAGAGGCCGGGATGGATCCGATGACGCAGAGGCTGGCATGGATCCGATGACGGAGAGGCTGGTGTGGATCTGATGATGCTGAGGTTGGCGTGAATCCGATGATGGAGAGGCTGGAGTGGATCTGATGATGGGGAGGCCGGGATGGCTCCGATGATGGAGAGGCTGGCGTGGATCCGATGCCGGAGAGGCTGGTGTGGATCTGATGATGGGGAGGCCGGGATGGATCCGATGACGCAGAGGCTGGCGTGGATCCGATGACGGAGAGGCTGGTGTGGATCTGATGATGCTGAGGTTGGCATGGATCCGATGACGGAGAGGCTGGAGTGGATCTGATGATGGGGATGCCGGGATGGATCCGATGATGGAGAGGCTGGCGTGGATCCGATGATGGAGAGGCTGGTGTGGATCTGATGATGCAGAGGCTGGCGTGGATCTGATGATGGGGAGGTCGGGATGGAGACGACGATGCGGAGGCCGAGATGGAGAGGACGATGCAGAGGCCGCGATGGAGATGACAATGCAGAGGCCGGGACGGAGACGACGATGCAGAGGCCGGGATGGAGACGGCGATGCAGAGGCCAGGTTAGAGACCGCGATGCAGAGGCCGGGATGGAGATGATGATACTGGAAGTTCACTCGTAGTTTCTTTATTTTCCAAGATATTCCCAATTGATATGGATGCCATTCCCACATTCCCAATGATAATGCTGTGGTGCTAGTTAATTATTCCGGTTTATCAGTTTCAAAATTGCTGAAGGTCAGTTCTCTGGTCTTCGTGTTGGTTTTTGCCGACGATGCAGAGACCAGGAGGGAGCCGATGACGCTGAGGCTGGTGTGGATCTGATGACGCAGAGGCCGGGATGGATCCAACGATGTGGAGGCTGGAAGGGAGCCAATGATGCTGACGCAGCGGCCGCGATGGAGACAACCATTCAGAGGCCAGGATGGAGACAACCATTCAGAGGCCGGGATGGAGACAACGATTCAGAGGCCGGGATGGATCCGACGATGGGGAGGCCAGGATGGAGATGGTGACACAGAGGCTGAGATGGAGACAACGATTGTGTAAGTACACTCGTGGTTTCTTTATTTTCCAAGATATTCCAAATTGTTGAAAATGCCATTCCCACATTTCCAATGATAATGCTGTGGTGCTCATTAATTATTCCGGTTTATCAGTTTCCAAATTGCTGATGGCCAGTTCTCTTGTCTTCGTGTTGGTTTATGCCGATGATGCAGAGACGTGGAGGGAGCCGATGATGCTGAGGCCGGTGTGGATCCGATGACGCAGAGGCCGGTGTGGATCCGATGACGCAGAGGCCGGGATGGATCCGATGACGCAGAGGCCGGGATGGATCCGATGACGCAGAGGCCGGGATGGATCCGATGACGCAGAGGCCGGGATGGATCCGATGACGCAGAGGCCGGGATGGATCCGACGATGGGGAGGCCAGGATGGAGATGGTGACACAGAGGCTGAGATGGAGACAACGATTGTGTAAGTACACTCGTGGTTTCTTTATTTTCCAAGATATTCCAAATTGTTGAAAATGCCATTCCCACATTTCCAATTATAATGCTGTGGTGCTCATTAATTATTCCGGTTTATCAGTTTCCAAATGGCTGATGGCCAGTTCTCTGGTCTTCGTGTTGGTTTATGCCGATGATGCAGAGACGTGGAGGGAGCCGATAATGCTGAGGCTGGTGTGGATCTGATGATGCTGAGGTTGGCGTGGATCCGATGACGCAGAGGCTGGAGTGGATCCGATGACGGACAGGCTGGTGTGGATCTGATGATGCTGAGATTGGCGTGGATCCGATGACGCAGAGGCTGGAGTGGATCTGATGATGGGGAGGCCGGGATGGAGACGACGATGCAGAAGCCAGGATGGAGACGACGATGCGGAGGCCGAGATGGAGACGATGATGCAGAGGCTCAGATGGAGACGACGATGCAGAGGCCGAGATGGAGACGACGATGCAGAGGCCGGGCTGGAGATAACGATACTGGAATTACACTCATGTTTTCTTTATTTTCCAAGATATTCCAAATTGTTGAAAATGCCATTCCCACATTCCCAATGATAATGCTGTGGTGCTAATTAATTATTCCTGTTTATCAGTTTCAAAATTGCCGATGGTCAGTTATCTGGTCTTCGTGTTGGTTTTTGCCGACTATGCAGAAACCGGGAGGGAGCCGATGACGCTGAGGCGGGTGTGGATCTGATGACGCAGAGGCCAGGATGGATCCGATGACACAGAGGCTGGCGTGGATCCAATGACGGAGAGGCTGGCGTGGATCCGATGACGGAGAGGCTGGCGTGGATCCGATGATGGAGAGGCTGGTGTGGATCTGATGATGCAGAGGCTGGCGTGGATCTGATGATGGGGAGGTCGGGATGGAGACGACGATGCGGAGCCCGAGATGGAGAGGACGATGCAAAGGCCGCGATGGAGACGACAATGCAGAGGCCGGGATGGAGACGACGATGCAGAGGCCGGGGTGGAGACGGCGATGCAGAGGCCAGCATAGAGACCACGATGCAGAGGCCGGGATGGAGATGATGATACTGGAAGTTCACTTGTAGTTTCTTTATTTTCCAAGATATTCCCAATTGATCTGGATGCCATTCCCACATTCCCAATGATAATGCTGTGGTGCTAGTTAATTATTCTGGTTTATCAGTTTCAAAATTGCTGATGGTCAGTTCTCTGGTCTTCGTGTTGGTTTTTGCCGACGATGCAGAGACCGGGGGAGAGCCGATGACGCTGAGGCCGGTGTGGATGTGACGACGCAGAGGCCGGGATGGATCCAACGATGTGGAGGCTGGAAGGGAGCCAATGATGCAGACGCAGAGGCTGGGATGGAGCCGACAACGCAGAGGCCACGATGGAGACAACGATGCAGAGGCCAGGATGGAGACAACAATTCAGAGGCCGGGATGGAGACAACGATTCAGAGGCCGGGATGGATCCGACGATGGGGAGGCCAGGATGGAGATGGTGACACAGAGGCTGAGATGGAGACAACGATTGTGTAAGTACACTCGTGATTTCTTTATTTTCCAAGATATTCCAAATTGTTGAAAATGCCATTCCCACATTTCCAATGATAATGCTGTGGTGCTCATTAATTAATCCGGTTTATCAGTTTCCCAGGGGTCCCAGCCCTCCTATTTTTCCTATTTATTCCTACTTTTTAATAGGATCCTATAAATCTCCTATTTTTTGGTGGAAATTCCTATTTTTCCTATTTTTTAACCCTCAATGTTCCAAAATTTAAATTGATATATTAATTAGTAGAATTTCTGTATCTAAGCGTCAGAACAGACATTCCTATACCAATCGTCAGCCATGGAATTGCTTTCTGGGTCCATAATCGCAAGACAAATTTCCAAAACGACTTTAAGCTCAAATCCCCGAAGAACATATGTCTCTTTGTCTTTTTCTCGAAAACCGTTTGTTCGATCGATTTCACAAGTGGTGAGTGCATTTTTGAGGACTCAACAAAGTGCAGTGTTGAGGAAAAATTGAGTATGCAGTGATGACGTCACAAATAAATACTGTACGAAGTGGAGGCATGTCGTTTACACCATGGTGTAAAGTACGTGTTGTTATTGATCTCGACTGGAAATGATATGTATATCTTATGTATATTATGTTATTGTTATTTTTGACTTTGTCCTAATATTAAGTATATCCTTCCAAACAATTGTTTTACCTTTATGATTCGTGCTTCATGCTATTCAGTAACAGAATTATAAAAGATAAAATGAGATGAAAATAATATAACTATGTTTATCACGCATTTCTCTTGGATTATCTCATATACTTTGTGAAGAATGACTGAATGATACCTTGACCATTATCATTGTCCTTTGTCTTATTTCAAAAGTTCAGCTGAGCTCAATTTTTAAGGTTTGTACTTTACTTAGAGTAACAAAACCAACTGTGAACTTTGCGGTTATTCAGTTATTACTAACAACCTTTCCCTAAAGATTCTACCTGAAATTGAACTTTTCTACTAATTTGCTAAACATTGACATTTGATACTACATGTTTAACTCAATCTTTCGCTTATTACAATGAGATTGTATTTTGCCTAAAACTAATAGTATTTGGCAAAGAACTAATTCAATCGACAATTCACACATTTCATCATTTAATTGCAGATAATAAAGAAGGACCACGACACAAAATAGGGATTACAACTTAATTCTGTATACTTTCGTGTGGTAGTTGCATATTCAGCTTTTAACAAAATTACAGTAGAATTAAAATTTACATACGCAATGCTGCACAATAGGTAATGCAAGCAATGTAGGACAATAAAAAAACAAACAAACAAAAAACAATAAAGACTGTTAAAGTCTTGTTGTTTCATAATCTGCTGAAGATAGTACAACAACAATACCAAAGATACATAATTGAATTGTCATCGCTTAGCTTGAACTCAGATTAGTGTTCAAGCTATTCAGCAGTGGAGAAAATGCAATTATCGGGTGGTAAATATGTTAGGACATGTTATTTATCATCTTTCTTGTTTCAGGTATAATCTTCAGACCGGTAAGAAATTTGTTGATTTGCCTTTAAATTACTTTGTTTGTTCTCATTATTTTACTAACTTATGTTTCAGTTTTGAAAAAAAAAACTGTTTGGTTCACAGTTCTTTCCACTTCATGCGTTAACAGGTTAGGATTTTCTATGCTAATTCATTTAATCTTATCTCATATTTGTTTTCTTTTTGACAGGTATACTCCCAGCAGTATAATGCCTGGTGGGAGAACTAAATTTAACCCAGAGTGGTTGAAAAGTGGACATGGATGTAGGCTTTCTGACTGGTGTCAGCCTAGCAAGTCCTCAGTGTTCTCAGCTTACTGCTCGTTGTGCCATTCGGAAGTGAGGTGTGACAATCAGGGTGTGAAACAACTGACACAACATGCCCAAAACAAAGGGCACCTGAAGCGTGCGAAGGAACTGCTGGGTGGGTCACAGACGTTGCTGACATTCGTTCAACCATCAACTTCATCTGCTTCAGCATCAGGGTCAGCTTCTACAGATGAGCCAAGTCGTGCAGCTTTAGTCTGTATGTCCAAAAAAGACGCTATTACAAAAGCAGAACTTCTATGGACATTGAAAATTGTTCGTTCGAATCTGAGCTACTCTTCCTGTGACGGTTTGAAGGATCTTCTGCAGGCAATGTTTCCTGGTGTTATCCCGGATGGTTTCTCAATGAGCTCATCGAAAGTTTCATATCTCATTAGCGAAGCCACAGGTCCTTATTTTCAGGACATGATAGTCACTGATGTTAAGAATTCAGCTTCTGGCTTCAGCCTCATGTATGATGAAACCACCAATAAACAGAACTTGAAGCAACTAGAAATCCGTGTATGGTATTGGTCTGATGCCGAGGAACAGATATTAGTATTTCACCTCAAAACTTACCTCATGGGTCATGCAACTGGAGAAGATTTGTCCAGGAAAATAATCTCTGCCTTGGATGAATCGAAACTGCAGCTTCAGGATATTATCATGCTCGGCAGTGATGGGCCTAATGTGAGCACCACTGTGTGGAGACAGATTGACAAAGCCATTCTCGACAACAGGGGCCCTGGTCTCCTTGATGTAGGGACATGTACTCTCCATACAGTACACAATGCTTTTGCCAAAGGACTTGCAGAGTACTGTGGAAACCTAACTGAGCTTGCAGTGGACATTTTCTACTGGTTCAAAGGCTCTGCTGCTAGATCTGTTGATTTTCAAGACATTCAGCATAAATTGGGTGCTGTTCCAAAAAAGCCTTTGAAGCATGTCGAGTGCAGGTGGTTGACACTGGGACCTGCAGTGGAGCGGCTGATAGAGATCTGGGAATCTCTCAAAGAGTATTTCTTGGTATTTCTTCCAAAGCAGCAGCCAAAGGACATGTTTAAACCCAGGTACAAAATAATCAAAACAGAACTACAGCGACCGGAAATAAAAGCTCAACTGCATTTCCTGAAGTTCCTGGCAGCAACATTTGCAGAGTTCCTCACCTTCTTCCAGTCAGAGCAACCACTTGTGCACATTCTATATGACAAACTCCATGACCTGCTCAAAAAACTGATCAGAAGAATTATGAAGACTCCTTCAGTTGATGCTGTGAAAGACATCTCAAACCTTGATGTTTCCATTGTTGCAAACCAGCTGGAGAATGAATCCATGGGTGTGGGAGAGGATACCCGACGGTGTATCGCTAAGTTGAAAGTCTCTGAGAGGGAAAGGATGTATCTTGGGATGAGGAAGTGCTACCAGGCAGCCATAGTACACCTACAAAAGAAGCTTCCATTGACAAACAAAATCCTGAAGAATGCCAGATGTCTGCAGCCACAAAACAGGACTGCTGCATGGTCTCTTGAATCAGCCAAGAGCCTATCCAGACAGCTGAAGAGGAATATTGACAGTGACAGCATTGCAGATGAATGGAAGGTGTACCAAGAGGAAGCCATTCCTACTGACTGGTCCCAGGAAACACAGGAGAATGAAGAAGAAGTCTGCATGAAGAGAGTGGACAGTTACTGGGGAAAAGTGTTGGCTTTAAAAGGCTGTACGGGAAACTGTAAATTCCCCCAAGTGAGACAAATGATAAGGATTGTCCTTGCACTGTCTCACGGAAACAGTGACGTGGAACGTGCGTTCTCAATCAGTGGGAAAAGTGTCACCAAGGAGAGAGTTAGTCTGAGCGAGGCATCAATCAATGGTCTCCGTGCAACAATGGATGGCATGAGATTGTATGGTGACCGGCCCGAAATGGTCTTCGGAAATGGTGGCTGCCAAAAAGAAGAAGTCATAGTCACAAAGGGACTCCTCTCGTTAGGACGTTCTGCTCACATGCACTATATGCAGAGACTTGAAGAAGAACGAAAAGCCAAGGAAGATGAACAGAAAGCCAGGGAGAAAACCAGGCAAGAGAAAGAAGAAAGAGAGAGAACAGCTAAGATTGCTGTAGAGAAGGCAGCGGAGCTGTCTCGTAAGAGCGAGGACTTGAAGAAAACAGAGAAATCTCTGGCAGCAAAAGAGTCATCTCAGCAGATGTCACTGACTGTTAGCAACAGTCTGCTTGATCAAGCAAATAAAAAGCTTAAGGTGGCGCTTAAGAAAGGTGACATGACTGAAATTGCAGTAGCTCAGGCCATGCTTGAGTCTGCTCAGAAAAAGATTCAAGAGACACAGACTCGTATGGTGGAAACCAGGGAGGCGCAGAGAAAAGTGGAGAAGAAAAAGCAGACTTTGATAGAGTCCATGGTGGCTGCCAAAAAGAAGAAGTCATAGTTTTTGTTGTCGATGTTAAGACGGGTGGGCCCAAGTTCATTGGGGGTGTGTCCATGCCCATACATGTACATGTATTTGCATAAATCTTGCAGCAATAAAGCTACCGATGTTGTTCCAATGCTGAAATCTGTGCTATTACTTCCTAGTTTTTTCCTATTAAACTCCTATTTTTTGTGATCAGAATTCCTATTTTTCCTATTATTTTGTCAATCAAAGTGGCTGGGACCCCTGGTTTCCAAATGGCTGATGGCCAGTTCTCTGGTCTTCGTGTTGGTTTATGCCGATGATGCAGAGACGTGGAGGGAGCCGATGATGCTGAGGCCGGTGTGGATCCGATGACGCAGAGGCCGGGATGGATTCGATGACGCAGAGGCCAGGATGGATCCGATGACGCAGAGGCTGGCGTGGATCCTATGATGGAGAGGCTGGCGTGGATCCGATGACGGAGAGGCTGGCGTGGATCCGATGACGGAGAGGCTGGCGTGGATCCGATGACGGAGAGGCTGGCGTGGATCCGGTGATGGGGAGGTCGGGATGGAGACGACGATGCAGAGGCTGAGATGGAGACAACGATGCAGAGGCCGGGATGGAGACAGCGATGCAGAGGCCGGGATGGAGATGATGACACTGGAAGTCCACTCGTAGTTTCCTTATTTTCCAAGAAATTCCCAATTGATGTGGATGCCATTCCCACATCCCAATGATAATGCTGTGGTGCTCATTAATTTTTCCGGTTTATCAGTTTCCAAATTGCTGATGGCCAGTTCTCTGGTCTTCGTGTTGGTTTATGCCGATGATGCAGAGACGTGGAGGGAGCCGATGATGCTGAGGCCGGTGTGGATCCGATGACGCAGAGGCCGGTGTGGATCCGATGACGCAGAAGCCGGGATGGATCCGATGACGCAGAGGCCGGGATGGATCCGATGACGCAGAGGCCGGGATGGATCCGATGACGCAGAGGCCGGGATGGATCCGATGACGCAGAGGCAGGGATGGATCTGATGATGCTGAGGTTGGCGTGGATCCGATGACGGAGAGGCTGGAGTGGATCTGATGATGGGGAGGCCAGGATGGATCCGATGATGGAGAGGCTGGCGTGGATCCGATGACGCAGAGGCTGGCGTGGATCCGATGACGGAGAGGCTGGTGTGGATCTGATGATGCTGAGGTTGGCGTGGATCCGATGACGGAGAGGCTGGACTGGATCTGATGATGGGGAGGCCGGGATGGATCCGATGATGGGGAGGTAGGGATGGAGACGACGATGCGGAGGCCGAGATGGAGAGGACGATGCAGAGGCCACGATGGAGACGACAATGCAGAGGCCGGGACGGAGACGACGATGCAGAGGCCGGGATGGAGACGGCGATGCAGAGGCCAAGTTAGCGACCACGATGCAGAGGCCGGGATGGAGATGATGATACTGGAAGTTCACTCGTAGTTTCTTTATTTTCCAAGATATTCCCAATTGATGTGGATGCCATTCCCACATTCCCAATGATAATGCTGTGGTGCTAGTTAATTATTCTGGTTTATCAGTTTCAAAATTGCTGATGGTCAGTTCTCTGGTCTTCGTGTTGGTTTTTGCCGACGATGCAGAGACCGGGAGGGAGCCGATGATGCTGAGGCTGGTGTGGATCTGATGACGCAGAGGCCGGGATGGATCCAACGATGTGGAGGCTGGAAGGGAGCCAATGATGCTGACGCAGAGGCTGGGATGGAGACAACGATGCAGAGGCCAGGATGGAGACAACAATTCAGAGGCCGGGATGGAGACAACGATTCAGAGGCCCGGATGGATCCGACGATGGGGAGGCCAGGATGGAGATGGTGACACAGAGGCTGAGATGGAGACAACGATTGTGTAAGTACACTCGTGGTTTCTTTATTTTCCAAGATATTCCAAATTGTTGAAAATGCCATTCCCACATTTCCAATGATAATGCTGTGGTGCTCATTAATTATTCCGGTTTATCAGTTTCCAAATTGCTGATGGCCAGTTCTCTGGTCTTTGTGTTGGTTTATGCCGATGATGCAGAGACGTGGAGGGAGCCAATGATGCTGAGGCCGGTGTGGATCCGATGACGCAGAGGCCGGGATGGATCCGATGACGCAGAGGCCGGGATGGATCCGATGACGGAGAGGCTGGCGTGGATCCGATGAGGGAGAGGCTGGCGTGGATCCGATGACGGAGAGGCTGGCGTAGATCCGATGAGGGAGAGGCTGGCGTAGATCCGATGAGGGAGAGGCTGGCGTGGATCCGATGACGGAGAGGCTGGCGTGGATCCGATGAGGGAGAGGCTGGCGTGGATCCGATGACGGAGAGGCGGGCGTAGATCCGATGAGGGATAGGCTGGCGTGGATCCGATGACGGAGAGGCTGGCGTGGATCCGATGATGGAGAGGCTGGTGTGGATCGGATGAGGCAGAGGTTGGTGTGGATGCGATGATGCACCAGCTGGCGTGGATCCAATGACGGAGAGTCTGGCGTGGATCCGATGACGGAGAGCCTCGCGTGGATCCGATGACGGAGAGGCTGGCGTGGATCCGATGATGGAGAGGCTGGCGTGGATCCGATGACGGAGAGGCTGGCGTGGATCCGATGATGGAGAGGCTGGTGTGGATCGGATGAGGCAGAGGTTGGTGTGGATGCGATGATGCACCAGCTGGCGTGGATCCAATGATGGAGAGTCTGGCGTGGATCCGATGACGGAGAGGCTGGCGTGGATCCGATGATGCAGAGGCTGGCATGGATCCAATGATGCAGAGGCTGGCGTGGATCTGATGATGGGGAGGCCGGGATGGAGACGACGATGCAGAAGCCGGGATGGAGACGACGAAGCAGAGGCCGAAATGGAGACGACGATGCAGAGGCTGAGATGGAAACGATGATGCAGAGGCCGAGATTGAGACGACGATGCAGAGGCCGGGCTGGAGATGACGATTCTGGAATTACACTCATCGTTTCTTTATTTCCCAAGATATTCCAAATTGTTGTAAATGCCATTCCCACATTCCCAATGATAATGCTGTGGTGCTAGTTAATTATTCCGGTTTATCAGTTTCAAGATTGCTGATAGTCAGTTCTCTGGTCTTCGTGTAGGTTTTTGCCGATGATGCAGAGACCCGAAGGGAGCCGATGACACTGAGGCCGGTGTGGATCTGATGACGCAGAGGCCGGGATGGATCCGATGACGCAGAGGCCAGGATGGATCCGATGACGCAGAGGCTGGCATGGATCCGATGACGGAGAGGCTGGTGTGCATCCGATGACGGAGAGGCTGGTGTGGATCTGATGATGCAGAGGCTGGCATGGATCCAATGATGCAAAGGCTGGCGTGGATCTGATGATCGGGAGGTCGGGATGGAGAGGACGATGCAGAGGCCGAGATGGAGAGGACGATGCAGAGGCCGCGATGGAGACGACAATGCAGAGGCCAGGATAGAGACGACGATGCAGAGGCCGGGATCGAGATGATGACACTGGAAGTCCACTCGTAGTTTCTTTATTTTCCAAGAAATTCCCAATTGATGTGGATGCCATTCCCACATCCCAATGATAATGCTGTGGTGCTCATTAATTATTCCGGTTTATCAGTTTCCAAATTGCTGATGGCCAGTTCTCTGGTCTTCTTGTTGGTTTATGCCGATGATGCAGAGACGTGGAGGGAGCCGATGATGCTGAGGCCGGTGTGGATCCGATGACGCAGAGGCCGGGATGGATCCGATGACGCAGAGGCCAGGATGGATCCGATGACGCAGAGGCTGGCATGGATCCGATGACGGAGAGGCTGGTGTGGCTGTGACGATGCAGAGGCCAGGATGGATCCAACGATGTGGAGGCTGGAAGGGAGCCAATGATGCTGACGCAGAGGCTGGGATGGAGCCGACGACGCAGCGGCCGCGATGGAGACAACGATGCAGAGGCCAGGATGGAGACAACGATTCAGAGGCCGGGATGGATCCGATGACGCAGAGGCCAGGATGGATCCGATGACGCAGAGGCTGGCATGGATCCGATGACGGAGAGGCTGGTGTGGATCTGATGATGCTGAGGTTGGCGTGGATCCGATGACGGAGAGGCTGGAGTGGATCTGATGATGGGGAGGCCGGAATGGATCCGATGATGGAGAGGCTGGCATGGATCCGATGACGGAGAGGCTGGAGTGGATCTGATGATGGGGAGGCCGGGATGGATCTGATGATGGGGAGGCCGGGATGGATCCGATGATGGAGAGGCTGGCGTGGATCCGATGATGGAGAGGCTGGTGTGGATCTGATGATGCAGAGGCTGGCGTGGATCTGATGATGGGGAGGTCGGGATGGAGACGACGATGCGGGGGCCGAGATGGAGAGGACGATGCAGAGGCCGCGATGGAGACGACAATGCAGAGGCCGGGACGGAGACGACGATGCAGAGGCCGGGATGGAGACGGCGATGCAGAGGCCAGGTTAGAGACCACGATGCAGAGGCCGGGATGGATCCGACGATGGGGAGGCCAGGATGGAGATGGTGACACAGAGGCTGAGATGGAGACAACGATTGTGTAAGTACACTCGTGGTTTCTTTATTTTCCAAGATATTCCAAATTGTTGAAAATGCCATTCCCACATTTCCAATGATAATGCTGTGGTGCTCATTAATTATTCCGGTTTATCAGTTTCCAAATTGCTGATGGCCAGTTCTCTGGTCTTCGTGTTGGTTTATGCCGATGATGCAGAGACGTGGAGGGAGCCGATGGAGCTGAGGCCGGTGTGGATCCGATGACGCAGAGGCTGGAGTGGATCCGATGACGGAGAGGATGGTGTGGATCTGATGATGCTGAGATTGGCGTGGATCCGATGACGCAGAGGCTGGAGTGGATCTGATGATGGGGAGGCCGGGATGGAGACGACGATGCGGAAGCCGGGATGGATCTGATGATGGGGAGGCCGAGATGGAGACGATGATGCAGAGGCTCAGATGGAGACGACGAATCAGAGGCCGGGCTGGAGATAACGATACTCGAATTACACTCATGTTTTCTTTATTTTCCAAGATATTCCAAATTGTTGAAAATGCCATTCCCACATTCCCAATGATAATGCTGTGGTGCTAATTAATTATTCCGGTTTGTCAGTTTCAAAATTGCCGATGGTCAGTTATCTGGTCTTCGTGTTGGTTTTTGCCGACTATGCAGAAACCGGGAGGGAGCCGATGACGCTGAGGCGGGTGTGGATCTGATGACGCAGAGGCCAGGATGGATCCGATGATGCAGAGGCTGGCGTGGATCCGATGACGGAGAGGCTGGCGTGGATCCGATGACGGAGAAGCTGGCGTGGATCCGATGATGGAGAGGCTGGCGTGGATCCGATGATGGAGAGGCTGGCGTGGATCCGATGACGGAGAGGCTGGCGTGGATCTGATGACGGAGAGGCTGGCGTGGATCCGGTGATGGGGAGGTCAGGATGGAGACGACGATGCAGAGGCTGAGATGGAGACAACGATGCAGAGGCCGGGATGGAGACAGCGATGCAGAGGCCGGGATGGAGATGATGACACTGGAAGTCCACTCGTAGTTTCCTTATTTTCCAAGAAATTCCCAATTGATGTGGATGCCATTCCCACATCCCAATGATAATGCTGTGGTGCTCATTAATTTTTCCGGTTTATCAGTTTCCAAATTGCTGATGGCCAGTTCTCTGGTCTTCGTGTTGGTTTATGCCGATGATGCAGAGACCGGGAGAGAGCCGATGACGCTGAGGCCGGTGTGGATGTGACGATGCAGAGGCCAGGATGGATCCAACGATGTGGAGCTGGAAGGGAGCCAGTGATGCTGACGCAGAGGCTGGGATGGAGCCGACGACGCAGAGGCCGCGATGGAGACAACGATGCAGAGGCCAGGAACGAGACAACAATTCAGAGGCTGGGATGGAGACAACGGTTCAGAGGCCGGGATGGATCCGACGATGGGGAGGCCTGGATGGAGATGGTGACAGAGGCTGAGATGGAGACAACGATTGTGTCAGTACACTCGTGATTTCTTTATTTTCCAAGATATTCCAAATTGTTGAAAATGCCATTCCCACATTTCCAATGATAATGCTGTGGTGCTCATTAATTATTCCGGTTTATCAGTTTCCAAATGGCTGATGGCCAGTTCTCTGGTCTTCGTGTTGGTTTATGCCGATGATGCAGAGACGTGGAGGGAGCCGATGATGCTGAGGCCGGTGTGGATCCGATGACGCAGAGGCCGGGATGGATCCGATGATGCAGAGGCTGGCGTGGATCCGATGACGGAGAGGCTGGCATGGATCCGATGATGGAGAGGCTGGCGTGGATCCGATGACGGAGAGGCTGGCATGGATCCGATGACGTAGAGGCTGGTGTGGATCTGATGATGCTGAGATTGGCGTGGATCCGATGATGCAGAGCCTGGAGTGGATCTGATGATGGGGAGGCCGGGATGGAGACGACGATGCAGAAGCCGCGATGGAGACGACGATGCGGAGGCCGAGATGGAGACGATGATGCAGAGGCTCAGATGGAGACGACGATGCAGAGGCCGAGATGGAGACGACGATGCAGAGGCCGGGCTGGAGATGACGATACTGGAATTACACTCATGTTTTCTTTATTTTCCAAGATATTCCAATTTGTTGAAAATGCCATTCCCACATTCCCAATGATAATGCTGTGGTGCTAATTAATTATTCCGGTTTATCAGTTTCAAAATTGCCGATGGTCAGTTATCTGGTCTTTGTGTTGGTTTTTGCCGACTATGCAGAAACCGGGAGGGAGCCGATGACGCTGAGGCGGGTGTGGATCTGATGACGCAGAGGCCGGGATGGATCCAATGACGCAGAGGCCGGGATGGATCCAATGACGCAGAGGCCAGGATGGATCCGATGATGCAGAGGCTGGCGTGGATCCGATGACGGAGAGGCTGGCGTGGATCCGATGATGGAGAGGCTGGCATGGATCCGATGACGGAGAGGCTGGCGTGGATCCGATGATGGAGAGGCTGGTGTGGATCGGATGAGGCAGCGGTTGGTGTGGATGCGATGATGCACCAGCTGGCGTGGATCCAATGATGGAGAGTCTGGCGTGGATCCGATGACGGAGAGGCTGGCGTGGATCCGATGATGCAGAGGCTGGCGTGGATCTGATGATCGGGAGGCCGGGATGGAGACGACGATGCAGAAGCCGGGATGGAGACGACGAAGCAGAGGCCGAAATGGAGACGACGATGCAGAGGCCGAGATGGAGACAATGATGGAGAGGCCGAGATTGAGACGACGATGCAAAGGCCGGGCTGGAGATGATTATACTGGAAGTTCACTCGTAGTTTCTTTATTTTCCAAGATATTCCCAATTGATGTGCATGCCATTCCCACATTCCCAATGATAATGCTGTGGTGCTAGTTAATTATTCTGGTTTATCAGTTTCAAAATTGCTGATGGTCAGTTCTCTGGTCTTCGTGTTGGTTTTTGCCGACGATGCAGAGACCGAGAGGGAGCCGATGACGCAGAGGCAGGGATGGATCCGATGACGCAGAGGCTGGCATGGATCCGATGACGCAGAGGCCAGGATGGATCCGATGACGTAGAGGCTGGCGTGGATCCGATGACGGAGAGGCTGGAGTGGATCCAATGAGGCAGAGGTTGGCGTGGATGCGACGATGCAGCAGCTGGCGTGGATCCGATGATGGGGAGGCCGGGATGGAGACGACGATGCAGAGGTCGGGATGGAGAGGGCGATGCAGAGGTCGGGATGGAGACAACGATGCAGAGGCCGGGATGGAGAGGACGATGCAGAGGCCAGGATGGATCCAACGATGTGGAGGCTGCAAGGGAGCCAATGATGCTGACGCAGAGGCTGGGATGGAGCCGACGACGCAGCGGCCGCGATGGAGACAACAATTCAGAGGCCGGGATGGAGACAACGATTCAGAGGCCGGGATGGATCCGACGATGGGGAGGCCAGGATGGAGATGGTGACACAGAGGCTGAGATGGAGACAACGATTGTGTAAGTACACTCGTGGTTTCTTTATTTTCCAAGATATTCCAAATTGTTGAAAATGCCATTCCCACATTTCCAATGATAATGCTGTGGTGCTCATTAATTATTCCGGTTTATCAGTTTCCAAATTGCTGATGGCCAGTTCTCTGGTCTTCGTGTTGGTTTATGCCGATGATGCAGAGACGTGGAGGGAGCCGATGATGCTGAGGCCGGTGTGGATCCGATGACGCAGAGGCCGGGATGGATTCGATGACGCAGAGGCCAGGATGGATCCGATGACGCAGAGGCTGGCGTGGATCCGATGACGGAGAGGCTGGCATGGATCCGATGATGGAGAGGCTGGCGTGGATCCGATGACGGAGAGGCTGGCGTGGATCCGATGACGGAGAGGCTGGTGTGGATCTGATGATGCTGAGATTGGCGTGGATCCGATGACGCAGAGCCTGGAGTGGATCTGATGATGGGGAGGCCGGGATGGAGACGACGATGCAGAAGCCGGGATGGAGACGACGATGCGGAGGCCGAGATGGAGACGATGATGCAGAGGCTCAGATGGAGACGACGATGCAGAGCCGAGATGGAGACGACGATGCAGAGGCCGGGCTGGAGATGACGATACTGGAATTACACTCATGTTTTCTTTATTTTCCAAGATATTCCAATTTGTTGAAAATGCCATTCCCACATTCCCAATGATAATGCTGTGGTGCTAATTAATTATTCCGGTTTATCAGTTTCAAAATTGCCGATGGTCAGTTATCTGGTCTTCGTGTTGGTTTTTGCCGACTATGCAGAAACCGGGAGGGAGCCGATGACGCTGAGGCGGGTGTGGATCTGATGACGCAGAGGCCGGGATGGATACAATGACGCAGAGGCCGGGATGGATCCGATGATGCAGAGGCTGGCGTGGATCCGATGACGGAGAGGCTGGCGTGGATCCGATGACGGAGAGGCTGGCGTGGATCCGATGACGGAGAGGCTGGGGTGGATCCGATGACGGAGAGGCTGGCGTGGATCCGATGATGGAGAGGCTGGTGTGGATCAGATGAGGCAGAGGTTGGTGTGGATGCGATGATGCACCAGCTGGCGTGGATCCAATGACGGAGAGTCTGGCGTGGATCCGATGACGGAGAGGCTGGCGTGGATCCGATGATGCAGAGGCTGGCATGGATCCAATGATGCAGAGGCTGGCGTGGATCTGATGATCGGGAGGCCGGGATGGAGACGACGACGATGCAGAAGCCGGGATGGAGACGACGAAGCAGTGGCCGAAATGGAGACGACGATGCAGAGGCCGAGATGGAGACAATGATGGAGAGGCCGAGATTGAGACGACGATGCAGAGGCCGGGCTGGAGATGATTATACTGGAAGTTCACTCGTAGTTTCTTTATTTTCCAAGATATTCCCAATTGATGTGGATGCCATTCCCACATTCCCAATGATAATGCTGTGGTGCTAGTTAATTATTCTGGTTTATCAGTTTCAAAATTGCTGCTGGTCAGTTCTCTGGTCTTCGTGTTGGTTTTTGCCGACGATGCAGAGACCGAGAGGGAGCCGATGACGCAGAGGCAGGGATGGATCCGATGATGCAGAGGCTGGCATGGATCCGATGACGCAGAGACCAGGATGGATCCGATGATGTAGAGGCTGGAATGGATCCGATGACGGAGAGGCTGGCGTGGATCCGATGATGGAGAGGCTGGTGTGGATCTGATGATGCAGAGACTAGCGTGGATACGATGATGGAAAGGCTGGCGTGGATCTGATGATGGGGAGGCCGGGATGGAGACGACGATGCAGAGGCCGGGATGGAGAGGGCGATGCAGAGGTCGGGATGGAGACAACGATGCAGAGGCCGGGATGGAGAGGACGATGCAGAGGCCGGGATGGAGATGACGATACTGGAATTGCACTCATGGTTTCTTTATTTTCCAAGATATTCCAAATTGTTGAAAATGCCATTCCCACATTCCCAATGATAATGCTGTGGTGCTAATTAATTATTCCGGTTTATCAGTTTCAAAATTGCTGATGGCCAGTTCTCTGTTCTTCGTGTTGGTTTATGCCGATGATGCAGAGACCGAGAGAGAGCCGATGACGCTGAGGCCGGTGTGGATGTGACGATGCAGAGGCCAGGATGGATCTAACGATGTTGAGGCTGGAAGGGAGCCAATGATGCCGACGCAGAGGCTGGGATGGAGCCGACGACGCAGCGGCCGCGATGGAGGCAACGATGCAGAGGCCGGGGTGGAGACCACGATGCAGAGGCCGGGATAGAGACGACGATGCAGAGGCCGGGATGGAGATGATGATACTGGAAGTTCACTCGTAGTTTCTTTATTTTCCAAGATATTCCCAATTGATGTGGATGCCATTCCCACCTTCCCAATGATAATGCTGTGGTGCTAGTTAATTATTCCGGTTTATCAGTTTCAAAATTGCTGATGGTCAGTTCTCTGGTCTTCGTGTTGGTTTTTGCCGACGATGCAGAGACCGGGAGGGAGCCGATGACGCTGAGGCCGGTGTGGATCTGATGACGCAGAGGCCGGGATGGATTCGATGACGCAGAGGCCAGGATGGATCCGATGATGCAGAGGCTGGCGTGGATCCGATGACGGAGAGGCTGGCGTGGATCCGATGACGGAGAGGCTGGCGTGGATCCGATGACGGAGAGGCTGGCGTGGATCCGATGACGGAGAGGCTGGCGTGGATCCGATGATGGAGAGGCTGGCTTGGATCCGATGACGGAGAGGCTGGTGTGGATGTGACGATGCAGAGGCCAGGATGGATCCAACGATGTGGAGGCTGCAAGGGAGCCAATGATGCTGACGCAGAGGCTGGGATGGAGCCGACGATGGGGAGGCCAGGATGGAGATGGTGACACAGAGGCTGAGATGGAGACAACGATTGTGTAAGTACACTCGTGGTTTCTTTATTTTCCAAGATATTCCAAATTGTTGAAAATGCCATTCCCACATTTCCAATGATAATGCTGTGGTGCTCATTAATTATTCCGGTTTATCAGTTTCCAAATTGCTGATGGCCAGTTCTCTGGTCTTCTTGTTGGTTTATGCCGATGATGCAGAGACGTGGAGGGAGCCGATGATGCTGAGGCCAGTGTGGATCCGATGACGCAGAGGCCGGGATGGATCCGATGACGCAGAGGCCAGGATGGATCCGATGACGCAGAAGCCAGGATGGATCCGATGACGCAGAGGCAGGGATGGATCCGATGACGCAGAGGCTGGCATGGATCCGATGACGGAGAGGCTGGTGTGGATCGGATGAGGCAGAGGTTGGTGTGGATGCGATGATGCACCAGCTGGCGTGGATCCAATGACGGAGAGTCTGGCGTGGATCCGATGACGGAGAGGCTGGCGTGGATCCGATGACGGAGAGGCTGGCGTGGATCCGATGATGGAGAGGCTGGTGTGGATCGGATGAGGCAGAGGTTGGCGTGGATCCGATGACGGAGAGGCTGGCGTGGATCCGATGATGCAGAGGCTGGCATGGATCCAATGATGCAGAGGCTGGTGTGGATCTGATGATCGGGAGGCCGGGATGGAGACGACGATGCAGAAGCCGGGATGGAGACGACGAAGCAGAGGCCGAAATGGAGACGACGATGCATAGGCCGAGATGGAGACAATGATGGAGAGGCCAAGATTGAGATGACGATGCAGAGGCCGGGCTGGAGATGATGATACTGGAATTACACTCATGGTTTCTTTATTTTCCAAGATATTCCAAATTGTTGGATATGCCATTCCCACATTCCCAATGAAAATGCTGTGGTGCTCATTAATTATTCCGGTTTATCAGTTTCCAAATTGCTGATGGCCAGTTCTCTGGTCTTCGTGTTGGTTTATGCCGATGATGCAGAGACGTGGAGGGAGCCAATGATGCTGAGGCCGGTGTGGATCCGATGACGCAGAGGCCAGGATGGATCCGATGACGCAGAGGCCGGGATGGATCCGATGACGCAGAGGCCGGGATGGATCCGATGACGCAGAGGCCGGGATGGATCCGATGACGCAGAGGCCGGGATGGATCCGATGACGCAGAGGCCGGGATGGATCCGATGACGCAGAGGCTGGCGTGGATCCGATGACGGAGAGGCTGGCGTGGATCTGATGAGGGAGAGGCTGGCGTGGATCCGATGACGGAGAGGCTGGCGTGGATCCGATGACGGAGAGGCTGGCGTGGATCCGATGACGGAGAGGCTGGCGTGGATCCGATGACGGAGAGGCTGGCGTGGATCCGATGACGGAGAGGCTGGCGTGGATCCGATGACGGAGAGGCTGGCGTGGATCCGATGACGGAGAGGCTGGCGTGGATCCGATGACGGAGAGGCTGGCGTGGATCCGATGACGGAGAGGCTGGCGTGGATCCGATGACGGAGAGGCTGGCGTGGATCCGATGACGGAGAGGCTGGCGTGGATCCGATGACGGAGAGGCTGGCGTGGATCCGATGACGGAGAGGCTGGCGTGGATCCGATGACGGAGAGGCTGGTGTGGATCGGATGAGGCAGAGGTTGGTGTGGATGCGATGATGCACCAGCTGGCGTGGATCCAATGATGGAGAGTCTGGCGTGGATCCGATGACGGAGAGGCTGGCGTGGATCCGATGATGCAGAGGGTGGCATGGATCCAATGATGCAGAGGCTGGCGTGGATCTGATGATGGGGAGGCTGGGATGGAGACGACGAAGCAGAGGCTGGGATGGAGACGACGATGCAGAGGCCGAAATGGAGACGACGATGCAGAGGCCGAGATGGAGACGACGATGCAGAGGCCGAGATGGAGACGATGATGCAGCGGCCGAGATTGAGACGACGATGCAGAGGCCGGGCTGGAGATGACGATTCTAGAATTACACTCATCGTTTCTTTATTTTCCAAGATATTCCAAATTGTTGTATATGCCATTCTCACATTCCCAATGATAATGCTGTGGTGCTAATTAATTATTCCGGTTTATCAGTTTCCATATTGCTGATGGTCAGTTCTCTGATTTTCGTGTTGGTTTTTGCCGACGATGCAGAGACCGGGAGGGAGCCGATGACGCAGAGGCCGGTGTGGATCTGATGACGCAGAGGCCAGGATGGAGTCGATGACGCAGAGGCCAGGATGGAGTCGATGACGCAGAGGCCAGGATGGAGTCGATGACGCAGAGGCCAGGATGGATCCGATGACGCAGAGGCTGGCGTGGATCCGATGACAGAGAGGCTGGCATGGATCCGATGACGGAGAGGCTGGCGTGGATCCGATGACGGAGAGGCTGGTGTGGATCCGATGATGCAGAGGCTGGCATGGATCCAATGATGCAGAGGCTGGCGTGGATCTGATGATGGGGAGGTCGGGATGGAAAGCGACGATGCGGAGGCCAAGATGGAGACGACGATGCAGAAGCCGAGATGGAGACGACGATGCAGAGGCCGAGATGGAGTCGACGATGCATAGGCCGGGCTGGAGATGACGATACTGGAATTACACTCATGGTTTCTATATTTTCCAAGATATTCCAAATTGTTGGATATGCCATTCCCACATTCCCAATGATAATGCTGTGGTGCTAGTTAATTATTCCGGTTTATCAGTTTCAAAATTGCTGATGGTCAGTTCTCTGGTCTTCGTGTTGGTTTTTGCCGATGATGCAGAGACCGGAAGGGAGCCGATGACACTGAGGCCGGTGTGGATCTGATGACGCAGAGGCCGGGATGGATCCGATGACGCAGAGGCTGGCATGGATCCGATGACGGAGAGGCTGGCGTGCATCCGATGATGGAGAGGCTGGTGTGGATCTGATGATGCAGAGGCTGGCATGGATCCAATGATGCAAAGGCTGGCGTGGATCTGATGATGGGGAGGTCGGGATGGAGACGACGATGCAGAGGCCGAGATGGAGAGGACGATGCAGAGGCCGACATGGAGAGGACGATGCAGAGGCTGCGATGCAGAGGCCAGGATAGAGACGACGATGCAGAGGCCGGGATGGAGATGATGACACTGGAAGTCCACTCGTAGTTTCTTTATTTTCCAAGAAATTCCCAATTGATGTGGATGCCATTCCCACATCCCAATGATAATGCTGTGGTGCTCATTAATTATTCCGGTTTATCAGTTTCCAAATTGCTGATGGCCAGTTCTCTGGTCTTCTTGTTGGTTTATGCCGATGATGCAGAGACGTGGAGGGAGCCGATGATGCTGAGGCCGGTGTGGATCCGATGACGCAGAGGCCGGGATGGATCCGATGACGCAGAGGCCAGGATGGATCCGATGACGCAAAGGCCAGGATGGATCCGATGACGCAGAGGCAGGGATGGATCCGATGACGCAGAGGCTGGCATGGATCCGATGACGGAGAGGCTGGTGTGGATGTGACGATGCAGAGGCCAGGATGGATTCAACGATGTGGAGGCTGGAAGGGAGCCAATGATGCTGACGCAGAGGCTGGGATGGAGCCGACGACGCAGCGGCCGCGATGGAGACAACGATGCAGAGGCCAGGATGGAGACAACCATTCAGAGGCCGGGATGGAGACAACAATTCAGAGGCCGGGATGGAGACAACGATTCAGATGCCGGGATGGATCCGACGATGGGGAGGCCAGGATGGAGATGGTGACAGAGGCTGAGATGGAGACAACGATTGTGTAAGTACACTCGTGGTTTCTTTATTTTCCAAGATATTCCAAATTGTTGAAAATGCCATTCCCACATTTCCAATGATAATGCTGTGGTGCTCATTAATTATTCCGGTTTATCAGTTTCCAAATTGCTGATGGCCAGTTCTCTGGTCTTCGTGTTGGTTTATGCCGATGATGCAGAGACGTGGAGGGAGCCAATGATGCTGAGGCCGGTGTGGATCCGATGACGCAGAGGCCGGGATGGATCCGATGACGCAGAGGCCGGGATGGATCCGATGACGCAGAGGCCGGGATGGATCCGATGACGCAGAGGCCGGGATGGATCCGATGACGCAGAGGCCGGGATGGATCCGATGACGCAGAGGCCGGGATGGATCCGATGACGCAGAGGCTGGCATGGATCCGATGACGGAGAGGCTGGTGTGGATCTGATGATGCTGAGGTTGGCGTGAATCCGATGATGGAGAGGCTGGAGTGGATCTGATGATGGGGAGGCCGGGATGGCTCCGATGATGGAGAGGCTGGCGTGGATCCGATGCCGGAGAGGCTGGTGTGGATCTGATGATGGGGAGGCCGGGATGGATCCGATGACGCAGAGGCTGGCGTGGATCCGATGACGGAGAGGCTGGTGTGGATCTGATGATGCTGAGGTTGGCATGGATCCGATGACGGAGAGGCTGGAGTGGATCTGATGATGGGGATGCCGGGATGGATCCGATGATGGAGAGGCTGGCGTGGATCCGATGATGGAGAGGCTGGTGTGGATCTGATGATGCAGAGGCTGGCGTGGATCTGATGATGGGGAGGTCGGGATGGAGACGACGATGCGGAGGCCGAGATGGATCCGACGATGGGGAGGCCAGGATGGAGATGGTGACACAGAGGCTGAGATGGAGACAACGATTGTGTAAGTACACTCGTGATTTCTTTATTTTCCAAGATATTCCAAATTGTTGAAAATGCCATTCCCACATTTCCAATGATAATGCTGTGGTGCTCATTAATTAATCCGGTTTATCAGTTTCCCAGGGGTCCCAGCCCTCCTATTTTTCCTATTTATTCCTACTTTTTAATAGGATCCTATAAATCTCCTATTTTTTGGTGGAAATTCCTATTTTTCCTATTTTTTAACCCTCAATGTTCCAAAATTTAAATTGATATATTAATTAGTAGAATTTCTGTATCTAAGCGTCAGAACAGACATTCCTATACCAATCGTCAGCCATGGAATTGCTTTCTGGGTCCATAATCGCAAGACAAATTTCCAAAACGACTTTAAGCTCAAATCCCCGAAGAACATATGTCTCTTTGTCTTTTTCTCGAAAACCGTTTGTTCGATCGATTTCACAAGTGGTGAGTGCATTTTTGAGGACTCAACAAAGTGCAGTGTTGAGGAAAAATTGAGTATGCAGTGATGACGTCACAAATAAATACTGTACGAAGTGGAGGCATGTCGTTTACACCATGGTGTAAAGTACGTGTTGTTATTGATCTCGACTGGAAATGATATGTATATCTTATGTATATTATGTTATTGTTATTTTTGACTTTGTCCTAATATTAAGTATATCCTTCCAAACAATTGTTTTACCTTTATGATTCGTGCTTCATGCTATTCAGTAACAGAATTATAAAAGATAAAATGAGATGAAAATAATATAACTATGTTTATCACGCATTTCTCTTGGATTATCTCATATACTTTGTGAAGAATGACTGAATGATACCTTGACCATTATCATTGTCCTTTGTCTTATTTCAAAAGTTCAGCTGAGCTCAATTTTTAAGGTTTGTACTTTACTTAGAGTAACAAAACCAACTGTGAACTTTGCGGTTATTCAGTTATTACTAACAACCTTTCCCTAAAGATTCTACCTGAAATTGAACTTTTCTACTAATTTGCTAAACATTGACATTTGATACTACATGTTTAACTCAATCTTTCGCTTATTACAATGAGATTGTATTTTGCCTAAAACTAATAGTATTTGGCAAAGAACTAATTCAATCGACAATTCACACATTTCATCATTTAATTGCAGATAATAAAGAAGGACCACGACACAAAATAGGGATTACAACTTAATTCTGTATACTTTCGTGTGGTAGTTGCATATTCAACTTTTAACAAAATTACAGTAGAATTAAAATTTACATACGCAATGCTGCACAATAGGTAATGCAAGCAATGTAGGACAATAAAAAAACAAACAAACAAAAAACAATAAAGACTGTTAAAGTCTTGTTGTTTCATAATCTGCTGAAGATAGTACAACAACAATACCAAAGATACATAATTGAATTGTCATCGCTTAGCTTGAACTCAGATTAGTGTTCAAGCTATTCAGCAGTGGAGAAAATGCAATTATCGGGTGGTAAACATGTTAGGACATGTTATTTATCATCTTTCTTGTTTCAGGTATAATCTTCAGACCGGTAAGAAATTTGTTGATTTGCCTTTAAATTACTTTGTTTGTTCTCATTATTTTACTAACTTATGTTTCAGTTTTGAAAAAAAAAACTGTTTGGTTCACAGTTCTTTCCACTTCATGCGTTAACAGGTTAGGATTTTCTATGCTAATTCATTTAATCTTATCTCATATTTGTTTTCTTTTTGACAGGTATACTCCCAGCAGTATAATGCCTGGTGGGAGAACTAAATTTAACCCAGAGTGGTTGAAAAGTGGACATGGATGTAGGCTTTCTGACTGGTGTCAGCCTAGCAAGTCCTCAGTGTTCTCAGCTTACTGCTCGTTGTGCCATTCGGAAGTGAGGTGTGACAATCAGGGTGTGAAACAACTGACACAACATGCCCAAAACAAAGGGCACCTGAAGCGTGCGAAGGAACTGCTGGGTGGGTCACAGACGTTGCTGACATTCGTTCAACCATCAACTTCATCTGCTTCAGCATCAGGGTCAGCTTCTACAGATGAGCCAAGTCGTGCAGCTTTAGTCTGTATGTCCAAAAAAGACGCTATTACAAAAGCAGAACTTCTATGGACATTGAAAATTGTTCGTTCGAATCTGAGCTACTCTTCCTGTGACGGTTTGAAGGATCTTCTGCAGGCAATGTTTCCTGGTGTTATCCCGGATGGTTTCTCAATGAGCTCATCGAAAGTTTCATATCTCATTAGCGAAGCCACAGGTCCTTATTTTCAGGACATGATAGTCACTGATGTTAAGAATTCAGCTTCTGGCTTCAGCCTCATGTATGATGAAACCACCAATAAACAGAACTTGAAGCAACTAGAAATCCGTGTATGGTATTGGTCTGATGCCGAGGAACAGATATTAGTATTTCACCTCAAAACTTACCTCATGGGTCATGCAACTGGAGAAGATTTGTCCAGGAAAATAATCTCTGCCTTGGATGAATCGAAACTGCAGCTTCAGGATATTATCATGCTCGGCAGTGATGGGCCTAATGTGAGCACCACTGTGTGGAGACAGATTGACAAAGCCATTCTCGACAACAGGGGCCCTGGTCTCCTTGATGTAGGGACATGTACTCTCCATACAGTACACAATGCTTTTGCCAAAGGACTTGCAGAGTACTGTGGAAACCTAACTGAGCTTGCAGTGGACATTTTCTACTGGTTCAAAGGCTCTGCTGCTAGATCTGTTGATTTTCAAGACATTCAGCATAAATTGGGTGCTGTTCCAAAAAAGCCTTTGAAGCATGTCGAGTGCAGGTGGTTGACACTGGGACCTGCAGTGGAGCGGCTGATAGAGATCTGGGAATCTCTCAAAGAGTATTTCTTGGTATTTCTTCCAAAGCAGCAGCCAAAGGACATGTTTAAACCCAGGTACAAAATAATCAAAACAGAACTACAGCGACCGGAAATAAAAGCTCAACTGCATTTCCTGAAGTTCTTGGCAGCAACATTTGCAGAGTTCCTCACCTTCTTCCAGTCAGAGCAACCACTTGTGCACATTCTATATGACAAACTCCATGACCTGCTCAAAAAACTGATCAGAAGAATTATGAAGACTCCTTCAGTTGATGCTGTGAAAGACATCTCAAACCTTGATGTTTCCATTGTTGCAAACCAGCTGGAGAATGAATCCATGGGTGTGGGAGAGGATACCCGACGGTGTATCGCTAAGTTGAAAGTCTCTGAGAGGGAAAGGATGTATCTTGGGATGAGGAAGTGCTACCAGGCAGCCATAGTACACCTACAAAAGAAGCTTCCATTGACAAACAAAATCCTGAAGAATGCCAGATGTCTGCAGCCACAAAACAGGACTGCTGCATGGTCTCTTGAATCAGCCAAGAGCCTATCCAGACAGCTGAAGAGGAATATTGACAGTGACAGCATTGCAGATGAATGGAAGGTGTACCAAGAGGAAGCCATTCCTACTGACTGGTCCCAGGAAACACAGGAGAATGAAGAAGAAGTCTGCATGAAGAGAGTGGACAGTTACTGGGGAAAAGTGTTGGCTTTAAAAGGCTGTACGGGAAACTGTAAATTCCCCCAAGTGAGACAAATGATAAGGATTGTCCTTGCACTGTCTCACGGAAACAGTGACATGGAACGTGCGTTCTCAATCAGTGGGAAAAGTGTCACCAAGGAGAGAGTTAGTCTGAGCGAGGCATCAATCAATGGTCTCCGTGCAACAATGGATGGCATGAGATTGTATGGTGACCGGCCCGAAATGGTCTTCGGAAATGGTGGCTGCCAAAAAGAAGAAGTCATAGTCACAAAGGGACTCCTCTCGTTAGGACGTTCTGCTCACATGCACTATATGCAGAGACTTGAAGAAGAACGAAAAGCCAAGGAAGATGAACAGAAAGCCAGGGAGAAAACCAGGCAAGAGAAAGAAGAAAGAGAGAGAACAGCTAAGATTGCTGTAGAGAAGGCAGCGGAGCTGTCTCGTAAGAGCGAGGACTTGAAGAAAACAGAGAAATCTCTGGCAGCAAAAGAGTCATCTCAGCAGATGTCACTGACTGTTAGCAACAGTCTGCTTGATCAAGCAAATAAAAAGCTTAAGGTGGCGCTTAAGAAAGGTGACATGACTGAAATTGCAGTAGCTCAGGCCATGCTTGAGTCTGCTCAGAAAAAGATTCAAGAGACACAGACTCGTATGGTGGAAACCAGGGAGGCGCAGAGAAAAGTGGAGAAGAAAAAGCAGACTTTGATAGAGTCCATGGTGGCTGCCAAAAAGAAGAAGTCATAGTTTTTGTTGTCGATGTTAAGACGGGTGGGCCCAAGTTCATTGGGGGTGTGTCCATGCCCATACATGTACATGTATTTGCATAAATCTTGCAGCAATAAAGCTACCGATGTTGTTCCAATGCTGAAATCTGTGCTATTACTTCCTAGTTTTTTCCTATTAAACTCCTATTTTTTGTGATCAGAATTCCTATTTTTCCTATTATTTTGTCAATCAAAGTGGCTGGGACCCCTGGTTTCCAAATGGCTGATGGCCAGTTCTCTGGTCTTCGTGTTGGTTTATGCCGATGATGCAGAGACGTGGAGGGAGCCGATGATGCTGAGGCCGGTGTGGATCCGATGACGCAGAGGCCGGGATGGATTCGATGACGCAGAGGCCAGGATGGATCCGATGACGCAGAGGCTGGCGTGGATCCGATGATGGAGAGGCTGGCGTGGATCCGATGACGGAGAGGCTGGCGTGGATCCGATGACGGAGAGGCTGGTGTGGATCTGATGATGCTGAGATTGGCGTGGATCCGATGACGCAGAGCCTGGAGTGGATCTGATGATGGGGAGGCCGGGATGGAGACGACGATGCAGAAGCCGGGATGGAGACGACGATGCGGAGGCCGAGATGGAGACGATGATGCAGAGGCTCAGATGGAGACGACGATGCAGAGGCCGAGATGGAGACGACGATGCAGAGGCCGGGCTGGAGATGACGATACTGGAATTACACTCATGTTTTCTTTATTTTCCAAGATATTCCAATTTGTTGAAAATGCCATTCCCACATTCCCAATGATAATGCTGTGGTGCTAATTAATTATTCCGGTTTATCAGTTTCAAAATTGCCGATGGTCAGTTATCTGGTCTTCGTGTTGGTTTTTGCCGACTATGCAGAAACCGGGAGGGAGCCGATGACGCTGAGGCGGGTGTGGATCTGATGACGCAGAGGCCGGGATGGATCCGATGATGCAGAGGCTGGCGTGGATCCGATGAAGGAGAGGCTGGCGTGGATCCGATGACGGAGAGGCTGGCGTGGATCCGATGACGGAGAGGCTGGGGTGGATCCGATGATGGAGAGGCTGGTGTGGATCGGATGAGGCAGAGGTTGGTGTGGATGCGATGATGCACCAGCTGGCATGGATCCAATGATGGAGAGTCTTGCGTGGATCCGATGATGGAGAGGCTGGCGTGGATCCGATGACGGAGAGGCTGGGGTGGATCCGATGATGGAGAGGCTGGTGTGGATCGGATGAGGCAGAGGTTGGTGTGGATGCGATGATGCACCAGCTGGCGTGGATCCAATGATGGAGAGTCTGGCGTGGATCCGATGACGGAGAGGCTGGCGTGGATCCGATGATGCAGAGGCCGGTGTGGATCCGATGACGCAGAGGCCGGGATGGATTCGATGACGCAGAGGCCAGGATGGATCCGATGACGCAGAGGCTGGCGTGGATCCGATGATGGAGAGGCTGGCGTGGATCCGATGACGGAGAGGCTGGCGTGGATCCGATGACGGAGAGGCTGGCGTGGATCCGATGACGGAGAGGCTGGCGTGGATCCGGTGATGGGGAGGTCGGGATGGAGACGACGATGCAGAGGCTGAGATGGAGACAACGATGCAGAGGCCGGGATGGAGACAGCGATGCAGAGGCCGGGATGGAGATGATGACACTGGAAGTCCACTCGTAGTTTCCTTATTTTCCAAGAAATTCCCAATTGATGTGGATGCCATTCCCACATCCCAATGATAATGCTGTGGTGCTCATTAATTTTTCCGGTTTATCAGTTTCCAAATTGCTGATGGCCAGTTCTCTGGTCTTCGTGTTGGTTTATGCCGATGATGCAGAGACGTGGAGGGAGCCGATGATGCTGAGGCCGGTGTGGATCCGATGACGCAGAGGCCGGTGTGGATCCGATGACGCAGAGGCCGGGATGGATCCGATGACGCAGAGGCCGGGATGGATCCGATGACGCAGAAGCCGGGATGGATCCGATGACGCAGAGGCCGGGATGGATCCGATGACGCAGAGGCCGGGATGGATCCGATGACGCAGAGGCCGGGATGGATCCGATGACGCAGAGGCCGGGATGGATCCGATGACGCAGAGGCAGGGATGGATCTGATGATGCTGAGGTTGGCGTGGATCCGATGACGGAGAGGCTGGAGTGGATCTGATGATGGGGAGGCCAGGATGGATCCGATGATGGAGAGGCTGGCGTGGATCCGATGACGCAGAGGCTGGCGTGGATCCGATGACGGAGAGGCTGGTGTGGATCTGATGATGCTGAGGTTGGCGTGGATCCGATGACGGAGAGGCTGGACTGGATCTGATGATGGGGAGGCCGGGATGGATCCAATGATGGGGAGGTAGGGATGGAGACGACGATGCGGAGGCCGAGATGGAGAGGACGATGCAGAGGCCGCGATGGAGACGACAATGCAGAGGCCGGGACGGAGACGACGATGCAGAGGCCGGGATGGAGACGGCGATGCAGAGGCCAAGTTAGCGACCACGATGCAGAGGCCGGGATGGAGATGATGATACTGGAAGTTCACTCGTAGTTTCTTTATTTTCCAAGATATTCCCAATTGATGTGGATGCCATTCCCACATTCCCAATGATAATGGGGATGGAGACAACGATGCAGAGGCCAGGATGGAGACAACAATTCAGAGGCCCGGATGGATCCGACGATGGGGAGGCCAGGATGGAGATGGTGACACAGAGGCTGAGATGGAGACAACGATTGTGTAAGTACACTCGTGGTTTCTTTATTTTCCAAGATATTCCAAATTGTTGAAAATGCCATTCCCACATTTCCAATGATAATGCTGTGGTGCTCATTAATTATTCCGGTTTATCAGTTTCCAAATTGCTGATGGCCAGTTCTCTGGTCTTTGTGTTGGTTTATGCCGATGATGCAGAGACGTGGAGGGAGCCAATGATGCTGAGGCCGGTGTGGATCCGATGACGCAGAGGCCGGGATGGATCCGATGACGCAGAGGCCGGGATGGATCCGATGACGGAGAGGCTGGCGTGGATCCGATGAGGGAGAGGCTGGCGTGGATCCGATGACGGAGAGGCTGGCGTAGATCCGATGAGGGAGAGGCTGGCGTAGATCCGATGAGGGAGAGGCTGGCGTGGATCCGATGACGGAGAGGCTGGCGTGGATCCGATGAGGGAGAGGCTGGCGTGGATCCGATGACGGAGAGGCTGGCGTAGATCCGATGAGGGATAGGCTGGCGTGGATCCGATGACGGAGAGGCTGGCGTGGATCCGATGATGGAGAGGCTGGTGTGGATCGGATGAGGCAGAGGTTGGTGTGGATGCGATGATGCACCAGCTGGCGTGGATCCAATGACGGAGAGTCTGGCGTGGATCCGATGACGGAGAGCCTCGCGTGGATCCGATGACGGAGAGGCTGGCGTGGATCCGATGATGGAGAGGCTGGCGTGGATCCGATGACGGAGAGGCTGGCGTGGATCCGATGATGGAGAGGCTGGTGTGGATCTGATGAGGCAGAGGTTGGTGTGGATGCGATGATGCACCAGCTGGCGTGGATCCAATGATGGAGAGTCTGGCGTGGATCCGATGACGGAGAGGCTGGCGTGGATCCGATGATGCAGAGGCTGGCATGGATCCAATGATGCAGAGGCTGGCGTGGATCTGATGATGGGGAGGCCGGGATGGAGACGACGATGCAGAAGCCGGGATGGAGACGACGAAGCAGAGGCCGAAATGGAGACGACGATGCAGAGGCTGAGATGGAAACGATGATGCAGAGGCCGAGATTGAGACGACGATGCAGAGGCCGGGCTGGAGATGACGATTCTGGAATTACACTCATCGTTTCTTTATTTCCCAAGATATTCCAAATTGTTGTAAATGCCATTCCCACATTCCCAATGATAATGCTGTGGTGCTAGTTAATTATTCCGGTTTATCAGTTTCAAGATTGCTGATAGTCAGTTCTCTGGTCTTCGTGTAGGTTTTTGCCGATGATGCAGAGACCCGAAGGGAGCCGATGACACTGAGGCCGGTGTGGATCTGATGACGCAGAGGCCGGGATGGATCCGATGACGCAGAGGCCAGGATGGATCCGATGACGCAGAGGCTGGCATGGATCCGATGACGGAGAGGCTGGTGTGCATCCGATGACGGAGAGGCTGGTGTGGATCTGATGATGCAGAGGCTGGCATGGATCCAATGATGCAAAGGCTGGCGTGGATCTGATGATCGGGAGGTCGGGATGGAGACGACGATGCAGAGGCCGAGATGGAGAGGACGATGCAGAGGCCGCGATGGAGACGACAATGCAGAGGCCAGGATAGAGACGACGATGCAGAGGCCGGGATCGAGATGATGACACTGGAAGTCCACTCGTAGTTTCTTTATTTTCCAAGAAATTCCCAATTGATGTGGATGCCATTCCCACATCCCAATGATAATGCTGTGGTGCTCATTAATTATTCCGGTTTATCAGTTTCCAAATTGCTGATGGCCAGTTCTCTGGTCTTCTTGTTGGTTTATGCCGATGATGCAGAGACGTGGAGGGAGCCGATGATGCTGAGGCCGGTGTGGATCCGATGACGCAGAGGCCGGGATGGATCCGATGACGCAGAGGCCAGGATGGATCCGATGACGCAGAGGCTGGCATGGATCCGATGACGGAGAGGCTGGTGTGGCTGTGACGATGCAGAGGCCAGGATGGATCCAACGATGTGGAGGCTGGAAGGGAGCCAATGATGCTGACGCAGAGGCTGGGATGGAGCCGACGACGCAGCGGCCGCGATGGAGACAACGATGCAGAGGCCAGGATGGAGACAACGATTCAGAGGCCGGGATGGATCCGATGACGCAGAGGCCAGGATGGATCCGATGACGCAGAGGCTGGCATGGATCCGATGACGGAGAGGCTGGTGTGGATCTGATGATGCTGAGGTTGGCGTGGATCCGATGACGGAGAGGCTGGAGTGGATCTGATGATGGGGAGGCCGGAATGGATCCGATGATGGAGAGGCTGGCATGGATCCGATGACGGAGAGGCTGGAGTGGATCTGATGATGGGGAGGCCGGGATGGATCTGATGATGGGGAGGCCGGGATGGATCCGATGATGGAGAGGCTGGCGTGGATCCGATGATGGAGAGGCTGGTGTGGATCTGATGATGCAGAGGCTGGCATGGATCTGATGATGGGGAGGTCGGGATGGAGACGACGATGCGGGGGCCGAGATGGAGAGGACGATGCAGAGGCCGCGATGGAGACGACAATGCAGAGGCCGGGACGGAGACGACGATGCAGAGGCCGGGATGGAGACGGCGATGCAGAGGCCAGGTTAGAGACCACGATGCAGAGGCCGGGATGGATCCGACGATGGGGAGGCCAGGATGGAGATGGTGACACAGAGGCTGAGATGGAGACAACGATTGTGTAAGTACACTCGTGGTTTCTTTATTTTCCAAGATATTCCAAATTGTTGAAAATGCCATTCCCACATTTCCAATGATAATGCTGTGGTGCTCATTAATTATTCCGGTTTATCAGTTTCCAAATTGCTGATGGCCAGTTCTCTGGTCTTCGTGTTGGTTTATGCCGATGATGCAGAGACGTGGAGGGAGCCGATGGAGCTGAGGCCGGTGTGGATCCGATGACGCAGAGGCTGGAGTGGATCCGATGACGGAGAGGATGGTGTGGATCTGATGATGCTGAGATTGGCGTGGATCCGATGACGCAGAGGCTGGAGTGGATCTGATGATGGGGAGGCCGGGATGGAGACGACGATGCGGAAGCCGGGATGGATCTGATGATGGGGAGGCCGAGATGGAGACGATGATGCAGAGGCTCAGATGGAGACGACGATGCAGAGGCCGGGCTGGAGATAACGATACTCGAATTACACTCATGTTTTCTTTATTTTCCAAGATATTCCAAATTGTTGAAAATGCCATTCCCACATTCCCAATGATAATGCTGTGGTGCTAATTAATTATTCCGGTTTGTCAGTTTCAAAATTGCCGATGGTCAGTTATCTGGTCTTCGTGTTGGTTTTTGCCGACTATGCAGAAACCGGGAGGGAGCCGATGACGCTGAGGCGGGTGTGGATCTGATGACGCAGAGGCCAGGATGGATCCGATGATGCAGAGGCTGGCGTGGATCCGATGACGGAGAGGCTGGCGTGGATCCGATGACGGAGAAGCTGGCGTGGATCCGATGATGGAGAGGCTGGCGTGGATCCGATGACGGAGAGGCTGGCGTGGATCCGATGACGGAGAGGCTGGCGTGGATCCGGTGATGGGGAGGTCGGGATGGAGACGACGATGCAGAGGCTGAGATGGAGACAACGATGCAGAGGCCGGGATGGAGACAGCGATGCAGAGGCCGGGATGGAGATGATGACACTGGAAGTCCACTCGTAGTTTCCTTATTTTCCAAGAAATTCCCAATTGATGTGGATGCCATTCCCACATCCCAATGATAATGCTGTGGTGCTCATTAATTTTTCCGGTTTATCAGTTTCCAAATTGCTGATGGCCAGTTCTCTGGTCTTCGTGTTGGTTTATGCCGATGATGCAGAGACCGGGAGAGAGCCGATGACGCTGAGGCCGGTGTGGATGTGACGATGCAGAGGCCAGGATGGATCCAACGATGTGGAGCTGGAAGGGAGCCAGTGATGCTGACGCAGAGGCTGGGATGGAGCCGACGACGCAGAGGCCGCGATGGAGACAACGATGCAGAGGCCAGGAACGAGACAACAATTCAAAGGCTGGGATGGAGACAACGGTTCAGAGGCCGGGATGGATCCGACGATGGGGAGGCCTGGATGGAGATGGTGACAGAGGCTGAGATGGAGACAACGATTGTGTCAGTACACTCGTGATTTCTTTATTTTCCAAGATATTCCAAATTGTTGAAAATGCCATTCCCACATTTCCAATGATAATGCTGTGGTGCTCATTAATTATTCCGGTTTATCAGTTTCCAAATGGCTGATGGCCAGTTCTCTGGTCTTCGTGTTGGTTTATGCCGATGATGCAGAGACGTGGAGGGAGCCGATGATGCTGAGGCCGGTGTGGATCCGATGACGCAGAGGCCGGGATGGATCCGATGATGCAGAGGCTGGCGTGGATCCGATGACGGAGAGGCTGGCATGGATCCGATGATGGAGAGGCTGGCGTGGATCCGATGACGGAGAGGCTGGCATGGATCCGATGACGTAGAGGCTGGTGTGGATCTGATGATGCTGAGATTGGCGTGGATCCGATGATGCAGAGCCTGGAGTGGATCTGATGATGGGGAGGCCGGGATGGAGACGACGATGCAGAAGCCGCGATGGAGACGACGATGCGGAGGCCGAGATGGAGACGATGATGCAGAGGCTCAGATGGAGACGACGATGCAGAGGCCGAGATGGAGACGACGATGCAGAGGCCGGGCTGGAGATGACGATACTGGAATTACACTCATGTTTTCTTTATTTTCCAAGATATTCCAATTTGTTGAAAATGCCATTCCCACATTCCCAATGATAATGCTGTGGTGCTAATTAATTATTCCGGTTTATCAGTTTCAAAATTGCCGATGGTCAGTTATCTGGTCTTTGTGTTGGTTTTTGCCGACTATGCAGAAACCGGGAGGGAGCCGATGACGCTGAGGCGGGTGTGGATCTGATGACGCAGAGGCCGGGATGGATCCAATGACGCAGAGGCCGGGATGGATCCAATGACGCAGAGGCCAGGATGGATCCGATGATGCAGAGGCTGGCGTGGATCCGATGACGGAGAGGCTGGCGTGGATCCGATGATGGAGAGGCTGGCATGGATCCGATGACGGAGAGGCTGGCGTGGATCCGATGATGGAGAGGCTGGTGTGGATCGGATGAGGCAGCGGTTGGTGTGGATGCGATGATGCACCAGCTGGCGTGGATCCAATGATGGAGAGTCTGGCGTGGATCCGATGACGGAGAGGCTGGCGTGGATCCGATGATGCAGAGGCTGGCGTGGATCTGATGATCGGGAGGCCGGGATGGAGACGACGATGCAGAAGCCGGGATGGAGACGACGAAGCAGAGGCCGAAATGGAGACGACGATGCAGAGGCCGAGATGGAGACAATGATGGAGAGGCCGAGATTGAGACGACGATGCAAAGGCCGGGCTGGAGATGATTATACTGGAAGTTCACTCGTAGTTTCTTTATTTTCCAAGATATTCCCAATTGATGTGCATGCCATTCCCACATTCCCAATGATAATGCTGTGGTGCTAGTTAATTATTCTGGTTTATCAGTTTCAAAATTGCTGATGGTCAGTTCTCTGGTCTTCGTGTTGGTTTTTGCCGACGATGCAGAGACCGAGAGGGAGCCGATGACGCAGAGGCAGGGATGGATCCGATGACGCAGAGGCTGGCATGGATCCGATGACGCAGAGGCCAGGATGGATCCGATGATGTAGAGGCTGGCATGGATCCGATGACGGAGAGGCTGGCCTGGATCCGATGACGGAGAGGCTGGCGTGGACCCGATGATGGAGAGGCTGGTGTGGATCTGATGATGCAGAGACTAGCGTGGATCCGATGACGGAGAGGCTGGAGTGGATCCAATGAGGCAGAGGTTGGCGTGGATGCGACGATGCAGCAGCTGGCGTGGATCCGATGATGGGGAGGCCGGGATGGAGACGACGATGCAGAGGTCGGGATGGAGAGGGCGATGCAGAGGTCGGGATGGAGACAACGATGCAGAGGCCGGGATGGAGAGGACGATGCAGAGGCCAGGATGGATCCAACGATGTGGAGGCTGCAAGGGAGCCAATGATGCTGACGCAGAGGCTGGGATGGAGCCGACGACGCAGCGGCCGCGATGGAGACAACAATTCAGAGGCCGGGATGGAGACAACGATTCAGAGGCCGGGATGGATCCGACGATGGGGAGGCCAGGATGGAGATGGTGACACAGAGGCTGAGATGGAGACAACGATTGTGTAAGTACACTCGTGGTTTCTTTATTTTCCAAGATATTCCAAATTGTTGAAAATGCCATTCCCACATTTCCAATGATAATGCTGTGGTGCTCATTAATTATTCCGGTTTATCAGTTTCCAAATTGCTGATGGCCAGTTCTCTGGTCTTCGTGTTTGTTTATGCCGATTGCCGATGATGCAGAGACGTGGAGGGAGCCAATGATGCTGAGGCCGGTGTGGATCCGATGATGCAGAGGCCGGGATGGATCCGATCACGGAGACGCTGGCGTGGATCC
The DNA here is from genome assembly GCF_964187855.1 of Myxine glutinosa. Lineage (NCBI taxonomy): Eukaryota > Metazoa > Chordata > Myxini > Myxiniformes > Myxinidae > Myxine > Myxine glutinosa. Next base: position 295,765,482 of record NC_136261.1, read on the forward strand.
GATGACGGAGAGGCTGGCGTGGATCCGATGATGGAGAGGCTGGTGTGGATCGGATGAGGCAGAGGTTGGTGTGGATGCGATGATGCACCAGCTGGTGTGGATCCAATGACGGAGAGGCTGGCGTGGATCCGATGGTGCAGAGGCTGGCGTGGATCCGATGACGGAGAGGCTGGCGTGGATCCGATGATGCAGAGGCTGGCATGGATCCAATGATGCAGAGGCTGGCGTGGATCTGATGATGGGGAGGCCGGGATGGAGACGACGATGCAGAAGCCGGGATGGAGACGACGAAGCAGAGGCCGAAATGGAGACGACGATGCAGAGGCCGAGATGGAGACGATGATGCAGAGTCCGAGATTGAGACGACGATGCAGAGGCCGGGCTGGAGATGACGATACTGGAATTACACTCATGGTTTCTTTATTTTCCAAGATATTCCAAATTGTTGTATATGCCATTCCCACATTCCCAATGATAATGCAGTGGTGCTAATTAATTATTCCGGTTTATCAGTTTCCATATTGCTGATGGTCAGTTCTCTGGTCTTCGTGTTGGTTTTGCCGACTATGCAGAGACCGGGAGGGAGCCGATGACGCTGAGGCGGGTGTGGATCTGATTACGCAGAGGCCGGGATGGATCCAATGACGCAGAGACCAGGATGGATCCGATGATGCAGAGGCTGGCGTGGATCCGATGACGGAGAGGCGGGCCTGGATCCGATGACGGAGAGGCTGGCGTGGATCCGATGATGGAGAGGCTGGTGTGGATCTGATGATGCAGAGGCTCGCGTGGATCCGATGACAGAGAGGCTGGCGTGGATGCGATGATGGAAAGGCTGGGGTGGATCTGATGACGGGGAGGCCGGGATGGAGACGACGATGCAGAGGCCGGGATGGAGAGGACGATGCAGAGGCCGCGATGGAGACGACAATGCAGAGGCCGGGACGGAGAGGACGATGCAGAGGCTGGGGTGGAGATGATGACACTGGAAGTTCACTCGTAGTTTCTTTATTTTCCAAGATATTCCCAATTGATGTGGATGCCATTCCCACCTTCCCAATGATAATGCTGTGGTGCTAGTTAATTATTCTGGTTTATCAGTTTCAAAATTGCTGATGGTCAGTTCTCTGGTCTTCGTGTTAGTTTTTGCCGACGATGCAGAGACCGGGAGGGAGCCGATGACGCTGAGGCCGGTGTGTATCTGATGAAGCAGAGGCCAGGATGGATTCGATGACGCAGAGGCCAGGATGGATCCGATGATGCAGAGGCTGGCGTGGATCCGATGACGGAGAGGCTGGCGTGGATCCGATGATGGAGAGGCTGGCATGGATCCGATGACGGAGAGGCTGGCGTGGATCCGATGATGGAGAGGCTGGTGTGGATCGGATGAGGCAGCGGTTGGTGTGGATGCGATGATGCACCAGCTGGCGTGGATCCAATGATGGAGAGTCTGGCGTGGATCCGATGACGGAGAGGCTGGCGTGGATCCGATGATGCAGAGGCTGGCGTGGATCTGATGATCGGGAGGCCGGGATGGAGACGACGATGCAGAAGCCGGGATGGAGACGACGAAGCAGAGGCCGAAATGGAGACGACGATGCAGAGGCCGAGATGGAGACAATGATGGAGAGGCCGAGATTGAGACGACGATGCAAAGGCCGGGCTGGAGATGATTATACTGGAAGTTCACTCGTAGTTTCTTTATTTTCCAAGATATTCCCAATTGATGTGCATGCCATTCCCACATTCCCAATGATAATGCTGTGGTGCTAGTTAATTATTCTGGTTTATCAGTTTCAAAATTGCTGATGGTCAGTTCTCTGGTCTTCGTGTTGGTTTTTGCCGACGATGCAGAGACCGAGAGGGAGCCGATGACGCAGAGGCAGGGATGGATCCGATGACGCAGAGGCTGGCATGGATCCGATGACGCAGAGGCCAGGATGGATCCGATGATGTAGAGGCTGGCATGGATCCGATGACGGAGAGGCTGGCCTGGATCCGATGACGGAGAGGCTGGCGTGGACCCGATGATGGAGAGGCTGGTGTGGATCTGATGATGCAGAGACTAGCGTGGATCCGATGACGGAGAGGCTGGAGTGGATCCAATGAGGCAGAGGTTGGCGTGGATGCGACGATGCAGCAGCTGGCGTGGATCCGATGATGGGGAGGCCGGGATGGAGACGACGATGCAGAGGTCGGGATGGAGAGGGCGATGCAGAGGTCGGGATGGAGACAACGATGCAGAGGCCGGGATGGAGAGGACGATGCAGAGGCCAGGATGGATCCAACGATGTGGAGGCTGCAAGGGAGCCAATGATGCTGACGCAGAGGCTGGGATGGAGCCGACGACGCAGCGGCCGCGATGGAGACAACAATTCAGAGGCCGGGATGGAGACAACGATTCAAAGGCCGGGATGGATCCGACGATGGGGAGGCCAGGATGGAGATGGTGACACAGAGGCTGAGATGGAGACAACGATTGTGTAAGTACACTCGTGGTTTCTTTATTTTCCAAGATATTCCAAATTGTTGAAAATGCCATTCCCACATTTCCAATGATAATGCTGTGGTGCTCATTAATTATTCCGGTTTATCAGTTTCCAAATTGCTGATGGCCAGTTCTCTGGTCTTCGTGTTTGTTTATGCCGATTGCCGATGATGCAGAGACGTGGAGGGAGCCAATGATGCTGAGGCCGGTGTGGATCCGATGATGCAGAGGCCGGGATGGATCCGATCACGGAGACGCTGGCGTGGATCCGATGACGGAGAGGCTGGCGTGGATCCGATGATGGAGAGGCTGGTGTGGATCGGATGAGGCAGAGGTTGGTGTGGATGCGATGATGCACCAGCTGGTGTGGATCCAATGACGGAGAGGCTGGCGTGGATCCGATGGTGCAGAGGCTGGCGTGGATCCGATGACGGAGAGGCTGGCGTGGATCCGATGATGCAGAGGCTGGCATGGATCCAATGATGCAGAGGCTGGCGTGGATCTGATGATGGGGAGGCCGGGATGGAGACGACGATGCAGAAGCCGGGATGGAGACGACGAAGCAGAGGCCGAAATGGAGACGACGATGCAGAGGCCGAGATGGAGACGATGATGCAGAGTCCGAGATTGAGACGACGATGCAGAGGCCGGGCTGGAGATGACGATACTGGAATTACACTCATGGTTTCTTTATTTTCCAAGATATTCCAAATTGTTGTATATGCCATTCCCACATGCCCAATGATAATGCAGTGGTGCTAATTAATTATTCCGGTTTATCAGTTTCCATATTGCTGATGGTCAGTTCTCTGGTCTTCGTGTTGGTTTTGCCGACTATGCAGAGACCGGGAGGGAGCCGATGACGCTGAGGCGGGTGTGGATCTGATTACGCAGAGGCCGGGATGGATCCAATGACGCAGAGACCAGGATGGATCCGATGATGCAGAGGCTGGCGTGGATCCGATGACGGAGAGGCGGGCCTGGATCCGATGACGGAGAGGCTGGCGTGGATCCGATGATGGAGAGGCTGGCATGGATCCGATGACGGAGAGGCTGGCGTGGATCCGATGATGGAGAGGCTGGTGTGGATCGGATGAGGCAGCGGTTGGTGTGGATGCGATGATGCACCAGCTGGCGTGGATCCAATGATGGAGAGTCTGGCGTGGATCCGATGACGGAGAGGCTGGCGTGGATCCGATGATGCAGAGGCTGGCGTGGATCTGATGATCGGGAGGCCGGGATGGAGACGACGATGCAGAAGCCGGGATGGAGACGACGAAGCAGAGGCCGAAATGGAGACGACGATGCAGAGGCCGAGATGGAGACAATGATGGAGAGGCCGAGATTGAGACGACGATGCAAAGGCCGGGCTGGAGATGATTATACTGGAAGTTCACTCGTAGTTTCTTTATTTTCCAAGATATTCCCAATTGATGTGCATGCCATTCCCACATTCCCAATGATAATGCTGTGGTGCTAGTTAATTATTCTGGTTTATCAGTTTCAAAATTGCTGATGGTCAGTTCTCTGGTCTTCGTGTTGGTTTTTGCCGACGATGCAGAGACCGAGAGGGAGCCGATGACGCAGAGGCAGGGATGGATCCGATGACGCAGAGGCTGGCATGGATCCGATGACGCAGAGGCCAGGATGGATCCGATGATGTAGAGGCTGGCATGGATCCGATGACGGAGAGGCTGGCCTGGATCCGATGACGGAGAGGCTGGCGTGGACCCGATGATGGAGAGGCTGGTGTGGATCTGATGATGCAGAGACTAGCGTGGATCCGATGACGGAGAGGCTGGAGTGGATCCAATGAGGCAGAGGTTGGCGTGGATGCGACGATGCAGCAGCTGGCGTGGATCCGATGATGGGGAGGCCGGGATGGAGACGACGATGCAGAGGTCGGGATGGAGAGGGCGATGCAGAGGTCGGGATGGAGACAACGATGCAGAGGCCGGGATGGAGAGGACGATGCAGAGGCCAGGATGGATCCAACGATGTGGAGGCTGCAAGGGAGCCAATGATGCTGACGCAGAGGCTGGGATGGAGCCGACGACGCAGCGGCCGCGATGGAGACAACAATTCAGAGGCCGGGATGGAGACAACGATTCAGAGGCCGGGATGGATCCGACGATGGGGAGGCCAGGATGGAGATGGTGACACAGAGGCTGAGATGGAGACAACGATTGTGTAAGTACACTCGTGGTTTCTTTATTTTCCAAGATATTCCAAATTGTTGAAAATGCCATTCCCACATTTCCAATGATAATGCTGTGGTGCTCATTAATTATTCCGGTTTATCAGTTTCCAAATTGCTGATGGCCAGTTCTCTGGTCTTCGTGTTTGTTTATGCCGATTGCCGATGATGCAGAGACGTGGAGGGAGCCAATGATGCTGAGGCCGGTGTGGATCCGATGATGCAGAGGCCGGGATGGATCCGATCACGGAGACGCTGGCGTGGATCCGATGACGGAGAGGCTGGCGTGGATCCGATGATGGAGAGGCTGGTGTGGATCGGATGAGGCAGAGGTTGGTGTGGATGCGATGATGCACCAGCTGGTGTGGATCCAATGACGGAGAGGCTGGCGTGGATCCGATGGTGCAGAGGCTGGCGTGGATCCGATGACGGAGAGGCTGGCGTGGATCCGATGATGCAGAGGCTGGCATGGATCCAATGATGCAGAGGCTGGCGTGGATCTGATGATGGGGAGGCCGGGATGGAGACGACGATGCAGAAGCCGGGATGGAGACGACGAAGCAGAGGCCGAAATGGAGACGACGATGCAGAGGCCGAGATGGAGACGATGATGCAGAGTCCGAGATTGAGACGACGATGCAGAGGCCGGGCTGGAGATGACGATACTGGAATTACACTCATGGTTTCTTTATTTTCCAAGATATTCCAAATTGTTGTATATGCCATTCCCACATTCCCAATGATAATGCAGTGGTGCTAATTAATTATTCCGGTTTATCAGTTTCCATATTGCTGATGGTCAGTTCTCTGGTCTTCGTGTTGGTTTTGCCGACTATGCAGAGACCGGGAGGGAGCCGATGACGCTGAGGCGGGTGTGGATCTGATTACGCAGAGGCCGGGATGGATCCAATGACGCAGAGACCAGGATGGATCCGATGATGCAGAGGCTGGCGTGGATCCGATGACGGAGAGGCGGGCCTGGATCCGATGACGGAGAGGCTGGCGTGGATCCGATGATGGAGAGGCTGGTGTGGATCTGATGATGCAGAGGCTCGCGTGGATCCGATGACAGAGAGGCTGGCGTGGATGCGATGATGGAAAGGCTGGGGTGGATCTGATGACGGGGAGGCCGGGATGGAGACGACGATGCAGAGGCCGGGATGGAGAGGACGATGCAGAGGCCGCGATGGAGACGACAATGCAGAGGCCGGGACGGAGAGGACGATGCAGAGGCTGGGGTGGAGATGATGACACTGGAAGTTCACTCGTAGTTTCTTTATTTTCCAAGATATTCCCAATTGATGTGGATGCCATTCCCACCTTCCCAATGATAATGCTGTGGTGCTAGTTAATTATTCTGGTTTATCAGTTTCAAAATTGCTGATGGTCAGTTCTCTGGTCTTCGTGTTAGTTTTTGCCGACGATGCAGAGACCGGGAGGGAGCCGATGACGCTGAGGCCGGTGTGTATCTGATGAAGCAGAGGCCATGATGGATTCGATGACGCAGAGGCCAGGATGGATCCGATGATGCAGAGGCTGGCGTGGATCCGATGACGGAGAGGCTGGCGTGGATCCGATGACGGAGAGGCTGGCGTGGATCCGATGACGGAGAGGCTGGCGTGGATCCGATGATGCAGAGGCTGGCGTGGGTCTGATGATGGGGAGGCCAAGATGGAGACGATGATGCAGAGGCCGAGATGGAGTCGACGATGCATAGGCCGGGCTGGAAATGACGATGCGGAGGCCGAGATGGAGACGATGATGCAGAGGCTCAGATGGAGACGACGATGCAGAGGCCGAGATGGAGACGACGATGCAGAGGCCGAGATGGAGACGACGATGCAGAGGCCGAGATGGAGACGACGATGCAGAGGCCGGGCTGGAGATGACGATACTGGAATTACACTCATGTTTTCTTTATTTTCCAAGATATTCCAATTTGTTGAAAATGCCATTCCCACATTCCCAATGATAATGCTGTGGTGCTAATTAATTATTCCGGTTTATCAGTTTCAAAATTGCCGATGGTCAGTTATCTGGTCTTCGTGTTGGTTTTTGCCGACTATGCAGAAACCGGGAGGGAGCCGATGACGCTGAGGCGGGTGTGGATCTGATGACGCAGAGGCCGGGATGGATCCAATGACGCAGAGGCCAGGATGGATCCGATGACGCAGAGGCTGGCGTGGATCCGATGACGGAGAGGCTGGCGTGGATCCGATGACGGAGAGGCTGGCGTGGATTCGATGACGGAGAGGCTGGCATGGATCCGATGATGGAGAGGCTGGTGTGGATCTGATGATGCAGAGGCTAGCGTGGATCCGATGATGGAGAGACTGGAGTGGATCCAATGAGCAGAGGTTGGCGTGGATACGATGATGCACCAGCTGGCGTGGATCCGATGACAGAGAGGCTGGCGTGGATGCGATGATCGAAAGGCTGGGGTGGATCTGATGACGGGGAGGCCGGGATGGAGACGACGATGCAGAGGCCGAGATGGAGAGGACGATGCAGAGGCCAAGATGGAGAGGACGATGCAGAGGCCGCGATGGAGACGACAATGCCGAGGCCGGGATGGAGATGATGACACTGGGAGTCCACTCGTAGTTTCTTTATTTTCCAAGATATTCCAAATTGTTGTATATGCCATTCCCACATCCCAATGATAATGCTGTGGTGCTCATTAATTATTCCGGTTTATCAGTTTCCAAATTGCTGATGGCCAGTTCTCTGGTCTTCTTGTTGGTTTATGCCGATGATGCAGAGACGTGGAGGGAGCCGATGATGCTGAGGCCGGTGTGGATCCGATGACGCAGAGGCCGGGATGGATCCGACAACGCAGAGGCCACGATGGAGACAACGATGCAGAGGCCAGGATGGAGACAACAATTCAGAGGCCGGGATGGAGACAACGATTCAGAGGCCGGGATGGATCCGACGATGGGGAGGCCAGGATGGAGATGGTGACACAGAGGCTGAGATGGAGACAACGATTGTGTAAGTACACTCGTGATTTCTTTATTTTCCAAGATATTCCAAATTGTTGAAAATGCCATTCCCACATTTCCAATGATAATGCTGTGGTGCTCATTAATTATTCCGGTTTATCAGTTTCCAAATGGCTGATGGCCACTTCTCTGGTCTTCGTGTTGGTTTATGCCGATGATGCAGAGACGTGGAGGGAGCCGATGATGCTGAGGCCGGTGTGGATCCGATGACGCAGAGGCCGGGATGGATTCGATGACGCAGAGGCCAGGATGGATCCGATGACGCAGAGGCTGGCGTGGATCCGATGACGGAGAGGCTGGCATGGATCCGATGATGGAGAGGCTGGCGTGGATCCGATGACGGAGAGGCTGGCGTGGATCCGATGACGGAGAGGCTGGTGTGGATCTGATGATGCTGAGATTGGCGTGGATCCGATGACGCAGAGCCTGGAGTGGATCTGATGATGGGGAGGCCGGGATGGAGACGACGATGCAGAAGCCGGGATGGAGACGACGATGCGGAGGCCGAGATGGAGACGATGATGCAGAGGCTCAGATGGAGACGACGATGCAGAGCCGAGATGGAGACGACGATGCAGAGGCCGGGCTGGAGATGACGATACTGGAATTACACTCATGTTTTCTTTATTTTCCAAGATATTCCAATTTGTTGAAAATGCCATTCCCACATTCCCAATGATAATGCTGTGGTGCTAATTAATTATTCCGGTTTATCAGTTTCAAAATTGCCGATGGTCAGTTATCTGGTCTTCGTGTTGGTTTTTGCCGACTATGCAGAAACCGGGAGGGAGCCGATGACGCTGAGGCGGGTGTGGATCTGATGACGCAGAGGCCGGGATGGATACAATGACGCAGAGGCCGGGATGGATCCGATGATGCAGAGGCTGGCGTGGATCCGATGACGGAGAGGCTGGCGTGGATCCGATGACGGAGAGGCTGGCGTGGATCCGATGACGGAGAGGCTGGGGTGGATCCGATGACGGAGAGGCTGGCGTGGATCCGATGATGGAGAGGCTGGTGTGGATCAGATGAGGCAGAGGTTGGTGTGGATGCGATGATGCACCAGCTGGCGTGGATCCAATGACGGAGAGTCTGGCGTGGATCCGATGACGGAGAGGCTGGCGTGGATCCGATGATGCAGAGGCTGGCATGGATCCAATGATGCAGAGGCTGGCGTGGATCTGATGATCGGGAGGCCGGGATGGAGACGACGACGATGCAGAAGCCGGGATGGAGACGACGAAGCAGTGGCCGAAATGGAGACGACGATGCAGAGGCCGAGATGGAGACAATGATGGAGAGGCCGAGATTGAGACGACGATGCAGAGGCCGGGCTGGAGATGATTATACTGGAAGTTCACTCGTAGTTTCTTTATTTTCCAAGATATTCCCAATTGATGTGGATGCCATTCCCACATTCCCAATGATAATGCTGTGGTGCTAGTTAATTATTCTGGTTTATCAGTTTCAAAATTGCTGCTGGTCAGTTCTCTGGTCTTCGTGTTGGTTTTTGCCGACGATGCAGAGACCGAGAGGGAGCCGATGACGCAGAGGCAGGGATGGATCCGATGATGCAGAGGCTGGCATGGATCCGATGACGCAGAGACCAGGATGGATCCGATGATGTAGAGGCTGGAATGGATCCGATGACGGAGAGGCTGGCGTGGATCCGATGATGGAGAGGCTGGTGTGGATCTGATGATGCAGAGACTAGCGTGGATACGATGATGGAAAGGCTGGCGTGGATCTGATGATGGGGAGGCCGGGATGGAGACGACGATGCAGAGGCCGGGATGGAGAGGGCGATGCAGAGGTCGGGATGGAGACAACGATGCAGAGGCCGGGATGGAGAGGACGATGCAGAGGCCGGGATGGAGATGACGATACTGGAATTGCACTCATGGTTTCTTTATTTTCCAAGATATTCCAAATTGTTGAAAATGCCATTCCCACATTCCCAATGATAATGCTGTGGTGCTAATTAATTATTCCGGTTTATCAGTTTCAAAATTGCTGATGGCCAGTTCTCTGTTCTTCGTGTTGGTTTATGCCGATGATGCAGAGACCGAGAGAGAGCCGATGACGCTGAGGCCGGTGTGGATGTGACGATGCAGAGGCCAGGATGGATCTAACGATGTTGAGGCTGGAAGGGAGCCAATGATGCCGACGCAGAGGCTGGGATGGAGCCGACGACGCAGCGGCCGCGATGGAGGCAACGATGCAGAGGCCGGGGTGGAGACCACGATGCAGAGGCCGGGATAGAGACGACGATGCAGAGGCCGGGATGGAGATGATGATACTGGAAGTTCACTCGTAGTTTCTTTATTTTCCAAGATATTCCCAATTGATGTGGATGCCATTCCCACCTTCCCAATGATAATGCTGTGGTGCTAGTTAATTATTCCGGTTTATCAGTTTCAAAATTGCTGATGGTCAGTTCTCTGGTCTTCGTGTTGGTTTTTGCCGACGATGCAGAGACCGGGAGGGAGCCGATGACGCTGAGGCCGGTGTGGATCTGATGACGCAGAGGCCGGGATGGATTCGATGACGCAGAGGCCAGGATGGATCCGATGATGCAGAGGCTGGCGTGGATCCGATGACGGAGAGGCTGGCGTGGATCCGATGACGGAGAGGCTGGCGTGGATCCGATGACGGAGAGGCTGGCGTGGATCCGATGACGGAGAGGCTGGCGTGGATCCGATGATGGAGAGGCTGGCTTGGATCCGATGACGGAGAGGCTGGTGTGGATGTGACGATGCAGAGGCCAGGATGGATCCAACGATGTGGAGGCTGCAAGGGAGCCAATGATGCTGACGCAGAGGCTGGGATGGAGCCGACGACGCAGCGGCCGCGATGGAGACAACAATTCAGAGGCCGGGATGGAGACAACGATTCAGAGGCCGGGATGGATCCGACGATGGGGAGGCCAGGATGGAGATGGTGACACAGAGGCTGAGATGGAGACAACGATTGTGTAAGTACACTCGTGGTTTCTTTATTTTCCAAGATATTCCAAATTGTTGAAAATGCCATTCCCACATTTCCAATGATAATGCTGTGGTGCTCATTAATTATTCCGGTTTATCAGTTTCCAAATTGCTGATGGCCAGTTCTCTGGTCTTCTTGTTGGTTTATGCCGATGATGCAGAGACGTGGAGGGAGCCGATGATGCTGAGGCCGGTGTGGATCCGATGACGCAGAGGCCGGGATGGATCCGATGACGCAGAGGCCAGGATGGATCCGATGACGCAGAAGCCAGGATGGATCCGATGACGCAGAGGCAGGGATGGATCCGATGACGCAGAGGCTGGCATGGATCCGATGACGGAGAGGCTGGTGTGGATCGGATGAGGCAGAGGTTGGTGTGGATGCGATGATGCACCAGCTGGCGTGGATCCAATGACGGAGAGTCTGGCGTGGATCCGATGACGGAGAGGCTGGCGTGGATCCGATGACGGAGAGGCTGGCGTGGATCCGATGATGGAGAGGCTGGTGTGGATCGGATGAGGCAGAGGTTGGTGTGGATGCGATGATGCACCAGCTGGCGTGGATCCAATGATGGAGAGTCTGGCGTGGATCCGATGACGGAGAGGCTGGCGTGGATCCGATGATGCAGAGGCTGGCATGGATCCAATGATGCAGAGGCTGGTGTGGATCTGATGATCGGGAGGCCGGGATGGAGACGACGAAGCAGAGGCCGAAATGGAGACGACGATGCATAGGCCGAGATGGAGACAATGATGGAGAGGCCAAGATTGAGATGACGATGCAGAGGCCGGGCTGGAGATGATGATACTGGAATTACACTCATGGTTTCTTTATTTTCCAAGATATTCCAAATTGTTGGATATGCCATTCCCACATTCCCAATGAAAATGCTGTGGTGCTCATTAATTATTCCGGTTTATCAGTTTCCAAATTGCTGATGGCCAGTTCTCTGGTCTTCGTGTTGGTTTATGCCGATGATGCAGAGACGTGGAGGGAGCCAATGATGCTGAGGCCGGTGTGGATCCGATGACGCAGAGGCCAGGATGGATCCGATGACGCAGAGGCCGGGATGGATCCGATGACGCAGAGGCCGGGATGGATCCGATGACGCAGAGGCCGGGATGGATCCGATGACGCAGAGGCCGGGATGGATCCGATGACGCAGAGGCCGGGATGGATCCGATGACGCAGAGGCCGGGATGGATCCGATGACGCAGAGGCCGGGATGGATCCGATGACGCAGAGGCTGGCGTGGATCCGATGACGGAGAGGCTGGCGTGGATCTGATGAGGGAGAGGCTGGCGTGGATCCGATGACGGAGAGGCTGGCGTGGATCCGATGACGGAGAGGCTGGCGTGGATCCGATGACGGAGAGGCTGGCGTGGATCCGATGACGGAGAGGCTGGCGTGGATCCGATGACGGAGAGGCTGGCGTGGATCCGATGACGGAGAGGCTGGCGTGGATCTGATGACGGAGAGGCTGGCGTGGATCCGATGACGGAGAGGCTGGCGTGGATCCGATGACGGAGAGGCTGGCGTGGATCCGATGACGGAGAGGCTGGCGTGGATCCGATGACGGAGAGGCTGGCGTGGATCCGATGACGGAGAGGCTGGCGTGGATCCGATGACGGAGAGGCTGGCGTGGATCTGATGACGGAGAGGCTGGTGTGGATCGGATGAGGCAGAGGTTGGTGTGGATGCGATGATGCACCAGCTGGCGTGGATCCAATGATGGAGAGTCTGGCGTGGATCCGATGACGGAGAGGCTGGCGTGGATCCGATGATGCAGAGGCTGGCATGGATCCAATGATGCAGAGGCTGGCGTGGATCTGATGATGGGGAGGCTGGGATGGAGACGACGAAGCAGAGGCCGAAATGGAGACGACGATGCAGAGGCCGAAATGGAGACGACGATGCAGAGGCCGAGATGGAGACGATGATGCAGCGGCCGAGATTGAGACGACGATGCAGAGGCCGGGCTGGAGATGACGATTCTAGAATTACACTCATCGTTTCTTTATTTTCCAAGATATTCCAAATTGTTGTATATGCCATTCTCACATTCCCAATGATAATGCTGTGGTGCTAATTAATTATTCCGGTTTATCAGTTTCCATATTGCTGATGGTCAGTTCTCTGATTTTCGTGTTGGTTTTTGCCGACGATGCAGAGACCGGGAGGGAGCCGATGACGCAGAGGCCGGTGTGGATCTGATGACGCAGAGGCCAGGATGGAGTCGATGACGCAGAGGCCAGGATGGAGTCGATGACGCAGAGGCCAGGATGGAGTCGATGACGCAGAGGCCAGGATGGATCCGATGACGCAGAGGCTGGCGTGGATCCGATGACAGAGAGGCTGGCATGGATCCGATGACGGAGAGGCTGGCGTGGATCCGATGACGGAGAGGCTGGTGTGGATCCGATGATGCAGAGGCTGGCATGGATCCAATGATGCAGAGGCTGGCGTGGATCTGATGATGGGGAGGTCGGGATGGAAAGCGACGATGCGGAGGCCAAGATGGAGACGACGATGCAGAAGCCGAGATGGAGACGACGATGCAGAGGCCGAGATGGAGTCGACGATGCATAGGCCGGGCTGGAGATGACGATACTGGAATTACACTCATGGTTTCTATATTTTCCAAGATATTCCAAATTGTTGGATATGCCATTCCCACATTCCCAATGATAATGCTGTGGTGCTAGTTAATTATTCCGGTTTATCAGTTTCAAAATTGCTGATGGTCAGTTCTCTGGTCTTCGTGTTGGTTTTTGCCGATGATGCAGAGACCGGAAGGGAGCCGATGACACTGAGGCCGGTGTGGATCTGATGACGCAGAGGCCGGGATGGATCCGATGACGCAGAGGCTGGCATGGATCCGATGACGGAGAGGCTGGCGTGCATCCGATGATGGAGAGGCTGGTGTGGATCTGATGATGCAGAGGCTGGCATGGATCCAATGATGCAAAGGCTGGCGTGGATCTGATGATGGGGAGGTCGGGATGGAGACGACGATGCAGAGGCCGAGATGGAGAGGACGATGCAGAGGCCGACATGGAGAGGACGATGCAGAGGCTGCGATGCAGAGGCCAGGATAGAGACGACGATGCAGAGGCCGGGATGGAGATGATGACACTGGAAGTCCACTCGTAGTTTCTTTATTTTCCAAGAAATTCCCAATTGATGTGGATGCCATTCCCACATCCCAATGATAATGCTGTGGTGCTCATTAATTATTCCGGTTTATCAGTTTCCAAATTGCTGATGGCCAGTTCTCTGGTCTTCTTGTTGGTTTATGCCGATGATGCAGAGACGTGGAGGGAGCCGATGATGCTGAGGCCGGTGTGGATCCGATGACGCAGAGGCCGGGATGGATCCGATGACGCAGAGGCCAGGATGGATCCGATGACGCAAAGGCCAGGATGGATCCGATGACGCAGAGGCAGGGATGGATCCGATGACGCAGAGGCTGGCATGGATCCGATGACGGAGAGGCTGGTGTGGATGTGACGATGCAGAGGCCAGGATGGATTCAACGATGTGGAGGCTGGAAGGGAGCCAATGATGCTGACGCAGAGGCTGGGATGGAGCCGACGACGCAGCGGCCGCGATGGAGACAACGATGCAGAGGCCAGGATGGAGACAACCATTCAGAGGCCGGGATGGAGACAACAATTCAGAGGCCGGGATGGAGACAACGATTCAGATGCCGGGATGGATCCGACGATGGGGAGGCCAGGATGGAGATGGTGACAGAGGCTGAGATGGAGACAACGATTGTGTAAGTACACTCGTGGTTTCTTTATTTTCCAAGATATTCCAAATTGTTGAAAATGCCATTCCCACATTTCCAATGATAATGCTGTGGTGCTCATTAATTATTCCGGTTTATCAGTTTCCAAATTGCTGATGGCCAGTTCTCTGGTCTTCGTGTTGGTTTATGCCGATGATGCAGAGACGTGGAGGGAGCCAATGATGCTGAGGCCGGTGTGGATCCGATGACGCAGAGGCCGGGATGGATCCGATGACGCAGAGGCCGGGATGGATCCGATGACGCAGAGGCCGGGATGGATCCGATGACGCAGAGGCCGGGATGGATCCGATGACGCAGAGGCCGGGATGGATCCGATGACGCAGAGGCCGGGATGGATCCGATGACGCAGAGGCTGGCATGGATCCGATGACGGAGAGGCTGGTGTGGATCTGATGATGCTGAGGTTGGCGTGAATCCGATGATGGAGAGGCTGGAGTGGATCTGATGATGGGGAGGCCGGGATGGCTCCGATGATGGAGAGGCTGGCGTGGATCCGATGCCGGAGAGGCTGGTGTGGATCTGATGATGGGGAGGCCGGGATGGATCCGATGACGCAGAGGCTGGCGTGGATCCGATGACGGAGAGGCTGGTGTGGATCTGATGATGCTGAGGTTGGCATGGATCCGATGACGGAGAGGCTGGAGTGGATCTGATGATGGGGATGCCGGGATGGATCCGATGATGGAGAGGCTGGCGTGGATCCGATGATGGAGAGGCTGGTGTGGATCTGATGATGCAGAGGCTGGCGTGGATCTGATGATGGGGAGGTCGGGATGGAGACGACGATGCAGAGGCCGAGATGGAGAGGACGATGCAGAGGCCGCGATGGAGATGACAATGCAGAGGCCGGGACGGAGACGACGATGCAGAGGCCGGGATGGAGACGGCGATGCAGAGGCCAGGTTAGAGACCGCGATGCAGAGGCCGGGATGGAGATGATGATACTGGAAGTTCACTCGTAGTTTCTTTATTTTCCAAGATATTCCCAATTGATATGGATGCCATTCCCACATTCCCAATGATAATGCTGTGGTGCTAGTTAATTATTCTGGTTTATCAGTTTCAAAATTGCTGAAGGTCAGTTCTCTGGTCTTCGTGTTGGTTTTTGCCGACGATGCAGAGACCGGGAGGGAGCCGATGACGCTGAGGCTGGTGTGGATCTGATGACGCAGAGGCCGGGATGGATCCAACGATGTGGAGGCTGGAAGGGAGCCAATGATGCTGACGCAGCGGCCGCGATGGAGACAACGATGCAGAGGCCAGGATGGAGACAACCATTCAGAGGCCGGGATGGAGACAACGATTCAGAGGCCGGGATGGATCCGACGATGGGGAGGCCAGGATGGAGATGGTGACACAGAGGCTGAGATGGAGACAACGATTGTGTAAGTACACTCGTGGTTTCTTTATTTTCCAAGATATTCCAAATTGTTGAAAATGCCATTCCCACATTTCCAATGATAATGCTGTGGTGCTCATTAATTATTCCGGTTTATCAGTTTCCAAATTGCTGATGGCCAGTTCTCTTGTCTTCGTGTTGGTTTATGCCGATGATGCAGAGACGTGGAGGGAGCCGATGATGCTGAGGCCGGTGTGGATCCGATGACGCAGAGGCCGGTGTGGATCCGATGACGCAGAGGCCGGGATGGATCCGATGACGCAGAGGCCGGGATGGATCCGATGACGCAGAGGCCGGGATGGATCCGATGACGCAGAGGCCGGGATGGATCCGATGACGCAGAGGCCGGGATGGATCCGACGATGGGGAGGCCAGGATGGAGATGGTGACACAGAGGCTGAGATGGAGACAACGATTGTGTAAGTACACTCGTGGTTTCTTTATTTTCCAAGATATTCCAAATTGTTGAAAATGCCATTCCCACATTTCCAATTATAATGCTGTGGTGCTCATTAATTATTCCGGTTTATCAGTTTCCAAATGGCTGATGGCCAGTTCTCTGGTCTTCGTGTTGGTTTATGCCGATGATGCAGAGACGTGGAGGGAGCCGATAATGCTGAGGCTGGTGTGGATCTGATGATGCTGAGGTTGGCGTGGATCCGATGACGCAGAGGCTGGAGTGGATCCGATGACGGACAGGCTGGTGTGGATCTGATGATGCTGAGATTGGCGTGGATCCGATGACGCAGAGGCTGGAGTGGATCTGATGATGGGGAGGCCGGGATGGAGACGACGATGCAGAAGCCAGGATGGAGACGACGATGCGGAGGCCGAGATGGAGACGATGATGCAGAGGCTCAGATGGAGACGACGATGCAGAGGCCGAGATGGAGACGACGATGCAGAGGCCGGGCTGGAGATAACGATACTGGAATTACACTCATGTTTTCTTTATTTTCCAAGATATTCCAAATTGTTGAAAATGCCATTCCCACATTCCCAATGATAATGCTGTGGTGCTAATTAATTATTCCTGTTTATCAGTTTCAAAATTGCCGATGGTCAGTTATCTGGTCTTCGTGTTGGTTTTTGCCGACTATGCAGAAACCGGGAGGGAGCCGATGACGCTGAGGCGGGTGTGGATCTGATGACGCAGAGGCCAGGATGGATCCGATGACACAGAGGCTGGCGTGGATCCAATGACGGAGAGGCTGGCGTGGATCCGATGACGGAGAGGCTGGCGTGGATCCGATGATGGAGAGGCTGGTGTGGATCTGATGATGCAGAGGCTGGTGTGGATCTGATGATGGGGAGGTCGGGATGGAGACGACGATGCGGAGCCCGAGATGGAGAGGACGATGCAAAGGCCGCGATGGAGACGACAATGCAGAGGCCGGGATGGAGACGACGATGCAGAGGCCGGGGTGGAGACGGCGATGCAGAGGCCAGCATAGAGACCACGATGCAGAGGCCGGGATGGAGATGATGATACTGGAAGTTCACTTGTAGTTTCTTTATTTTCCAAGATATTCCCAATTGATCTGGATGCCATTCCCACATTCCCAATGATAATGCTGTGGTGCTAGTTAATTATTCTGGTTTATCAGTTTCAAAATTGCTGATGGTCAGTTCTCTGGTCTTCGTGTTGGTTTTTGCCGACGATGCAGAGACCGGGGGAGAGCCGATGACGCTGAGGCCGGTGTGGATGTGACGACGCAGAGGCCGGGATGGATCCAACGATGTGGAGGCTGGAAGGGAGCCAATGATGCAGACGCAGAGGCTGGGATGGAGCCGACAACGCAGAGGCCACGATGGAGACAACGATGCAGAGGCCAGGATGGAGACAACAATTCAGAGGCCGGGATGGAGACAACGATTCAGAGGCCGGGATGGATCCGACGATGGGGAGGCCAGGATGGAGATGGTGACACAGAGGCTGAGATGGAGACAACGATTGTGTAAGTACACTCGTGATTTCTTTATTTTCCAAGATATTCCAAATTGTTGAAAATGCCATTCCCACATTTCCAATGATAATGCTGTGGTGCTCATTAATTAATCCGGTTTATCAGTTTCCCAGGGGTCCCAGCCCTCCTATTTTTCCTATTTATTCCTACTTTTTAATAGGATCCTATAAATCTCCTATTTTTTGGTGGAAATTCCTATTTTTCCTATTTTTTAACCCTCAATGTTCCAAAATTTAAATTGATATATTAATTAGTAGAATTTCTGTATCTAAGCGTCAGAACAGACATTCCTATACCAATCGTCAGCCATGGAATTGCTTTCTGGGTCCATAATCGCAAGACAAATTTCCAAAACGACTTTAAGCTCAAATCCCCGAAGAACATATGTCTCTTTGTCTTTTTCTCGAAAACCGTTTGTTCGATCGATTTCACAAGTGGTGAGTGCATTTTTGAGGACTCAACAAAGTGCAGTGTTGAGGAAAAATTGAGTATGCAGTGATGACGTCACAAATAAATACTGTACGAAGTGGAGGCATGTCGTTTACACCATGGTGTAAAGTACGTGTTGTTATTGATCTCGACTGGAAATGATATGTATATCTTATGTATATTATGTTATTGTTATTTTTGACTTTGTCCTAATATTAAGTATATCCTTCCAAACAATTGTTTTACCTTTATGATTCGTGCTTCATGCTATTCAGTAACAGAATTATAAAAGATAAAATGAGATGAAAATAATATAACTATGTTTATCACGCATTTCTCTTGGATTATCTCATATACTTTGTGAAGAATGACTGAATGATACCTTGACCATTATCATTGTCCTTTGTCTTATTTCAAAAGTTCAGCTGAGCTCAATTTTTAAGGTTTGTACTTTACTTAGAGTAACAAAACCAACTGTGAACTTTGCGGTTATTCAGTTATTACTAACAACCTTTCCCTAAAGATTCTACCTGAAATTGAACTTTTCTACTAATTTGCTAAACATTGACATTTGATACTACATGTTTAACTCAATCTTTCGCTTATTACAATGAGATTGTATTTTGCCTAAAACTAATAGTATTTGGCAAAGAACTAATTCAATCGACAATTCACACATTTCATCATTTAATTGCAGATAATAAAGAAGGACCACGACACAAAATAGGGATTACAACTTAATTCTGTATACTTTCGTGTGGTAGTTGCATATTCAGCTTTTAACAAAATTACAGTAGAATTAAAATTTACATACGCAATGCTGCACAATAGGTAATGCAAGCAATGTAGGACAATAAAAAAACAAACAAACAAAAAACAATAAAGACTGTTAAAGTCTTGTTGTTTCATAATCTGCTGAAGATAGTACAACAACAATACCAAAGATACATAATTGAATTGTCATCGCTTAGCTTGAACTCAGATTAGTGTTCAAGCTATTCAGCAGTGGAGAAAATGCAATTATCGGGTGGTAAACATGTTAGGACATGTTATTTATCATCTTTCTTGTTTCAGGTATAATCTTCAGACCGGTAAGAAATTTGTTGATTTGCCTTTAAATTACTTTGTTTGTTCTCATTATTTTACTAACTTATGTTTCAGTTTTGAAAAAAAAAACTGTTTGGTTCACAGTTCTTTCCACTTCATGCGTTAACAGGTTAGGATTTTCTATGCTAATTCATTTAATCTTATCTCATATTTGTTTTCTTTTTGACAGGTATACTCCCAGCAGTATAATGCCTGGTGGGAGAACTAAATTTAACCCAGAGTGGTTGAAAAGTGGACATGGATGTAGGCTTTCTGACTGGTGTCAGCCTAGCAAGTCCTCAGTGTTCTCAGCTTACTGCTCGTTGTGCCATTCGGAAGTGAGGTGTGACAATCAGGGTGTGAAACAACTGACACAACATGCCCAAAACAAAGGGCACCTGAAGCGTGCGAAGGAACTGCTGGGTGGGTCACAGACGTTGCTGACATTCGTTCAACCATCAACTTCATCTGCTTCAGCATCAGGGTCAGCTTCTACAGATGAGCCAAGTCGTGCAGCTTTAGTCTGTATGTCCAAAAAAGACGCTATTACAAAAGCAGAACTTCTATGGACATTGAAAATTGTTCGTTCGAATCTGAGCTACTCTTCCTGTGACGGTTTGAAGGATCTTCTGCAGGCAATGTTTCCTGGTGTTATCCCGGATGGTTTCTCAATGAGCTCATCGAAAGTTTCATATCTCATTAGCGAAGCCACAGGTCCTTATTTTCAGGACATGATAGTCACTGATGTTAAGAATTCAGCTTCTGGCTTCAGCCTCATGTATGATGAAACCACCAATAAACAGAACTTGAAGCAACTAGAAATCCGTGTATGGTATTGGTCTGATGCCGAGGAACAGATATTAGTATTTCACCTCAAAACTTACCTCATGGGTCATGCAACTGGAGAAGATTTGTCCAGGAAAATAATCTCTGCCTTGGATGAATCGAAACTGCAGCTTCAGGATATTATCATGCTCGGCAGTGATGGGCCTAATGTGAGCACCACTGTGTGGAGACAGATTGACAAAGCCATTCTCGACAACAGGGGCCCTGGTCTCCTTGATGTAGGGACATGTACTCTCCATACAGTACACAATGCTTTTGCCAAAGGACTTGCAGAGTACTGTGGAAACCTAACTGAGCTTGCAGTGGACATTTTCTACTGGTTCAAAGGCTCTGCTGCTAGATCTGTTGATTTTCAAGACATTCAGCATAAATTGGGTGCTGTTCCAAAAAAGCCTTTGAAGCATGTCGAGTGCAGGTGGTTGACACTGGGACCTGCAGTGGAGCGGCTGATAGAGATCTGGGAATCTCTCAAAGAGTATTTCTTGGTATTTCTTCCAAAGCAGCAGCCAAAGGACATGTTTAAACCCAGGTACAAAATAATCAAAACAGAACTACAGCGACCGGAAATAAAAGCTCAACTGCATTTCCTGAAGTTCTTGGCAGCAACATTTGCAGAGTTCCTCACCTTCTTCCAGTCAGAGCAACCACTTGTGCACATTCTATATGACAAACTCCATGACCTGCTCAAAAAACTGATCAGAAGAATTATGAAGACTCCTTCAGTTGATGCTGTGAAAGACATCTCAAACCTTGATGTTTCCATTGTTGCAAACCAGCTGGAGAATGAATCCATGGGTGTGGGAGAGGATACCCGACGGTGTATCGCTAAGTTGAAAGTCTCTGAGAGGGAAAGGATGTATCTTGGGATGAGGAAGTGCTACCAGGCAGCCATAGTACACCTACAAAAGAAGCTTCCATTGACAAACAAAATCCTGAAGAATGCCAGATGTCTGCAGCCACAAAACAGGACTGCTGCATGGTCTCTTGAATCAGCCAAGAGCCTATCCAGACAGCTGAAGAGGAATATTGACAGTGACAGCATTGCAGATGAATGGAAGGTGTACCAAGAGGAAGCCATTCCTACTGACTGGTCCCAGGAAACACAGGAGAATGAAGAAGAAGTCTGCATGAAGAGAGTGGACAGTTACTGGGGAAAAGTGTTGGCTTTAAAAGGCTGTACGGGAAACTGTAAATTCCCCCAAGTGAGACAAATGATAAGGATTGTCCTTGCACTGTCTCACGGAAACAGTGACATGGAACGTGCGTTCTCAATCAGTGGGAAAAGTGTCACCAAGGAGAGAGTTAGTCTGAGCGAGGCATCAATCAATGGTCTCCGTGCAACAATGGATGGCATGAGATTGTATGGTGACCGGCCCGAAATGGTCTTCGGAAATGGTGGCTGCCAAAAAGAAGAAGTCATAGTCACAAAGGGACTCCTCTCGTTAGGACGTTCTGCTCACATGCACTATATGCAGAGACTTGAAGAAGAACGAAAAGCCAAGGAAGATGAACAGAAAGCCAGGGAGAAAACCAGGCAAGAGAAAGAAGAAAGAGAGAGAACAGCTAAGATTGCTGTAGAGAAGGCAGCGGAGCTGTCTCGTAAGAGCGAGGACTTGAAGAAAACAGAGAAATCTCTGGCAGCAAAAGAGTCATCTCAGCAGATGTCACTGACTGTTAGCAACAGTCTGCTTGATCAAGCAAATAAAAAGCTTAAGGTGGCGCTTAAGAAAGGTGACATGACTGAAATTGCAGTAGCTCAGGCCATGCTTGAGTCTGCTCAGAAAAAGATTCAAGAGACACAGACTCGTATGGTGGAAACCAGGGAGGCGCAGAGAAAAGTGGAGAAGAAAAAGCAGACTTTGATAGAGTCCATGGTGGCTGCCAAAAAGAAGAAGTCATAGTTTTTGTTGTCGATGTTAAGACGGGTGGGCCCAAGTTCATTGGGGGTGTGTCCATGCCCATACATGTACATGTATTTGCATAAATCTTGCAGCAATAAAGCTACCGATGTTGTTCCAATGCTGAAATCTGTGCTATTACTTCCTAGTTTTTTCCTATTAAACTCCTATTTTTTGTGATCAGAATTCCTATTTTTCCTATTATTTTGTCAATCAAAGTGGCTGGGACCCCTGGTTTCCAAATGGCTGATGGCCAGTTCTCTGGTCTTCGTGTTGGTTTATGCCGATGATGCAGAGACGTGGAGGGAGCCGATGATGCTGAGGCCGGTGTGGATCCGATGACGCAGAGGCCGGGATGGATTCGATGACGCAGAGGCCAGGATGGATCCGATGACGCAGAGGCTGGCGTGGATCCGATGATGGAGAGGCTGGCGTGGATCCGATGACGGAGAGGCTGGCGTGGATCCGATGACGGAGAGGCTGGTGTGGATCTGATGATGCTGAGATTGGCGTGGATCCGATGACGCAGAGCCTGGAGTGGATCTGATGATGGGGAGGCCGGGATGGAGACGACGATGCAGAAGCCGGGATGGAGACGACGATGCGGAGGCCGAGATGGAGACGATGATGCAGAGGCTCAGATGGAGACGACGATGCAGAGGCCGAGATGGAGACGACGATGCAGAGGCCGGGCTGGAGATGACGATACTGGAATTACACTCATGTTTTCTTTATTTTCCAAGATATTCCAATTTGTTGAAAATGCCATTCCCACATTCCCAATGATAATGCTGTGGTGCTAATTAATTATTCCGGTTTATCAGTTTCAAAATTGCCGATGGTCAGTTATCTGGTCTTCGTGTTGGTTTTTGCCGACTATGCAGAAACCGGGAGGGAGCCGATGACGCTGAGGCGGGTGTGGATCTGATGACGCAGAGGCCGGGATGGATCCGATGATGCAGAGGCTGGCGTGGATCCGATGAAGGAGAGGCTGGCGTGGATCCGATGACGGAGAGGCTGGCGTGGATCCGATGACGGAGAGGCTGGGGTGGATCCGATGATGGAGAGGCTGGTGTGGATCGGATGAGGCAGAGGTTGGTGTGGATGCGATGATGCACCAGCTGGCATGGATCCAATGATGGAGAGTCTTGCGTGGATCCGATGATGGAGAGGCTGGGGTGGATCCGATGATGGAGAGGCTGGTGTGGATCGGATGAGGCAGAGGTTGGTGTGGATGCGATGATGCACCAGCTGGCGTGGATCCAATGATGGAGAGTCTGGCGTGGATCCGATGACGGAGAGGCTGGCGTGGATCCGATGATGCAGAGGCCGGTGTGGATCCGATGACGCAGAGGCCGGGATGGATTCGATGACGCAGAGGCCAGGATGGATCCGATGACGCAGAGGCTGGCGTGGATCCGATGATGGAGAGGCTGGCGTGGATCCGATGACGGAGAGGCTGGCGTGGATCCGATGACGGAGAGGCTGGCGTGGATCCGATGACGGAGAGGCTGGCGTGGATCCAGTGATGGGGAGGTCGGGATGGAGACGACGATGCAGAGGCTGAGATGGAGACAACGATGCAGAGGCCGGGATGGAGACAGCGATGCAGAGGCCGGGATGGAGATGATGACACTGGAAGTCCACTCGTAGTTTCCTTATTTTCCAAGAAATTCCCAATTGATGTGGATGCCATTCCCACATCCCAATGATAATGCTGTGGTGCTCATTAATTTTTCCGGTTTATCAGTTTCCAAATTGCTGATGGCCAGTTCTCTGGTCTTCGTGTTGGTTTATGCCGATGATGCAGAGACGTGGAGGGAGCCGATGATGCTGAGGCCGGTGTGGATCCGATGACGCAGAGGCCGGTGTGGATCCGATGACGCAGAGGCCGGGATGGATCCGATGACGCAGAGGCCGGGATGGATCCGATGACGCAGAAGCCGGGATGGATCCGATGACGCAGAGGCCGGGATGGATCCGATGACGCAGAGGCCGGGATGGATCCGATGACGCAGAGGCCGGGATGGATCCGATGACGCAGAGGCAGGGATGGATCTGATGATGCTGAGGTTGGCGTGGATCCGATGACGGAGAGGCTGGAGTGGATCTGATGATGGGGAGGCCAGGATGGATCCGATGATGGAGAGGCTGGCGTGGATCCGATGACGCAGAGGCTGGCGTGGATCCGATGACGGAGAGGCTGGTGTGGATCTGATGATGCTGAGGTTGGCGTGGATCCGATGACGGAGAGGCTGGACTGGATCTGATGATGGGGAGGCCGGGATGGATCCGATGATGGGGAGGTAGGGATGGAGACGACGATGCGGAGGCCGAGATGGAGAGGACGATGCAGAGGCCGCGATGGAGACGACAATGCAGAGGCCGGGACGGAGACGACGATGCAGAGGCCGGGATGGAGACGGCGATGCAGAGGCCAAGTTAGCGACCACGATGCAGAGGCCGGGATGGAGATGATGATACTGGAAGTTCACTCGTAGTTTCTTTATTTTCCAAGATATTCCCAATTGATGTGGATGCCATTCCCACATTCCCAATGATAATGCTGTGGTGCTAGTTAATTATTCTGGTTTATCAGTTTCAAAATTGCTGATGGTCAGTTCTCTGGTCTTCGTGTTGGTTTTTGTCGACGATGCAGAGACCGGGAGGGAGCCGATGATGCTGAGGCTGGTGTGGATCTGATGACGCAGAGGCCGGGATGGATCCAACGATGTGGAGGCTGGAAGGGAGCCAATGATGCTGACGCAGAGGCTGGGATGGAGACAACGATGCAGAGGCCAGGATGGAGACAACAATTCAGAGGCCCGGATGGATCCGACGATGGGGAGGCCAGGATGGAGATGGTGACACAGAGGCTGAGATGGAGACAACGATTGTGTAAGTACACTCGTGGTTTCTTTATTTTCCAAGATATTCCAAATTGTTGAAAATGCCATTCCCACATTTCCAATGATAATGCTGTGGTGCTCATTAATTATTCCGGTTTATCAGTTTCCAAATTGCTGATGGCCAGTTCTCTGGTCTTTGTGTTGGTTTATGCCGATGATGCAGAGACGTGGAGGGAGCCAATGATGCTGAGGCCGGTGTGGATCCGATGACGCAGAGGCCGGGATGGATCCGATGACGCAGAGGCCGGGATGGATCCGATGACGGAGAGGCTGGCGTGGATCCGATGAGGGAGAGGCTGGCGTGGATCCGATGACGGAGAGGCTGGCGTAGATCCGATGAGGGAGAGGCTGGCGTAGATCCGATGAGGGAGAGGCTGGCGTGGATCCGATGACGGAGAGGCTGGCGTGGATCCGATGAGGGAGAGGCTGGCGTGGATCCGATGACGGAGAGGCTGGCGTAGATCCGATGAGGGATAGGCTGGCGTGGATCCGATGACGGAGAGGCTGGCGTGGATCCGATGATGGAGAGGCTGGTGTGGATCGGATGAGGCAGAGGTTGGTGTGGATGCGATGATGCACCAGCTGGCGTGGATCCAATGACGGAGAGTCTGGCGTGGATCCGATGACGGAGAGCCTCGCGTGGATCCAATGACGGAGAGGCTGGCGTGGATCCGATGATGGAGAGGCTGGCGTGGATCCGATGACGGAGAGGCTGGCGTGGATCCGATGATGGAGAGGCTGGTGTGGATCGGATGAGGCAGAGGTTGGTGTGGATGCGATGATGCACCAGCTGGCGTGGATCCAATGATGGAGAGTCTGGCGTGGATCCGATGACGGAGAGGCTGGCGTGGATCCGATGATGCAGAGGCTGGCATGGATCCAATGATGCAGAGGCTGGCGTGGATCTGATGATGGGGAGGCCGGGATGGAGACGACGATGCAGAAGCCGGGATGGAGACGACGAAGCAGAGGCCGAAATGGAGACGACGATGCAGAGGCTGAGATGGAAACGATGATGCAGAGGCCGAGATTGAGACGACGATGCAGAGGCCGGGCTGGAGATGACGATTCTGGAATTACACTCATCGTTTCTTTATTTCCCAAGATATTCCAAATTGTTGTAAATGCCATTCCCACATTCCCAATGATAATGCTGTGGTGCTAGTTAATTATTCCGGTTTATCAGTTTCAAGATTGCTGATAGTCAGTTCTCTGGTCTTCGTGTAGGTTTTTGCCGATGATGCAGAGACCCGAAGGGAGCCGATGACACTGAGGCCGGTGTGGATCTGATGACGCAGAGGCCGGGATGGATCCGATGACGCAGAGGCCAGGATGGATCCGATGACGCAGAGGCTGGCATGGATCCGATGACGGAGAGGCTGGTGTGCATCCGATGACGGAGAGGCTGGTGTGGATCTGATGATGCAGAGGCTGGCATGGATCCAATGATGCAAAGGCTGGCGTGGATCTGATGATCGGGAGGTCGGGATGGAGACGACGATGCAGAGGCCGAGATGGAGAGGACGATGCAGAGGCCGCGATGGAGACGACAATGCAGAGGCCAGGATAGAGACGACGATGCAGAGGCCGGGATCGAGATGATGACACTGGAAGTCCACTCGTAGTTTCTTTATTTTCCAAGAAATTCCCAATTGATGTGGATGCCATTCCCACATCCCAATGATAATGCTGTGGTGCTCATTAATTATTCCGGTTTATCAGTTTCCAAATTGCTGATGGCCAGTTCTCTGGTCTTCTTGTTGGTTTATGCCGATGATGCAGAGACGTGGAGGGAGCCGATGATGCTGAGGCCGGTGTGGATCCGATGACGCAGAGGCCGGGATGGATCCGATGACGCAGAGGCCAGGATGGATCCGATGACGCAGAGGCTGGCATGGATCCGATGACGGAGAGGCTGGTGTGGCTGTGACGATGCAGAGGCCAGGATGGATCCAACGATGTGGAGGCTGGAAGGGAGCCAATGATGCTGACGCAGAGGCTGGGATGGAGCCGACGACGCAGCGGCCGCGATGGAGACAACGATGCAGAGGCCAGGATGGAGACAACGATTCAGAGGCCGGGATGGATCCGATGACGCAGAGGCCAGGATGGATCCGATGACGCAGAGGCTGGCATGGATCCGATGACGGAGAGGCTGGTGTGGATCTGATGATGCTGAGGTTGGCGTGGATCCGATGACGGAGAGGCTGGAGTGGATCTGATGATGGGGAGGCCGGAATGGATCCGATGATGGAGAGGCTGGCATGGATCCGATGACGGAGAGGCTGGAGTGGATCTGATGATGGGGAGGCCGGGATAGATCTGATGATGGGGAGGCCGGGATGGATCCGATGATGGAGAGGCTGGCGTGGATCCGATGATGGAGAGGCTGGTGTGGATCTGATGATGCAGAGGCTGGCGTGGATCTGATGATGGGGAGGTCGGGATGGAGACGACGATGCGGGGGCCGAGATGGAGAGGACGATGCAGAGGCCGCGATGGAGACGACAATGCAGAGGCCGGGACGGAGACGACGATGCAGAGGCCGGGATGGAGACGGCGATGCAGAGGCCAGGTTAGAGACCACGATGCAGAGGCCGGGATGGATCCGACGATGGGGAGGCCAGGATGGAGATGGTGACACAGAGGCTGAGATGGAGACAACGATTGTGTAAGTACACTCGTGGTTTCTTTATTTTCCAAGATATTCCAAATTGTTGAAAATGCCATTCCCACATTTCCAATGATAATGCTGTGGTGCTCATTAATTATTCCGGTTTATCAGTTTCCAAATTGCTGATGGCCAGTTCTCTGGTCTTCGTGTTGGTTTATGCCGATGATGCAGAGACGTGGAGGGAGCCGATGGAGCTGAGGCCGGTGTGGATCCGATGACGCAGAGGCTGGAGTGGATCCGATGACGGAGAGGATGGTGTGGATCTGATGATGCTGAGATTGGCGTGGATCCGATGACGCAGAGGCTGGAGTGGATCTGATGATGGGGAGGCCGGGATGGAGACGACGATGCGGAAGCCGGGATGGATCTGATGATGGGGAGGCCGAGATGGAGACGATGATGCAGAGGCTCAGATGGAGACGACGATGCAGAGGCCGGGCTGGAGATAACGATACTCGAATTACACTCATGTTTTCTTTATTTTCCAAGATATTCCAAATTGTTGAAAATGCCATTCCCACATTCCCAATGATAATGCTGTGGTGCTAATTAATTATTCCGGTTTGTCAGTTTCAAAATTGCCGATGGTCAGTTATCTGGTCTTCGTGTTGGTTTTTGCCGACTATGCAGAAACCGGGAGGGAGCCGATGACGCTGAGGCGGGTGTGGATCTGATGACGCAGAGGCCAGGATGGATCCGATGATGCAGAGGCTGGCGTGGATCCGATGACGGAGAGGCTGGCGTGGATCCGATGACGGAGAAGCTGGCGTGGATCCGATGACGGAGAGGCTGGCGTGGATCCGATGATGGAGAGGCTGGCGTGGATCCGATGACGGAGAGGCTGGCGTGGATCCGATGACGGAGAGGCTGGCGTGGATCCGGTGATGGGGAGGTCGGGATGGAGACGACGATGCAGAGGCTGAGATGGAGACAACGATGCAGAGGCCGGGATGGAGACAGCGATGCAGAGGCCGGGATGGAGATGATGACACTGGAAGTCCACTCGTAGTTTCCTTATTTTCCAAGAAATTCCCAATTGATGTGGATGCCATTCCCACATCCCAATGATAATGCTGTGGTGCTCATTAATTTTTCCGGTTTATCAGTTTCCAAATTGCTGATGGCCAGTTCTCTGGTCTTCGTGTTGGTTTATGCCGATGATGCAGAGACCGGGAGAGAGCCGATGACGCTGAGGCCGGTGTGGATGTGACGATGCAGAGGCCAGGATGGATCCAACGATGTGGAGCTGGAAGGGAGCCAGTGATGCTGACGCAGAGGCTGGGATGGAGCCGACGACGCAGAGGCCGCGATGGAGACAACGATGCAGAGGCCAGGAACGAGACAACAATTCAGAGGCTGGGATGGAGACAACGGTTCAGAGGCCGGGATGGATCCGACGATGGGGAGGCCTGGATGGAGATGGTGACAGAGGCTGAGATGGAGACAACGATTGTGTCAGTACACTCGTGATTTCTTTATTTTCCAAGATATTCCAAATTGTTGAAAATGCCATTCCCACATTTCCAATGATAATGCTGTGGTGCTCATTATTTATTCCGGTTTATCAGTTTCCAAATGGCTGATGGCCAGTTCTCTGGTCTTCGTGTTGGTTTATGCCGATGATGCAGAGACGTGGAGGGAGCCGATGATGCTGAGGCCGGTGTGGATCCGATGACGCAGAGGCCGGGATGGATCCGATGATGCAGAGGCTGGCGTGGATCCGATGACGGAGAGGCTGGCATGGATCCGATGATGGAGAGGCTGGCGTGGATCCGATGACGGAGAGGCTGGCATGGATCCGATGACGTAGAGGCTGGTGTGGATCTGATGATGCTGAGATTGGCGTGGATCCGATGATGCAGAGCCTGGAGTGGATCTGATGATGGGGAGGCCGGGATGGAGACGACGATGCAGAAGCCGCGATGGAGACGACGATGCGGAGGCCGAGATGGAGACGATGATGCAGAGGCTCAGATGGAGACGACGATGCAGAGGCCGAGATGGAGACGACGATGCAGAGGCCGGGCTGGAGATGACGATACTGGAATTACACTCATGTTTTCTTTATTTTCCAAGATATTCCAATTTGTTGAAAATGCCATTCCCACATTCCCAATGATAATGCTGTGGTGCTAATTAATTATTCCGGTTTATCAGTTTCAAAATTGCCGATGGTCAGTTATCTGGTCTTTGTGTTGGTTTTTGCCGACTATGCAGAAACCGGGAGGGAGCCGATGACGCTGAGGCGGGTGTGGATCTGATGACGCAGAGGCCGGGATGGATCCAATGACGCAGAGGCCGGGATGGATCCAATGACGCAGAGGCCAGGATGGATCCGATGATGCAGAGGCTGGCGTGGATCCGATGACGGAGAGGCTGGCGTGGATCCGATGATGGAGAGGCTGGCATGGATCCGATGACGGAGAGGCTGGCGTGGATCCGATGATGGAGAGGCTGGTGTGGATCGGATGAGGCAGCGGTTGGTGTGGATGCGATGATGCACCAGCTGGCGTGGATCCAATGATGGAGAGTCTGGCGTGGATCCGATGACGGAGAGGCTGGCGTGGATCCGATGATGCAGAGGCTGGCGTGGATCTGATGATCGGGAGGCCGGGATGGAGACGACGATGCAGAAGCCGGGATGGAGACGACGAAGCAGAGGCCGAAATGGAGACGACGATGCAGAGGCCGAGATGGAGACAATGATGGAGAGGCCGAGATTGAGACGACGATGCAAAGGCCGGGCTGGAGATGATTATACTGGAAGTTCACTCGTAGTTTCTTTATTTTCCAAGATATTCCCAATTGATGTGCATGCCATTCCCACATTCCCAATGATAATGCTGTGGTGCTAGTTAATTATTCTGGTTTATCAGTTTCAAAATTGCTGATGGTCAGTTCTCTGGTCTTCGTGTTGGTTTTTGCCGACGATGCAGAGACCGAGAGGGAGCCGATGACGCAGAGGCAGGGATGGATCCGATGACGCAGAGGCTGGCATGGATCCGATGACGCAGAGGCCAGGATGGATCCGATGACGTAGAGGCTGGCGTGGATCCGATGACGGAGAGGCTGGAGTGGATCCAATGAGGCAGAGGTTGGCGTGGATGCGACGATGCAGCAGCTGGCGTGGATCCGATGATGGGGAGGCCGGGATGGAGACGACGATGCAGAGGTCGGGATGGAGAGGGCGATGCAGAGGTCGGGATGGAGACAACGATGCAGAGGCCGGGATGGAGAGGACGATGCAGAGGCCAGGATGGATCCAACGATGTGGAGGCTGCAAGGGAGCCAATGATGCTGACGCAGAGGCTGGGATGGAGCCGACGACGCAGCGGCCGCGATGGAGACAACAATTCAGAGGCCGGGATGGAGACAACGATTCAGAGGCCGGGATGGATCCGACGATGGGGAGGCCAGGATGGAGATGGTGACACAGAGGCTGAGATGGAGACAACGATTGTGTAAGTACACTCGTGGTTTCTTTATTTTCCAAGATATTCCAAATTGTTGAAAATGCCATTCCCACATTTCCAATGATAATGCTGTGGTGCTCATTAATTATTCCGGTTTATCAGTTTCCAAATTGCTGATGGCCAGTTCTCTGGTCTTCGTGTTTGTTTATGCCGATTGCCGATGATGCAGAGACGTGGAGGGAGCCAATGATGCTGAGGCCGGTGTGGATCCGATGATGCAGAGGCCGGGATGGATCCGATCACGGAGACGCTGGCGTGGATCCGATGACGGAGAGGCTGGCGTGGATCCGATGATGGAGAGGCTGGTGTGGATCGGATGAGGCAGAGGTTGGTGTGGATGCGATGATGCACCAGCTGGTGTGGATCCAATGACGGAGAGGCTGGCGTGGATCCGATGGTGCAGAGGCTGGCGTGGATCCGATGACGGAGAGGCTGGCGTGGATCCGATGATGCAGAGGCTGGCATGGATCCAATGATGCAGAGGCTGGCGTGGATCTGATGATGGGGAGGCCGGGATGGAGACGACGATGCAGAAGCCGGGATGGAGACAACGAAGCAGAGGCCGAAATGGAGACGACGATGCAGAGGCCGAGATGGAGACGATGATGCAGAGTCCGAGATTGAGACGACGATGCAGAGGCCGGGCTGGAGATGACGATACTGGAATTACACTCATGGTTTCTTTATTTTCCAAGATATTCCAAATTGTTGTATATGCCATTCCCACATTCCCAATGATAATGCAGTGGTGCTAATTAATTATTCCGGTTTATCAGTTTCCATATTGCTGATGGTCAGTTCTCTGGTCTTCGTGTTGGTTTTGCCGACTATGCAGAGACCGGGAGGGAGCCGATGACGCTGAGGCGGGTGTGGATCTGATTACGCAGAGGCCGGGATGGATCCAATGACGCAGAGACCAGGATGGATCCGATGATGCAGAGGCTGGCGTGGATCCGATGACGGAGAGGCGGGCCTGGATCCGATGACGGAGAGGCTGGCGTGGATCCGATGATGGAGAGGCTGGTGTGGATCTGATGATGCAGAGGCTCGCGTGGATCCGATGACAGAGAGGCTGGCGTGGATGCGATGATGGAAAGGCTGGGGTGGATCTGATGACGGGGAGGCCGGGATGGAGACGACGATGCAGAGGCCGGGATGGAGAGGACGATGCAGAGGCCGCGATGGAGACGACAATGCAGAGGCCGGGACGGAGAGGACGATGCAGAGGCTGGGGTGGAGATGATGACACTGGAAGTTCACTCGTAGTTTCTTTATTTTCCAAGATATTCCCAATTGATGTGGATGCCATTCCCACCTTCCCAATGATAATGCTGTGGTGCTAGTTAATTATTCTGGTTTATCAGTTTCAAAATTGCTGATGGTCAGTTCTCTGGTCTTCGTGTTAGTTTTTGCCGACGATGCAGAGACCGGGAGGGAGCCGATGACGCTGAGGCCGGTGTGTATCTGATGAAGCAGAGGCCAGGATGGATTCGATGACGCAGAGGCCAGGATGGATCCGATGATGCAGAGGCTGGCGTGGATCCGATGACGGAGAGGCTGGCGTGGATCCGATGACGGAGAGGCTGGCGTGGATCCGATGACGGAGAGGCTGGCGTGGATCCGATGATGCAGAGGCTGGCGTGGGTCTGATGATGGGGAGGCCAAGATGGAGACGATGATGCAGAGGCCGAGATGGAGTCGACGATGCATAGGCCGGGCTGGAAATGACGATGCGGAGGCCGAGATGGAGACGATGATGCAGAGGCTCAGATGGAGACGACGATGCAGAGGCCGAGATGGAGACGACGATGCAGAGGCCGAGATGGAGACGACGATGCAGAGGCCGAGATGGAGACGACGATGCAGAGGCCGGGCTGGAGATGACGATACTGGAATTACACTCATGTTTTCTTTATTTTCCAAGATATTCCAATTTGTTGAAAATGCCATTCCCACATTCCCAATGATAATGCTGTGGTGCTAATTAATTATTCCGGTTTATCAGTTTCAAAATTGCCGATGGTCAGTTATCTGGTCTTCGTGTTGGTTTTTGCCGACTATGCAGAAACCGGGAGGGAGCCGATGACGCTGAGGCGGGTGTGGATCTGATGACGCAGAGGCCGGGATGGATCCAATGACGCAGAGGCCAGGATGGATCCGATGACGCAGAGGCTGGCGTGGATCCGATGACGGAGAGGCTGGCGTGGATCCGATGACGGAGAGGCTGGCGTGGATTCGATGACGGAGAGGCTGGCATGGATCCGATGATGGAGAGGCTGGTGTGGATCTGATGATGCAGAGGCTAGCGTGGATCCGATGATGGAGAGACTGGAGTGGATCCAATGAGCAGAGGTTGGCGTGGATACGATGATGCACCAGCTGGCGTGGATCCGATGACAGAGAGGCTGGCGTGGATGCGATGATCGAAAGGCTGGGGTGGATCTGATGACGGGGAGGCCGGGATGGAGACGACGATGCAGAGGCCGAGATGGAGAGGACGATGCAGAGGCCAAGATGGAGAGGACGATGCAGAGGCCGCGATGGAGACGACAATGCCGAGGCCGGGATGGAGATGATGACACTGGGAGTCCACTCGTAGTTTCTTTATTTTCCAAGATATTCCAAATTGTTGTATATGCCATTCCCACATCCCAATGATAATGCTGTGGTGCTCATTAATTATTCCGGTTTATCAGTTTCCAAATTGCTGATGGCCAGTTCTCTGGTCTTCTTGTTGGTTTATGCCGATGATGCAGAGACGTGGAGGGAGCCGATGATGCTGAGGCCGGTGTGGATCCGATGACGCAGAGGCCGGGATGGATCCGACAACGCAGAGGCCACGATGGACACAACGATGCAGAGGCCAGGATGGAGACAACAATTCAGAGGCCAGGATGGAGACAACGATTCAGAGGCCGGGATGGATCCGACGATGGGGAGGCCAGGATGGAGATGGTGACACAGAGGCTGAGATGGAGACAACGATTGTGTAAGTACACTCGTGATTTCTTTATTTTCCAAGATATTCCAAATTGTTGAAAATGCCATTCCCACATTTCCAATGATAATGCTGTGGTGCTCATTAATTATTCCGGTTTATCAGTTTCCAAATGGCTGATGGCCAGTTCTCTGGTCTTCGTGTTGGTTTATGCCGATGATGCAGAGACGTGGAGGGAGCCGATGATGCTGAGGCCGGTGTGGATCCGATGACGCAGAGGCCGGGATGGATTCGATGACGCAGAGGCCAGGATGGATCCGATGACGCAGAGGCTGGCGTGGATCCGATGACGGAGAGGCTGGCATGGATCCGATGATGGAGAGGCTGGCGTGGATCCGATGACGGAGAGGCTGGCGTGGATCCGATGACGGAGAGGCTGGTGTGGATCTGATGATGCTGAGATTGGCGTGGATCCGATGACGCAGAGCCTGGAGTGGATCTGATGATGGGGAGGCCGGGATGGAGACGACGATGCAGAAGCCGGGATGGAGACGACGATGCGGAGGCCGAGATGGAGACGATGATGCAGAGGCTCAGATGGAGACGACGATGCAGAGCCGAGATGGAGACGACGATGCAGAGGCCGGGCTGGAGATGACGATACTGGAATTACACTCATGTTTTCTTTATTTTCCAAGATATTCCAATTTGTTGAAAATGCCATTCCCACATTCCCAATGATAATGCTGTGGTGCTAATTAATTATTCCGGTTTATCAGTTTCAAAATTGCCGATGGTCAGTTATCTGGTCTTCGTGTTGGTTTTTGCCGACTATGCAGAAACCGGGAGGGAGCCGATGACGCTGAGGCGGGTGTGGATCTGATGACGCAGAGGCCGGGATGGATACAATGACGCAGAGGCCGGGATGGATCCGATGATGCAGAGGCTGGCGTGGATCCGATGACGGAGAGGCTGGCGTGGATCCGATGACGGAGAGGCTGGCGTGGATCCGATGACGGAGAGGCTGGGGTGGATCCGATGACGGAGAGGCTGGCGTGGATCCGATGATGGAGAGGCTGGTGTGGATCAGATGAGGCAGAGGTTGGTGTGGATGCGATGATGCACCAGCTGGCGTGGATCCAATGACGGAGAGTCTGGCGTGGATCCGATGACGGAGAGGCTGGCGTGGATCCGATGATGCAGAGGCTGGCATGGATCCAATGATGCAGAGGCTGGCGTGGATCTGATGATCGGGAGGCCGGGATGGAGACGACGACGATGCAGAAGCCGGGATGGAGACGACGAAGCAGTGGCCGAAATGGAGACGACGATGCAGAGGCCGAGATGGAGACAATGATGGAGAGGCCGAGATTGAGACGACGATGCAGAGGCCGGGCTGGAGATGATTATACTGGAAGTTCACTCGTAGTTTCTTTATTTTCCAAGATATTCCCAATTGATGTGGATGCCATTCCCACATTCCCAATGATAATGCTGTGGTGCTAGTTAATTATTCTGGTTTATCAGTTTCAAAATTGCTGCTGGTCAGTTCTCTGGTCTTCGTGTTGGTTTTTGCCGACGATGCAGAGACCGAGAGGGAGCCGATGACGCAGAGGCAGGGATGGATCCGATGATGCAGAGGCTGGCATGGATCCGATGACGCAGAGACCAGGATGGATCCGATGATGTAGAGGCTGGAATGGATCCGATGACGGAGAGGCTGGCGTGGATCCGATGATGGAGAGGCTGGTGTGGATCTGATGATGCAGAGACTAGCGTGGATACGATGATGGAAAGGCTGGCGTGGATCTGATGATGGGGAGGCCGGGATGGAGACGACGATGCAGAGGCCGGGATGGAGAGGGCGATGCAGAGGTCGGGATGGAGACAACGATGCAGAGGCCGGGATGGAGAGGACGATGCAGAGGCCGGGATGGAGATGACGATACTGGAATTGCACTCATGGTTTCTTTATTTTCCAAGATATTCCAAATTGTTGAAAATGCCATTCCCACATTCCCAATGATAATGCTGTGGTGCTAATTAATTATTCCGGTTTATCAGTTTCAAAATTGCTGATGGCCAGTTCTCTGTTCTTCGTGTTGGTTTATGCCGATGATGCAGAGACCGAGAGAGAGCCGATGACGCTGAGGCCGGTGTGGATATGACGATGCAGAGGCCAGGATGGATCTAACGATGTTGAGGCTGGAAGGGAGCCAATGATGCCGACGCAGAGGCTGGGATGGAGCCGACGACGCAGCGGCCGCGATGGAGGCAACGATGCAGAGGCCGGGGTGGAGACCACGATGCAGAGGCCGGGATAGAGACGACGATGCAGAGGCCGGGATGGAGATGATGATACTGGAAGTTCACTCGTAGTTTCTTTATTTTCCAAGATATTCCCAATTGATGTGGATGCCATTCCCACCTTCCCAATGATAATGCTGTGGTGCTAGTTAATTATTCCGGTTTATCAGTTTCAAAATTGCTGATGGTCAGTTCTCTGGTCTTCGTGTTGGTTTTTGCCGACGATGCAGAGACCGGGAGGGAGCCGATGACGCTGAGGCCGGTGTGGATCTGATGACGCAGAGGCCGGGATGGATTCGATGACGCAGAGGCCAGGATGGATCCGATGATGCAGAGGCTGGCGTGGATCCGATGACGGAGAGGCTGGCGTGGATCCGATGACGGAGAGGCTGGCGTGGATCCGATGACGGAGAGGCTGGCGTGGATCCGATGACGGAGAGGCTGGCGTGGATCCGATGATGGAGAGGCTGGCTTGGATCCGATGACGGAGAGGCTGGTGTGGATGTGACGATGCAGAGGCCAGGATGGATCCAACGATGTGGAGGCTGCAAGGGAGCCAATGATGCTGACGCAGAGGCTGGGATGGAGCCGACGATGGGGAGGCCAGGATGGAGATGGTGACACAGAGGCTGAGATGGAGACAACGATTGTGTAAGTACACTCGTGGTTTCTTTATTTTCCAAGATATTCCAAATTGTTGAAAATGCCATTCCCACATTTCCAATGATAATGCTGTGGTGCTCATTAATTATTCCGGTTTATCAGTTTCCAAATTGCTGATGGCCAGTTCTCTGGTCTTCTTGTTGGTTTATGCCGATGATGCAGAGACGTGGAGGGAGCCGATGATGCTGAGGCCGGTGTGGATCCGATGACGCAGAGGCCGGGATGGATCCGATGACGCAGAGGCCAGGATGGATCCGATGACGCAGAAGCCAGGATGGATCCGATGACGCAGAGGCAGGGATGGATCCGATGACGCAGAGGCTGGCATGGATCCGATGACGGAGAGGCTGGTGTGGATCGGATGAGGCAGAGGTTGGTGTGGATGCGATGATGCACCAGCTGGCGTGGATCCAATGACGGAGAGTCTGGCGTGGATCCGATGACGGAGAGGCTGGCGTGGATCCGATGACGGAGAGGCTGGCGTGGATCCGATGATGGAGAGGCTGGTGTGGATCGGATGAGGCAGAGGTTGGCGTGGATCCGATGACGGAGAGGCTGGCGTGGATCCGATGATGCAGAGGCTGGCATGGATCCAATGATGCAGAGGCTGGTGTGGATCTGATGATCGGGAGGCCGGGATGGAGACGACGATGCAGAAGCCGGGATGGAGACGACGAAGCAGAGGCCGAAATGGAGACGACGATGCATAGGCCGAGATGGAGACAATGATGGAGAGGCCAAGATTGAGATGACGATGCAGAGGCCGGGCTGGAGATGATGATACTGGAATTACACTCATGGTTTCTTTATTTTCCAAGATATTCCAAATTGTTGGATATGCCATTCCCACATTCCCAATGAAAATGCTGTGGTGCTCATTAATTATTCCGGTTTATCAGTTTCCAAATTGCTGATGGCCAGTTCTCTGGTCTTCGTGTTGGTTTATGCCGATGATGCAGAGACGTGGAGGGAGCCAATGATGCTGAGGCCGGTGTGGATCCGATGACGCAGAGGCCAGGATGCATCCGATGACGCAGAGGCCGGGATGGATCCGATGACGCAGAGGCCGGGATGGATCCGATGACGCAGAGGCCGGGATGGATCCGATGACGCAGAGGCCGGGATGGATCCGATGACGCAGAGGCCGGGATGGATCCGATGACGCAGAGGCTGGCGTGGATCCGATGACGGAGAGGCTGGCGTGGATCTGATGAGGGAGAGGCTGGCGTGGATCCGATGACGGAGAGGCTGGCGTGGATCCGATGACGGAGAGGCTGGCGTGGATCCGATGACGGAGAGGCTGACGTGGATCCGATGACGGAGAGGCTGGCGTGGATCCGATGACGGAGAGGCTGGCGTGGATCCGATGACGGAGAGGCTGGCGTGGATCCGATGACGGAGAGGCTGGCGTGGATCCGATGACGGAGAGGCTGGCGTGGATCCGATGACGGAGAGGCTGGCGTGGATCCGATGACGGAGAGGCTGGCGTGGATCCGATGACGGAGAGGCTGGCGTGGATCCGATGACGGAGAGGCTGGCGTGGATCCGATGACGGAGAGGCTGGCGTGGATCCGATGACGGAGAGGCTGGTGTGGATCGGATGAGGCAGAGGTTGGTGTGCATGCGATGATGCACCAGCTGGCGTGGATCCAATGATGGAGAGTCTGGCGTGGATCCGATGACGGAGAGGCTGGCGTGGATCCGATGATGCAGAGGCTGGCATGGATCCAATGATGCAGAGGCTGGCGTGGATCTGATGATGGGGAGGCTGGGATGGAGACGACGAAGCAGAGGCTGGGATGGAGACGACGATGCAGAGGCCGAAATGGAGACGACAATGCAGAGGCCGAGATGGAGACGATGATGCAGCGGCCGAGATTGAGACGACGATGCAGAGGCCGGGCTGGAGATGACGATTCTAGAATTACACTCATCGTTTCTTTATTTTCCAAGATATTCCAAATTGTTGTATATGCCATTCTCACATTCCCAATGATAATGCTGTGGTGCTAATTAATTATTCCGGTTTATCAGTTTCCATATTGCTGATGGTCAGTTCTCTGATTTTCGTGTTGGTTTTTGCCGACGATGCAGAGACCGGGAGGGAGCCGATGACGCAGAGGCCGGTGTGGATCTGATGACGCAGAGGCCAGGATGGAGTCGATGACGCAGAGGCCAGGATGGAGTCGATGACGCAGAGGCCAGGATGGAGTCGATGACGCAGAGGCCAGGATGGATCCGATGACGCAGAGGCTGGCGTGGATCCGATGACAGAGAGGCTGGCATGGATCCGATGACGGAGAGGCTGGCGTGGATCCGATGACGGAGAGGCTGGTGTGGATCCGATGATGCAGAGGCTGGCATG
Organism: Myxine glutinosa; assembly: GCF_964187855.1. Lineage (NCBI taxonomy): Eukaryota > Metazoa > Chordata > Myxini > Myxiniformes > Myxinidae > Myxine > Myxine glutinosa. Next base: position 295,804,928 of record NC_136261.1, read on the forward strand.
GATCCAATGATGCAGAGGCTGGCGTGGATCTGATGATGGGGAGGTCGGGATGGAAAGCGACGATGCGGAGGCCAAGATGGAGACGACGATGCAGAAGCCGAGATGGAGACGACGATGCAGAGGCCGAGATGGAGTCGACGATGCATAGGCCGGGCTGGAGATGACGATACTGGAATTACACTCATGGTTTCTATATTTTCCAAGATATTCCAAATTGTTGGATATGCCATTCCCACATTCCCAATGATAATGCTGTGGTGCTAGTTAATTATTCCGGTTTATCAGTTTCAAAATTGCTGATGGTCAGTTCTCTGGTCTTCGTGTTGGTTTTTGCCGATGATGCAGAGACCGGAAGGGAGCCGATGACACTGAGGCCGGTGTGGATCTGATGACGCAGAGGCCGGGATGGATCCGATGACGCAGAGGCTGGCATGGATCCGATGACGGAGAGGCTGGCGTGCATCCGATGATGGAGAGGCTGGTGTGGATCTGATGATGCAGAGGCTGGCATGGATCCAATGATGCAAAGGCTGGCGTGGATCTGATGATGGGGAGGTCGGGATGGAGACGACGATGCAGAGGCCGAGATGGAGAGGACGATGCAGAGGCCGACATGGAGAGGACGATGCAGAGGCTGCGATGCAGAGGCCAGGATAGAGACGACGATGCAGAGGCCGGGATGGAGATGATGACACTGGAAGTCCACTCGTAGTTTCTTTATTTTCCAAGAAATTCCCAATTGATGTGGATGCCATTCCCACATCCCAATGATAATGCTGTGGTGCTCATTAATTATTCCGGTTTATCAGTTTCCAAATTGCTGATGGCCAGTTCTCTGGTCTTCTTGTTGGTTTATGCCGATGATGCAGAGACGTGGAGGGAGCCGATGATGCTGAGGCCGGTGTGGATCCGATGACGCAGAGGCCGGGATGGATCCGATGACGCAGAGGCCAGGATGGATCCGATGACGCAAAGGCCAGGATGGATCCGATGACGCAGAGGCAGGGATGGATCCGATGACGCAGAGGCTGGCATGGATCCGATGACGGAGAGGCTGGTGTGGATGTGACGATGCAGAGGCCAGGATGGATTCAACGATGTGGAGGCTGGAAGGGAGCCAATGATGCTGACGCAGAGGCTGGGATGGAGCCGACGACGCAGCGGCCGCGATGGAGACAACGATGCAGAGGCCAGGATGGAGACAACCATTCAGAGGCCGGGATGGAGACAACAATTCAGAGGCCGGGATGGAGACAACGATTCAGATGCCGGGATGGATCCGACGATGGGGAGGCCAGGATGGAGATGGTGACAGAGGCTGAGATGGAGACAACGATTGTGTAAGTACACTCGTGGTTTCTTTATTTTCCAAGATATTCCAAATTGTTGAAAATGCCATTCCCACATTTCCAATGATAATGCTGTGGTGCTCATTAATTATTCCGGTTTATCAGTTTCCAAATTGCTGATGGCCAGTTCTCTGGTCTTCGTGTTGGTTTATGCCGATGATGCAGAGACGTGGAGGGAGCCAATGATGCTGAGGCCGGTGTGGATCCGATGACGCAGAGGCCGGGATGGATCCGATGACGCAGAGGCCGGGATGGATCCGATGACGCAGAGGCCGGGATGGATCCGATGACGCAGAGGCCGGGATGGATCCGATGACGCAGAGGCCGGGATGGATCCGATGACGCAGAGGCCGGGATGGATCCGATGACGCAGAGGCTGGCATGGATCCGATGACGGAGAGGCTGGTGTGGATCTGATGATGCTGAGGTTGGCGTGAATCCGATGATGGAGAGGCTGGAGTGGATCTGATGATGGGGAGGCCGGGATGGCTCCGATGATGGAGAGGCTGGCGTGGATCCGATGCCGGAGAGGCTGGTGTGGATCTGATGATGGGGAGGCCGGGATGGATCCGATGACGCAGAGGCTGGCGTGGATCCGATGACGGAGAGGCTGGTGTGGATCTGATGATGCTGAGGTTGGCATGGATCCGATGACGGAGAGGCTGGAGTGGATCTGATGATGGGGATGCCGGGATGGATCCGATGATGGAGAGGCTGGCGTGGATCCGATGATGGAGAGGCTGGTGTGGATCTGATGATGCAGAGGCTGGCGTGGATCTGATGATGGGGAGGTCGGGATGGAGACGACGATGCGGAGGCCGAGATGGATCCGACGATGGGGAGGCCAGGATGGAGATGGTGACACAGAGGCTGAGATGGAGACAACGATTGTGTAAGTACACTCGTGATTTCTTTATTTTCCAAGATATTCCAAATTGTTGAAAATGCCATTCCCACATTTCCAATGATAATGCTGTGGTGCTCATTAATTAATCCGGTTTATCAGTTTCCCAGGGGTCCCAGCCCTCCTATTTTTCCTATTTATTCCTACTTTTTAATAGGATCCTATAAATCTCCTATTTTTTGGTGGAAATTCCTATTTTTCCTATTTTTTAACCCTCAATGTTCCAAAATTTAAATTGATATATTAATTAGTAGAATTTCTGTATCTAAGCGTCAGAACAGACATTCCTATACCAATCGTCAGCCATGGAATTGCTTTCTGGGTCCATAATCGCAAGACAAATTTCCAAAACGACTTTAAGCTCAAATCCCCGAAGAACATATGTCTCTTTGTCTTTTTCTCGAAAACCGTTTGTTCGATCGATTTCACAAGTGGTGAGTGCATTTTTGAGGACTCAACAAAGTGCAGTGTTGAGGAAAAATTGAGTATGCAGTGATGACGTCACAAATAAATACTGTACGAAGTGGAGGCATGTCGTTTACACCATGGTGTAAAGTACGTGTTGTTATTGATCTCGACTGGAAATGATATGTATATCTTATGTATATTATGTTATTGTTATTTTTGACTTTGTCCTAATATTAAGTATATCCTTCCAAACAATTGTTTTACCTTTATGATTCGTGCTTCATGCTATTCAGTAACAGAATTATAAAAGATAAAATGAGATGAAAATAATATAACTATGTTTATCACGCATTTCTCTTGGATTATCTCATATACTTTGTGAAGAATGACTGAATGATACCTTGACCATTATCATTGTCCTTTGTCTTATTTCAAAAGTTCAGCTGAGCTCAATTTTTAAGGTTTGTACTTTACTTAGAGTAACAAAACCAACTGTGAACTTTGCGGTTATTCAGTTATTACTAACAACCTTTCCCTAAAGATTCTACCTGAAATTGAACTTTTCTACTAATTTGCTAAACATTGACATTTGATACTACATGTTTAACTCAATCTTTCGCTTATTACAATGAGATTGTATTTTGCCTAAAACTAATAGTATTTGGCAAAGAACTAATTCAATCGACAATTCACACATTTCATCATTTAATTGCAGATAATAAAGAAGGACCACGACACAAAATAGGGATTACAACTTAATTCTGTATACTTTCGTGTGGTAGTTGCATATTCAGCTTTTAACAAAATTACAGTAGAATTAAAATTTACATACGCAATGCTGCACAATAGGTAATGCAAGCAATGTAGGACAATAAAAAAACAAACAAACAAAAAACAATAAAGACTGTTAAAGTCTTGTTGTTTCATAATCTGCTGAAGATAGTACAACAACAATACCAAAGATACATAATTGAATTGTCATCGCTTAGCTTGAACTCAGATTAGTGTTCAAGCTATTCAGCAGTGGAGAAAATGCAATTATCGGGTGGTAAACATGTTAGGACATGTTATTTATCATCTTTCTTGTTTCAGGTATAATCTTCAGACCGGTAAGAAATTTGTTGATTTGCCTTTAAATTACTTTGTTTGTTCTCATTATTTTACTAACTTATGTTTCAGTTTTGAAAAAAAAAACTGTTTGGTTCACAGTTCTTTCCACTTCATGCGTTAACAGGTTAGGATTTTCTATGCTAATTCATTTAATCTTATCTCATATTTGTTTTCTTTTTGACAGGTATACTCCCAGCAGTATAATGCCTGGTGGGAGAACTAAATTTAACCCAGAGTGGTTGAAAAGTGGACATGGATGTAGGCTTTCTGACTGGTGTCAGCCTAGCAAGTCCTCAGTGTTCTCAGCTTACTGCTCGTTGTGCCATTCGGAAGTGAGGTGTGACAATCAGGGTGTGAAACAACTGACACAACATGCCCAAAACAAAGGGCACCTGAAGCGTGCGAAGGAACTGCTGGGTGGGTCACAGACGTTGCTGACATTCGTTCAACCATCAACTTCATCTGCTTCAGCATCAGGGTCAGCTTCTACAGATGAGCCAAGTCGTGCAGCTTTAGTCTGTATGTCCAAAAAAGACGCTATTACAAAAGCAGAACTTCTATGGACATTGAAAATTGTTCGTTCGAATCTGAGCTACTCTTCCTGTGACGGTTTGAAGGATCTTCTGCAGGCAATGTTTCCTGGTGTTATCCCGGATGGTTTCTCAATGAGCTCATCGAAAGTTTCATATCTCATTAGCGAAGCCACAGGTCCTTATTTTCAGGACATGATAGTCACTGATGTTAAGAATTCAGCTTCTGGCTTCAGCCTCATGTATGATGAAACCACCAATAAACAGAACTTGAAGCAACTAGAAATCCGTGTATGGTATTGGTCTGATGCCGAGGAACAGATATTAGTATTTCACCTCAAAACTTACCTCATGGGTCATGCAACTGGAGAAGATTTGTCCAGGAAAATAATCTCTGCCTTGGATGAATCGAAACTGCAGCTTCAGGATATTATCATGCTCGGCAGTGATGGGCCTAATGTGAGCACCACTGTGTGGAGACAGATTGACAAAGCCATTCTCGACAACAGGGGCCCTGGTCTCCTTGATGTAGGGACATGTACTCTCCATACAGTACACAATGCTTTTGCCAAAGGACTTGCAGAGTACTGTGGAAACCTAACTGAGCTTGCAGTGGACATTTTCTACTGGTTCAAAGGCTCTGCTGCTAGATCTGTTGATTTTCAAGACATTCAGCATAAATTGGGTGCTGTTCCAAAAAAGCCTTTGAAGCATGTCGAGTGCAGGTGGTTGACACTGGGACCTGCAGTGGAGCGGCTGATAGAGATCTGGGAATCTCTCAAAGAGTATTTCTTGGTATTTCTTCCAAAGCAGCAGCCAAAGGACATGTTTAAACCCAGGTACAAAATAATCAAAACAGAACTACAGCGACCGGAAATAAAAGCTCAACTGCATTTCCTGAAGTTCTTGGCAGCAACATTTGCAGAGTTCCTCACCTTCTTCCAGTCAGAGCAACCACTTGTGCACATTCTATATGACAAACTCCATGACCTGCTCAAAAAACTGATCAGAAGAATTATGAAGACTCCTTCAGTTGATGCTGTGAAAGACATCTCAAACCTTGATGTTTCCATTGTTGCAAACCAGCTGGAGAATGAATCCATGGGTGTGGGAGAGGATACCCGACGGTGTATCGCTAAGTTGAAAGTCTCTGAGAGGGAAAGGATGTATCTTGGGATGAGGAAGTGCTACCAGGCAGCCATAGTACACCTACAAAAGAAGCTTCCATTGACAAACAAAATCCTGAAGAATGCCAGATGTCTGCAGCCACAAAACAGGACTGCTGCATGGTCTCTTGAATCAGCCAAGAGCCTATCCAGACAGCTGAAGAGGAATATTGACAGTGACAGCATTGCAGATGAATGGAAGGTGTACCAAGAGGAAGCCATTCCTACTGACTGGTCCCAGGAAACACAGGAGAATGAAGAAGAAGTCTGCATGAAGAGAGTGGACAGTTACTGGGGAAAAGTGTTGGCTTTAAAAGGCTGTACGGGAAACTGTAAATTCCCCCAAGTGAGACAAATGATAAGGATTGTCCTTGCACTGTCTCACGGAAACAGTGACATGGAACGTGCGTTCTCAATCAGTGGGAAAAGTGTCACCAAGGAGAGAGTTAGTCTGAGCGAGGCATCAATCAATGGTCTCCGTGCAACAATGGATGGCATGAGATTGTATGGTGACCGGCCCGAAATGGTCTTCGGAAATGGTGGCTGCCAAAAAGAAGAAGTCATAGTCACAAAGGGACTCCTCTCGTTAGGACGTTCTGCTCACATGCACTATATGCAGAGACTTGAAGAAGAACGAAAAGCCAAGGAAGATGAACAGAAAGCCAGGGAGAAAACCAGGCAAGAGAAAGAAGAAAGAGAGAGAACAGCTAAGATTGCTGTAGAGAAGGCAGCGGAGCTGTCGTAAGAGCGAGGACTTGAAGAAAACAGAGAAATCTCTGGCAGCAAAAGAGTCATCTCAGCAGATGTCACTGACTGTTAGCAACAGTCTGCTTGATCAAGCAAATAAAAAGCTTAAGGTGGCGCTTAAGAAAGGTGACATGACTGAAATTGCAGTAGCTCAGGCCATGCTTGAGTCTGCTCAGAAAAAGATTCAAGAGACACAGACTCGTATGGTGGAAACCAGGGAGGCGCAGAGAAAAGTGGAGAAGAAAAAGCAGACTTTGATAGAGTCCATGGTGGCTGCCAAAAAGAAGAAGTCATAGTTTTTGTTGTCGATGTTAAGACGGGTGGGCCCAAGTTCATTGGGGGTGTGTCCATGCCCATACATGTACATGTATTTGCATAAATCTTGCAGCAATAAAGCTACCGATGTTGTTCCAATGCTGAAATCTGTGCTATTACTTCCTAGTTTTTTCCTATTAAACTCCTATTTTTTGTGATCAGAATTCCTATTTTTCCTATTATTTTGTCAATCAAAGTGGCTGGGACCCCTGGTTTCCAAATGGCTGATGGCCAGTTCTCTGGTCTTCGTGTTGGTTTATGCCGATGATGCAGAGACGTGGAGGGAGCCGATGATGCTGAGGCCGGTGTGGATCCGATGACGCAGAGGCCGGGATGGATTCGATGACGCAGAGGCCAGGATGGATCCGATGACGCAGAGGCTGGCGTGGATCCGATGATGGAGAGGCTGGCGTGGATCCGATGACGGAGAGGCTGGCGTGGATCCGATGACGGAGAGGCTGGTGTGGATCTGATGATGCTGAGATTGGCGTGGATCCGATGACGCAGAGCCTGGAGTGGATCTGATGATGGGGAGGCCGGGATGGAGACGACGATGCAGAAGCCGGGATGGAGACGACGATGCGGAGGCCGAGATGGAGACGATGATGCAGAGGCTCAGATGGAGACGACGATGCAGAGGCCGAGATGGAGACGACGATGCAGAGGCCGGGCTGGAGATGACGATACTGGAATTACACTCATGTTTTCTTTATTTTCCAAGATATTCCAATTTGTTGAAAATGCCATTCCCACATTCCCAATGATAATGCTGTGGTGCTAATTAATTATTCCGGTTTATCAGTTTCAAAATTGCCGATGGTCAGTTATCTGGTCTTCGTGTTGGTTTTTGCCGACTATGCAGAAACCGGGAGGGAGCCGATGACGCTGAGGCGGGTGTGGATCTGATGACGCAGAGGCCGGGATGGATCCGATGATGCAGAGGCTGGCGTGGATCCGATGAAGGAGAGGCTGGCGTGGATCCGATGACGGAGAGGCTGGCGTGGATCCGATGACGGAGAGGCTGGGGTGGATCCGATGATGGAGAGGCTGGTGTGGATCGGATGAGGCAGAGGTTGGTGTGGATGCGATGATGCACCAGCTGGCATGGATCCAATGATGGAGAGTCTTGCGTGGATCCGATGATGGAGAGGCTGGCGTGGATCCGATGACGGAGAGGCTGGGGTGGATCCGATGATGGAGAGGCTGGTGTGGATCGGATGAGGCAGAGGTTGGTGTGGATGCGATGATGCACCAGCTGGCGTGGATCCAATGATGGAGAGTCTGGCGTGGATCCGATGACGGAGAGGCTGGCGTGGATCCGATGATGCAGAGGCCGGTGTGGATCCGATGACGCAGAGGCCGGGATGGATTCGATGACGCAGAGGCCAGGATGGATCCGATGACGCAGAGGCTGGCGTGGATCCGATGATGGAGAGGCTGGCGTGGATCCGATGACGGAGAGGCTGGCGTGGATCCGATGACGGAGAGGCTGGCGTGGATCCGATGACGGAGAGGCTGGCGTGGATCCGGTGATGGGGAGGTCGGGATGGAGACGACGATGCAGAGGCTGAGATGGAGACAACGATGCAGAGGCCGGGATGGAGACAGCGATGCAGAGGCCGGGATGGAGATGATGACACTGGAAGTCCACTCGTAGTTTCCTTATTTTCCAAGAAATTCCCAATTGATGTGGATGCCATTCCCACATCCCAATGATAATGCTGTGGTGCTCATTAATTTTTCCGGTTTATCAGTTTCCAAATTGCTGATGGCCAGTTCTCTGGTCTTCGTGTTGGTTTATGCCGATGATGCAGAGACGTGGAGGGAGCCGATGATGCTGAGGCCGGTGTGGATCCGATGACGCAGAGGCCGGTGTGGATCCGATGACGCAGAGGCCGGGATGGATCCGATGACGCAGAGGCCGGGATGGATCCGATGACGCAGAAGCCGGGATGGATCCGATGACGCAGAGGCCGGGATGGATCCGATGACGCAGAGGCCGGGATGGATCCGATGACGCAGAGGCCGGGATGGATCCGATGACGCAGAGGCAGGGATGGATCTGATGATGCTGAGGTTGGCGTGGATCCGATGACGGAGAGGCTGGAGTGGATCTGATGATGGGGAGGCCAGGATGGATCCGATGATGGAGAGGCTGGCGTGGATCCGATGACGCAGAGGCTGGCGTGGATCCGATGACGGAGAGGCTGGTGTGGATCTGATGATGCTGAGGTTGGCGTGGATCCGATGACGGAGAGGCTGGACTGGATCTGATGATGGGGAGGCCGGGATGGATCCAATGATGGGGAGGTAGGGATGGAGACGACGATGCGGAGGCCGAGATGGAGAGGACGATGCAGAGGCCGCGATGGAGACGACAATGCAGAGGCCGGGACGGAGACGACGATGCAGAGGCCGGGATGGAGACGGCGATGCAGAGGCCAAGTTAGCGACCACGATGCAGAGGCCGGGATGGAGATGATGATACTGGAAGTTCACTCGTAGTTTCTTTATTTTCCAAGATATTCCCAATTGATGTGGATGCCATTCCCACATTCCCAATGATAATGCTGTGGTGCTAGTTAATTATTCTGGTTTATCAGTTTCAAAATTGCTGATGGTCAGTTCTCTGGTCTTCGTGTTGGTTTTTGTCGACGATGCAGAGACCGGGAGGGAGCCGATGATGCTGAGGCTGGTGTGGATCTGATGACGCAGAGGCCGGGATGGATCCAACGATGTGGAGGCTGGAAGGGAGCCAATGATGCTGACGCAGAGGCTGGGATGGAGACAACGATGCAGAGGCCAGGATGGAGACAACAATTCAGAGGCCCGGATGGATCCGACGATGGGGAGGCCAGGATGGAGATGGTGACACAGAGGCTGAGATGGAGACAACGATTGTGTAAGTACACTCGTGGTTTCTTTATTTTCCAAGATATTCCAAATTGTTGAAAATGCCATTCCCACATTTCCAATGATAATGCTGTGGTGCTCATTAATTATTCCGGTTTATCAGTTTCCAAATTGCTGATGGCCAGTTCTCTGGTCTTTGTGTTGGTTTATGCCGATGATGCAGAGACGTGGAGGGAGCCAATGATGCTGAGGCCGGTGTGGATCCGATGACGCAGAGGCCGGGATGGATCCGATGACGCAGAGGCCGGGATGGATCCGATGACGGAGAGGCTGGCGTGGATCCGATGAGGGAGAGGCTGGCGTGGATCCGATGACGGAGAGGCTGGCGTAGATCCGATGAGGGAGAGGCTGGCGTAGATCCGATGAGGGAGAGGCTGGCGTGGATCCGATGACGGAGAGGCTGGCGTGGATCCGATGAGGGAGAGGCTGGCGTGGATCCGATGACGGAGAGGCTGGCGTAGATCCGATGAGGGATAGGCTGGCGTGGATCCGATGACGGAGAGGCTGGCGTGGATCCGATGATGGAGAGGCTGGTGTGGATCGGATGAGGCAGAGGTTGGTGTGGATGCGATGATGCACCAGCTGGCGTGGATCCAATGACGGAGAGTCTGGCGTGGATCCGATGACGGAGAGCCTCGCGTGGATCCGATGACGGAGAGGCTGGCGTGGATCCGATGATGGAGAGGCTGGCGTGGATCCGATGACGGAGAGGCTGGCGTGGATCCGATGATGGAGAGGCTGGTGTGGATCGGATGAGGCAGAGGTTGGTGTGGATGCGATGATGCACCAGCTGGCGTGGATCCAATGATGGAGAGTCTGGCGTGGATCCGATGACGGAGAGGCTGGCGTGGATCCGATGATGCAGAGGCTGGCATGGATCCAATGATGCAGAGGCTGGCGTGGATCTGATGATGGGGAGGCCGGGATGGAGACGACGATGCAGAAGCCGGGATGGAGACGACGAAGCAGAGGCCGAAATGGAGACGACGATGCAGAGGCTGAGATGGAAACGATGATGCAGAGGCCGAGATTGAGACGACGATGCAGAGGCCGGGCTGGAGATGACGATTCTGGAATTACACTCATCGTTTCTTTATTTCCCAAGATATTCCAAATTGTTGTAAATGCCATTCCCACATTCCCAATGATAATGCTGTGGTGCTAGTTAATTATTCCGGTTTATCAGTTTCAAGATTGCTGATAGTCAGTTCTCTGGTCTTCGTGTAGGTTTTTGCCGATGATGCAGAGACCCGAAGGGAGCCGATGACACTGAGGCCGGTGTGGATCTGATGACGCAGAGGCCGGGATGGATCCGATGACGCAGAGGCCAGGATGGATCCGATGACGCAGAGGCTGGCATGGATCCGATGACGGAGAGGCTGGTGTGCATCCGATGACGGAGAGGCTGGTGTGGATCTGATGATGCAGAGGCTGGCATGGATCCAATGATGCAAAGGCTGGCGTGGATCTGATGATCGGGAGGTCGGGATGGAGACGACGATGCAGAGGCCGAGATGGAGAGGACGATGCAGAGGCCGCGATGGAGACGACAATGCAGAGGCCAGGATAGAGACGACGATGCAGAGGCCGGGATCGAGATGATGACACTGGAAGTCCACTCGTAGTTTCTTTATTTTCCAAGAAATTCCCTATTGATGTGGATGCCATTCCCACATCCCAATGATAATGCTGTGGTGCTCATTAATTATTCCGGTTTATCAGTTTCCAAATTGCTGATGGCCAGTTCTCTGGTCTTCTTGTTGGTTTATGCCGATGATGCAGAGACGTGGAGGGAGCCGATGATGCTGAGGCCGGTGTGGATCCGATGACGCAGAGGCCGGGATGGATCCGATGACGCAGAGGCCAGGATGGATCCGATGACGCAGAGGCTGGCATGGATCCGATGACGGAGAGGCTGGTGTGGCTGTGACGATGCAGAGGCCAGGATGGATCCAACGATGTGGAGGCTGGAAGGGAGCCAATGATGCTGACGCAGAGGCTGGGATGGAGCCGACGACGCAGCGGCCGCGATGGAGACAACGATGCAGAGGCCAGGATGGAGACAACGATTCAGAGGCCGGGATGGATCCGATGACGCAGAGGCCAGGATGGATCCGATGACGCAGAGGCTGGCATGGATCCGATGACGGAGAGGCTGGTGTGGATCTGATGATGCTGAGGTTGGCGTGGATCCGATGACGGAGAGGCTGGAGTGGATCTGATGATGGGGAGGCCGGAATGGATCCGATGATGGAGAGGCTGGCATGGATCCGATGACGGAGAGGCTGGAGTGGATCTGATGATGGGGAGGCCGGGATGGATCTGATGATGGGGAGGCCGGGATGGATCCGATGATGGAGAGGCTGGCGTGGATCCGATGATGGAGAGGCTGGTGTGGATCTGATGATGCAGAGGCTGGCATGGATCTGATGATGGGGAGGTCGGGATGGAGACGACGATGCGGGGGCCGAGATGGAGAGGACGATGCAGAGGCCGCGATGGAGACGACAATGCAGAGGCCGGGACGGAGACGACGATGCAGAGGCCGGGATGGAGACGGCGATGCAGAGGCCAGGTTAGAGACCACGATGCAGAGGCCGGGATGGATCCGACGATGGGGAGGCCAGGATGGAGATGGTGACACAGAGGCTGAGATGGAGACAACGATTGTGTAAGTACACTCGTGGTTTCTTTATTTTCCAAGATATTCCAAATTGTTGAAAATGCCATTCCCACATTTCCAATGATAATGCTGTGGTGCTCATTAATTATTCCGGTTTATCAGTTTCCAAATTGCTGATGGCCAGTTCTCTGGTCTTCGTGTTGGTTTATGCCGATGATGCAGAGACGTGGAGGGAGCCGATGGAGCTGAGGCCGGTGTGGATCCGATGACGCAGAGGCTGGAGTGGATCCGATGACGGAGAGGATGGTGTGGATCTGATGATGCTGAGATTGGCGTGGATCCGATGACGCAGAGGCTGGAGTGGATCTGATGATGGGGAGGCCGGGATGGAGACGACGATGCGGAAGCCGGGATGGATCTGATGATGGGGAGGCCGAGATGGAGACGATGATGCAGAGGCTCAGATGGAGACGACGATGCAGAGGCCGGGCTGGAGATAACGATACTCGAATTACACTCATGTTTTCTTTATTTTCCAAGATATTCCAAATTGTTGAAAATGCCATTCCCACATTCCCAATGATAATGCTGTGGTGCTAATTAATTATTCCGGTTTGTCAGTTTCAAAATTGCCGATGGTCAGTTATCTGGTCTTCGTGTTGGTTTTTGCCGACTATGCAGAAACCGGGAGGGAGCCGATGACGCTGAGGCGGGTGTGGATCTGATGACGCAGAGGCCAGGATGGATCCGATGATGCAGAGGCTGGCGTGGATCCGATGACGGAGAGGCTGGCGTGGATCCGATGACGGAGAAGCTGGCGTGGATCCGATGACGGAGAGGCTGGCGTGGATCCGATGATGGAGAGGCTGGCGTGGATCCGATGACGGAGAGGCTGGCGTGGATCCGATGACGGAGAGGCTGGCGTGGATCCGGTGATGGGGAGGTCGGGATGGAGACGACGATGCAGAGGCTGAGATGGAGACAACGATGCAGAGGCCGGGATGGAGACAGCGATGCAGAGGCCGGGATGGAGATGATGACACTGGAAGTCCACTCGTAGTTTCCTTATTTTCCAAGAAATTCCCAATTGATGTGGATGCCATTCCCACATCCCAATGATAATGCTGTGGTGCTCATTAATTTTTCCGGTTTATCAGTTTCCAAATTGCTGATGGCCAGTTCTCTGGTCTTCGTGTTGGTTTATGCCGATGATGCAGAGACCGGGAGAGAGCCGATGACGCTGAGGCCGGTGTGGATGTGACGATGCAGAGGCCAGGATGGATCCAACGATGTGGAGCTGGAAGGGAGCCAGTGATGCTGACGCAGAGGCTGGGATGGAGCCGACGACGCAGAGGCCGCGATGGAGACAACGATGCAGAGGCCAGGAACGAGACAACAATTCAAAGGCTGGGATGGAGACAACGGTTCAGAGGCCGGGATGGATCCGACGATGGGGAGGCCTGGATGGAGATGGTGACAGAGGCTGAGATGGAGACAACGATTGTGTCAGTACACTCGTGATTTCTTTATTTTCCAAGATATTCCAAATTGTTGAAAATGCCATTCCCACATTTCCAATGATAATGCTGTGGTGCTCATTAATTATTCCGGTTTATCAGTTTCCAAATGGCTGATGGCCAGTTCTCTGGTCTTCGTGTTGGTTTATGCCGATGATGCAGAGACGTGGAGGGAGCCGATGATGCTGAGGCCGGTGTGGATCCGATGACGCAGAGGCCGGGATGGATCCGATGATGCAGAGGCTGGCGTGGATCCGATGACGGAGAGGCTGGCATGGATCCGATGATGGAGAGGCTGGCGTGGATCCGATGACGGAGAGGCTGGCATGGATCCGATGACGTAGAGGCTGGTGTGGATCTGATGATGCTGAGATTGGCGTGGATCCGATGATGCAGAGCCTGGAGTGGATCTGATGATGGGGAGGCCGGGATGGAGACGACGATGCAGAAGCCGCGATGGAGACGACGATGCGGAGGCCGAGATGGAGACGATGATGCAGAGGCTCAGATGGAGACGACGATGCAGAGGCCGAGATGGAGACGACGATGCAGAGGCCGGGCTGGAGATGACGATACTGGAATTACACTCATGTTTTCTTTATTTTCCAAGATATTCCAATTTGTTGAAAATGCCATTCCCACATTCCCAATGATAATGCTGTGGTGCTAATTAATTATTCCGGTTTATCAGTTTCAAAATTGCCGATGGTCAGTTATCTGGTCTTTGTGTTGGTTTTTGCCGACTATGCAGAAACCGGGAGGGAGCCGATGACGCTGAGGCGGGTGTGGATCTGATGACGCAGAGGCCGGGATGGATCCAATGACGCAGAGGCCGGGATGGATCCAATGACGCAGAGGCCAGGATGGATCCGATGATGCAGAGGCTGGCGTGGATCCGATGACGGAGAGGCTGGCGTGGATCCGATGATGGAGAGGCTGGCATGGATCCGATGACGGAGAGGCTGGCGTGGATCCGATGATGGAGAGGCTGGTGTGGATCGGATGAGGCAGCGGTTGGTGTGGATGCGATGATGCACCAGCTGGCGTGGATCCAATGATGGAGAGTCTGGCGTGGATCCGATGACGGAGAGGCTGGCGTGGATCCGATGATGCAGAGGCTGGCGTGGATCTGATGATCGGGAGGCCGGGATGGAGACGACGATGCAGAAGCCGGGATGGAGACGACGAAGCAGAGGCCGAAATGGAGACGACGATGCAGAGGCCGAGATGGAGACAATGATGGAGAGGCCGAGATTGAGACGACGATGCAAAGGCCGGGCTGGAGATGATTATACTGGAAGTTCACTCGTAGTTTCTTTATTTTCCAAGATATTCCCAATTGATGTGCATGCCATTCCCACATTCCCAATGATAATGCTGTGGTGCTAGTTAATTATTCTGGTTTATCAGTTTCAAAATTGCTGATGGTCAGTTCTCTGGTCTTCGTGTTGGTTTTTGCCGACGATGCAGAGACCGAGAGGGAGCCGATGACGCAGAGGCAGGGATGGATCCGATGACGCAGAGGCTGGCATGGATCCGATGACGCAGAGGCCAGGATGGATCCGATGATGTAGAGGCTGGCATGGATCCGATGACGGAGAGGCTGGCCTGGATCCGATGACGGAGAGGCTGGCGTGGACCCGATGATGGAGAGGCTGGTGTGGATCTGATGATGCAGAGACTAGCGTGGATCCGATGACGGAGAGGCTGGAGTGGATCCAATGAGGCAGAGGTTGGCGTGGATGCGACGATGCAGCAGCTGGCGTGGATCCGATGATGGGGAGGCCGGGATGGAGACGACGATGCAGAGGTCGGGATGGAGAGGGCGATGCAGAGGTCGGGATGGAGACAACGATGCAGAGGCCGGGATGGAGAGGACGATGCAGAGGCCAGGATGGATCCAACGATGTGGAGGCTGCAAGGGAGCCAATGATGCTGACGCAGAGGCTGGGATGGAGCCGACGACGCAGCGGCCGCGATGGAGACAACAATTCAGAGGCCGGGATGGAGACAACGATTCAGAGGCCGGGATGGATCCGACGATGGGGAGGCCAGGATGGAGATGGTGACACAGAGGCTGAGATGGAGACAACGATTGTGTAAGTACACTCGTGGTTTCTTTATTTTCCAAGATATTCCAAATTGTTGAAAATGCCATTCCCACATTTCCAATGATAATGCTGTGGTGCTCATTAATTATTCCGGTTTATCAGTTTCCAAATTGCTGATGGCCAGTTCTCTGGTCTTCGTGTTTGTTTATGCCGATTGCCGATGATGCAGAGACGTGGAGGGAGCCAATGATGCTGAGGCCGGTGTGGATCCGATGATGCAGAGGCCGGGATGGATCCGATCACGGAGACGCTGGCGTGGATCCGATGACGGAGAGGCTGGCGTGGATCCGATGATGGAGAGGCTGGTGTGGATCGGATGAGGCAGAGGTTGGTGTGGATGCGATGATGCACCAGCTGGTGTGGATCCAATGACGGAGAGGCTGGCGTGGATCCGATGGTGCAGAGGCTGGCGTGGATCCGATGACGGAGAGGCTGGCGTGGATCCGATGATGCAGAGGCTGGCATGGATCCAATGATGCAGAGGCTGGCGTGGATCTGATGATGGGGAGGCCGGGATGGAGACGACGATGCAGAAGCCGGGATGGAGACGACGAAGCAGAGGCCGAAATGGAGACGACGATGCAGAGGCCGAGATGGAGACGATGATGCAGAGTCCGAGATTGAGACGACGATGCAGAGGCCGGGCTGGAGATGACGATACTGGAATTACACTCATGGTTTCTTTATTTTCCAAGATATTCCAAATTGTTGTATATGCCATTCCCACATTCCCAATGATAATGCAGTGGTGCTAATTAATTATTCCGGTTTATCAGTTTCCATATTGCTGATGGTCAGTTCTCTGGTCTTCGTGTTGGTTTTGCCGACTATGCAGAGACCGGGAGGGAGCCGATGACGCTGAGGCGGGTGTGGATCTGATTACGCAGAGGCCGGGATGGATCCAATGACGCAGAGACCAGGATGGATCCGATGATGCAGAGGCTGGCGTGGATCCGATGACGGAGAGGCGGGCCTGGATCCGATGACGGAGAGGCTGGCGTGGATCCGATGATGGAGAGGCTGGTGTGGATCTGATGATGCAGAGGCTCGCGTGGATCCGATGACAGAGAGGCTGGCGTGGATGCGATGATGGAAAGGCTGGGGTGGATCTGATGACGGGGAGGCCGGGATGGAGACGACGATGCAGAGGCCGGGATGGAGAGGACGATGCAGAGGCCGCGATGGAGACGACAATGCAGAGGCCGGGACGGAGAGGACGATGCAGAGGCTGGGGTGGAGATGATGACACTGGAAGTTCACTCGTAGTTTCTTTATTTTCCAAGATATTCCCAATTGATGTGGATGCCATTCCCACCTTCCCAATGATAATGCTGTGGTGCTAGTTAATTATTCTGGTTTATCAGTTTCAAAATTGCTGATGGTCAGTTCTCTGGTCTTCGTGTTAGTTTTTGCCGACGATGCAGAGACCGGGAGGGAGCCGATGACGCTGAGGCCGGTGTGTATCTGATGAAGCAGAGGCCAGGATGGATTCGATGACGCAGAGGCCAGGATGGATCCGATGATGCAGAGGCTGGCGTGGATCCGATGACGGAGAGGCTGGCGTGGATCCGATGACGGAGAGGCTGGCGTGGATCCGATGACGGAGAGGCTGGCGTGGATCCGATGATGCAGAGGCTGGCGTGGGTCTGATGATGGGGAGGCCAAGATGGAGACGATGATGCAGAGGCCGAGATGGAGTCGACGATGCATAGGCCGGGCTGGAAATGACGATGCGGAGGCCGAGATGGAGACGATGATGCAGAGGCTCAGATGGAGACGACGATGCAGAGGCCGAGATGGAGACGACGATGCAGAGGCCGAGATGGAGACGACGATGCAGAGGCCGAGATGGAGACGACGATGCAGAGGCCGGGCTGGAGATGACGATACTGGAATTACACTCGTGTTTTCTTTATTTTCCAAGATATTCCAATTTGTTGAAAATGCCATTCCCACATTCCCAATGATAATGCTGTGGTGCTAATTAATTATTCCGGTTTATCAGTTTCAAAATTGCCGATGGTCAGTTATCTGGTCTTCGTGTTGGTTTTTGCCGACTATGCAGAAACCGGGAGGGAGCCGATGACGCTGAGGCGGGTGTGGATCTGATGACGCAGAGGCCGGGATGGATCCAATGACGCAGAGGCCAGGATGGATCCGATGACGCAGAGGCTGGCGTGGATCCGATGACGGAGAGGCTGGCGTGGATCCGATGACGGAGAGGCTGGCGTGGATTCGATGACGGAGAGGCTGGCATGGATCCGATGATGGAGAGGCTGGTGTGGATCTGATGATGCAGAGGCTAGCGTGGATCCGATGATGGAGAGACTGGAGTGGATCCAATGAGCAGAGGTTGGCGTGGATACGATGATGCACCAGCTGGCGTGGATCCGATGACAGAGAGGCTGGCGTGGATGCGATGATCGAAAGGCTGGGGTGGATCTGATGACGGGGAGGCCGGGATGGAGACGACGATGCAGAGGCCGAGATGGAGAGGACGATGCAGAGGCCAAGATGGAGAGGACGATGCAGAGGCCGCGATGGAGACGACAATGCCGAGGCCGGGATGGAGATGATGACACTGGGAGTCCACTCGTAGTTTCTTTATTTTCCAAGATATTCCAAATTGTTGTATATGCCATTCCCACATCCCAATGATAATGCTGTGGTGCTCATTAATTATTCCGGTTTATCAGTTTCCAAATTGCTGATGGCCAGTTCTCTGGTCTTCTTGTTGGTTTATGCCGATGATGCAGAGACGTGGAGGGAGCCGATGATGCTGAGGCCGGTGTGGATCCGATGACGCAGAGGCCGGGATGGATCCGACAACGCAGAGGCCACGATGGAGACAACGATGCAGAGGCCAGGATGGAGACAACAATTCAGAGGCCGGGATGGAGACAACGATTCAGAGGCCGGGATGGATCCGACGATGGGGAGGCCAGGATGGAGATGGTGACACAGAGGCTGAGATGGAGACAACGATTGTGTAAGTACACTCGTGATTTCTTTATTTTCCAAGATATTCCAAATTGTTGAAAATGCCATTCCCACATTTCCAATGATAATGCTGTGGTGCTCATTAATTATTCCGGTTTATCAGTTTCCAAATGGCTGATGGCCAGTTCTCTGGTCTTCGTGTTGGTTTATGCCGATGATGCAGAGACGTGGAGGGAGCCGATGATGCTGAGGCCGGTGTGGATCCGATGACGCAGAGGCCGGGATGGATTCGATGACGCAGAGGCCAGGATGGATCCGATGACGCAGAGGCTGGCGTGGATCCGATGACGGAGAGGCTGGCATGGATCCGATGATGGAGAGGCTGGCGTGGATCCGATGACGGAGAGGCTGGCGTGGATCCGATGACGGAGAGGCTGGTGTGGATCTGATGATGCTGAGATTGGCGTGGATCCGATGACGCAGAGCCTGGAGTGGATCTGATGATGGGGAGGCCGGGATGGAGACGACGATGCAGAAGCCGGGATGGAGACGACGATGCGGAGGCCGAGATGGAGACGATGATGCAGAGGCTCAGATGGAGACGACGATGCAGAGCCGAGATGGAGACGACGATGCAGAGGCCGGGCTGGAGATGACGATACTGGAATTACACTCATGTTTTCTTTATTTTCCAAGATATTCCAATTTGTTGAAAATGCCATTCCCACATTCCCAATGATAATGCTGTGGTGCTAATTAATTATTCCGGTTTATCAGTTTCAAAATTGCCGATGGTCAGTTATCTGGTCTTCGTGTTGGTTTTTGCCGACTATGCAGAAACCGGGAGGGAGCCGATGACGCTGAGGCGGGTGTGGATCTGATGACGCAGAGGCCGGGATGGATACAATGACGCAGAGGCCGGGATGGATCCGATGATGCAGAGGCTGGCGTGGATCCGATGACGGAGAGGCTGGCGTGGATCCGATGACGGAGAGGCTGGCGTGGATCCGATGACGGAGAGGCTGGGGTGGATCCGATGACGGAGAGGCTGGCGTGGATCCGATGATGGAGAGGCTGGTGTGGATCAGATGAGGCAGAGGTTGGTGTGGATGCGATGATGCACCAGCTGGCGTGGATCCAATGACGGAGAGTCTGGCGTGGATCCGATGACGGAGAGGCTGGCGTGGATCCGATGATGCAGAGGCTGGCATGGATCCAATGATGCAGAGGCTGGCGTGGATCTGATGATCGGGAGGCCGGGATGGAGACGACGACGATGCAGAAGCCGGGATGGAGACGACGAAGCAGTGGCCGAAATGGAGACGACGATGCAGAGGCCGAGATGGAGACAATGATGGAGAGGCCGAGATTGAGACGACGATGCAGAGGCCGGGCTGGAGATGATTATACTGGAAGTTCACTCGTAGTTTCTTTATTTTCCAAGATATTCCCAATTGATGTGGATGCCATTCCCACATTCCCAATGATAATGCTGTGGTGCTAGTTAATTATTCTGGTTTATCAGTTTCAAAATTGCTGCTGGTCAGTTCTCTGGTCTTCGTGTTGGTTTTTGCCGACGATGCAGAGACCGAGAGGGAGCCGATGACGCAGAGGCAGGGATGGATCCGATGATGCAGAGGCTGGCATGGATCCGATGACGCAGAGACCAGGATGGATCCGATGATGTAGAGGCTGGAATGGATCCGATGACGGAGAGGCTGGCGTGGATCCGATGATGGAGAGGCTGGTGTGGATCTGATGATGCAGAGACTAGCGTGGATACGATGATGGAAAGGCTGGCGTGGATCTGATGATGGGGAGGCCGGGATGGAGACGACGATGCAGAGGCCGGGATGGAGAGGGCGATGCAGAGGTCGGGATGGAGACAACGATGCAGAGGCCGGGATGGAGAGGACGATGCAGAGGCCGGGATGGAGATGACGATACTGGAATTGCACTCATGGTTTCTTTATTTTCCAAGATATTCCAAATTGTTGAAAATGCCATTCCCACATTCCCAATGATAATGCTGTGGTGCTAATTAATTATTCCGGTTTATCAGTTTCAAAATTGCTGATGGCCAGTTCTCTGTTCTTCGTGTTGGTTTATGCCGATGATGCAGAGACCGAGAGAGAGCCGATGACGCTGAGGCCGGTGTGGATGTGACGATGCAGAGGCCAGGATGGATCTAACGATGTTGAGGCTGGAAGGGAGCCAATGATGCCGACGCAGAGGCTGGGATGGAGCCGACGACGCAGCGGCCGCGATGGAGGCAACGATGCAGAGGCCGGGGTGGAGACCACGATGCAGAGGCCGGGATAGAGACGACGATGCAGAGGCCGGGATGGAGATGATGATACTGGAAGTTCACTCGTAGTTTCTTTATTTTCCAAGATATTCCCAATTGATGTGGATGCCATTCCCACCTTCCCAATGATAATGCTGTGGTGCTAGTTAATTATTCCGGTTTATCAGTTTCAAAATTGCTGATGGTCAGTTCTCTGGTCTTCGTGTTGGTTTTTGCCGACGATGCAGAGACCGGGAGGGAGCCGATGACGCTGAGGCCGGTGTGGATCTGATGACGCAGAGGCCGGGATGGATTCGATGACGCAGAGGCCAGGATGGATCCGATGATGCAGAGGCTGGCGTGGATCCGATGACGGAGAGGCTGGCGTGGATCCGATGACGGAGAGGCTGGCGTGGATCCGATGACGGAGAGGCTGGCGTGGATCCGATGACGGAGAGGCTGGCGTGGATCCGATGATGGAGAGGCTGGCTTGGATCCGATGACGGAGAGGCTGGTGTGGATGTGACGATGCAGAGGCCAGGATGGATCCAACGATGTGGAGGCTGCAAGGGAGCCAATGATGCTGACGCAGAGGCTGGGATGGAGCCGACGACGCAGCGGCCGCGATGGAGACAACAATTCAGAGGCCGGGATGGAGACAACGATTCAGAGGCCGGGATGGATCCGACGATGGGGAGGCCAGGATGGAGATGGTGACACAGAGGCTGAGATGGAGACAACGATTGTGTAAGTACACTCGTGGTTTCTTTATTTTCCAAGATATTCCAAATTGTTGAAAATGCCATTCCCACATTTCCAATGATAATGCTGTGGTGCTCATTAATTATTCCGGTTTATCAGTTTCCAAATTGCTGATGGCCAGTTCTCTGGTCTTCTTGTTGGTTTATGCCGATGATGCAGAGACGTGGAGGGAGCCGATGATGCTGAGGCCGGTGTGGATCCGATGACGCAGAGGCCGGGATGGATCCGATGACGCAGAGGCCAGGATGGATCCGATGACGCAGAAGCCAGGATGGATCCGATGACGCAGAGGCAGGGATGGATCCGATGACGCAGAGGCTGGCATGGATCCGATGACGGAGAGGCTGGTGTGGATCGGATGAGGCAGAGGTTGGTGTGGATGCGATGATGCACCAGCTGGCGTGGATCCAATGACGGAGAGTCTGGCGTGGATCCGATGACGGAGAGGCTGGCGTGGATCCGATGACGGAGAGGCTGGCGTGGATCCGATGATGGAGAGGCTGGTGTGGATCGGATGAGGCAGAGGTTGGTGTGGATGCGATGATGCACCAGCTGGCGTGGATCCAATGATGGAGAGTCTGGCGTGGATCCGATGACGGAGAGGCTGGCGTGGATCCGATGATGCAGAGGCTGGCATGGATCCAATGATGCAGAGGCTGGTGTGGATCTGATGATCGGGAGGCCGGGATGGAGACGACGATGCAGAAGCCGGGATGGAGACGACGAAGCAGAGGCCGAAATGGAGACGACGATGCATAGGCCGAGATGGAGACAATGATGGAGAGGCCAAGATTGAGATGACGATGCAGAGGCCGGGCTGGAGATGATGATACTGGAATTACACTCATGGTTTCTTTATTTTCCAAGATATTCCAAATTGTTGGATATGCCATTCCCACATTCCCAATGAAAATGCTGTGGTGCTCATTAATTATTCCGGTTTATCAGTTTCCAAATTGCTGATGGCCAGTTCTCTGGTCTTCGTGTTGGTTTATGCCGATGATGCAGAGACGTGGAGGGAGCCAATGATGCTGAGGCCGGTGTGGATCCGATGACGCAGAGGCCAGGATGGATCCGATGACGCAGAGGCCGGGATGGATCCGATGACGCAGAGGCCGGGATGGATCCGATGACGCAGAGGCCGGGATGGATCCGATGACGCAGAGGCCGGGATGGATCCGATGACGCAGAGGCCGGGATGGATCCGATGACGCAGAGGCCGGGATGGATCCGATGACGCAGAGGCTGGCGTGGATCCGATGACGGAGAGGCTGGCGTGGATCTGATGAGGGAGAGGCTGGCGTGGATCCGATGACGGAGAGGCTGGCGTGGATCCGATGACGGAGAGGCTGGCGTGGATCCGATGACGGAGAGGCTGGCGTGGATCCGATGACGGAGAGGCTGGCGTGGATCCGATGACGGAGAGGCTGGCGTGGATCCGATGACGGAGAGGCTGGCGTGGATCCGATGACGGAGAGGCTGGCGTGGATCCGATGACGGAGAGGCTGGCGTGGATCCGATGACGGAGAGGCTGGCGTGGATCCGATGACGGAGAGGCTGGCGTGGATCCGATGACGGAGAGGCTGGCGTGGATCCGATGACGGAGAGGCTGGCGTGGATCCGATGACGGAGAGGCTGGCGTGGATCCGATGACGGAGAGGCTGGCGTGGATCCGATGACGGAGAGGCTGGCGTGGATCCGATGACGGAGAGGCTGGTGTGGATCGGATGAGGCAGAGGTTGGTGTGGATGCGATGATGCACCAGCTGGCGTGGATCCAATGATGGAGAGTCTGGCGTGGATCCGATGACGGAGAGGCTGGCGTGGATCCGATGATGCAGAGGCTGGCATGGATCCAATGATGCAGAGGCTGGCGTGGATCTGATGATGGGGAGGCTGGGATGGAGACGACGAAGCAGAGGCCGAAATGGAGACGACGATGCAGAGGCCGAAATGGAGACGACGATGCAGAGGCCGAGATGGAGACGATGATGCAGCGGCCGAGATTGAGACGACGATGCAGAGGCCGGGCTGGAGATGACGATTCTAGAATTACACTCATCGTTTCTTTATTTTCCAAGATATTCCAAATTGTTGTATATGCCATTCTCACATTCCCAATGATAATGCTGTGGTGCTAATTAATTATTCCGGTTTATCAGTTTCCATATTGCTGATGGTCAGTTCTCTGATTTTCGTGTTGGTTTTTGCCGACGATGCAGAGACCGGGAGGGAGCCGATGACGCAGAGGCCGGTGTGGATCTGATGACGCAGAGGCCAGGATGGAGTCGATGACGCAGAGGCCAGGATGGAGTCGATGACGCAGAGGCCAGGATGGAGTCGATGACGCAGAGGCCAGGATGGATCCGATGACGCAGAGGCTGGCGTGGATCCGATGACAGAGAGGCTGGCATGGATCCGATGACGGAGAGGCTGGCGTGGATCCGATGACGGAGAGGCTGGTGTGGATCCGATGATGCAGAGGCTGGCATGGATCCAATGATGCAGAGGCTGGCGTGGATCTGATGATGGGGAGGTCGGGATGGAAAGCGACGATGCGGAGGCCAAGATGGAGACGACGATGCAGAAGCCGAGATGGAGACGACGATGCAGAGGCCGAGATGGAGTCGACGATGCATAGGCCGGGCTGGAGATGACGATACTGGAATTACACTCATGGTTTCTATATTTTCCAAGATATTCCAAATTGTTGGATATGCCATTCCCACATTCCCAATGATAATGCTGTGGTGCTAGTTAATTATTCCGGTTTATCAGTTTCAAAATTGCTGATGGTCAGTTCTCTGGTCTTCGTGTTGGTTTTTGCCGATGATGCAGAGACCGGAAGGGAGCCGATGACACTGAGGCCGGTGTGGATCTGATGACGCAGAGGCCGGGATGGATCCGATGACGCAGAGGCTGGCATGGATCCGATGACGGAGAGGCTGGCGTGCATCCGATGATGGAGAGGCTGGTGTGGATCTGATGATGCAGAGGCTGGCATGGATCCAATGATGCAAAGGCTGGCGTGGATCTGATGATGGGGAGGTCGGGATGGAGACGACGATGCAGAGGCCGAGATGGAGAGGACGATGCAGAGGCCGACATGGAGAGGACGATGCAGAGGCTGCGATGCAGAGGCCAGGATAGAGACGACGATGCAGAGGCCGGGATGGAGATGATGACACTGGAAGTCCACTCGTAGTTTCTTTATTTTCCAAGAAATTCCCAATTGATGTGGATGCCATTCCC
This sequence comes from Myxine glutinosa, assembly GCF_964187855.1. Lineage (NCBI taxonomy): Eukaryota > Metazoa > Chordata > Myxini > Myxiniformes > Myxinidae > Myxine > Myxine glutinosa. The sequence goes on from NC_136261.1 coordinate 295,829,861, forward strand.
ACATCCCAATGATAATGCTGTGGTGCTCATTAATTATTCCGGTTTATCAGTTTCCAAATTGCTGATGGCCAGTTCTCTGGTCTTCTTGTTGGTTTATGCCGATGATGCAGAGACGTGGAGGGAGCCGATGATGCTGAGGCCGGTGTGGATCCGATGACGCAGAGGCCGGGATGGATCCGATGACGCAGAGGCCAGGATGGATCCGATGACGCAAAGGCCAGGATGGATCCGATGACGCAGAGGCAGGGATGGATCCGATGACGCAGAGGCTGGCATGGATCCGATGACGGAGAGGCTGGTGTGGATGTGACGATGCAGAGGCCAGGATGGATTCAACGATGTGGAGGCTGGAAGGGAGCCAATGATGCTGACGCAGAGGCTGGGATGGAGCCGACGACGCAGCGGCCGCGATGGAGACAACGATGCAGAGGCCAGGATGGAGACAACCATTCAGAGGCCGGGATGGAGACAACAATTCAGAGGCCGGGATGGAGACAACGATTCAGATGCCGGGATGGATCCGACGATGGGGAGGCCAGGATGGAGATGGTGACAGAGGCTGAGATGGAGACAACGATTGTGTAAGTACACTCGTGGTTTCTTTATTTTCCAAGATATTCCAAATTGTTGAAAATGCCATTCCCACATTTCCAATGATAATGCTGTGGTGCTCATTAATTATTCCGGTTTATCAGTTTCCAAATTGCTGATGGCCAGTTCTCTGGTCTTCGTGTTGGTTTATGCCGATGATGCAGAGACGTGGAGGGAGCCAATGATGCTGAGGCCGGTGTGGATCCGATGACGCAGAGGCCGGGATGGATCCGATGACGCAGAGGCCGGGATGGATCCGATGACGCAGAGGCCGGGATGGATCCGATGACGCAGAGGCCGGGATGGATCCGATGACGCAGAGGCCGGGATGGATCCGATGACGCAGAGGCCGGGATGGATCCGATGACGCAGAGGCTGGCATGGATCCGATGACGGAGAGGCTGGTGTGGATCTGATGATGCTGAGGTTGGCGTGAATCCGATGATGGAGAGGCTGGAGTGGATCTGATGATGGGGAGGCCGGGATGGCTCCGATGATGGAGAGGCTGGCGTGGATCCGATGCCGGAGAGGCTGGTGTGGATCTGATGATGGGGAGGCCGGGATGGATCCGATGACGCAGAGGCTGGCGTGGATCCGATGACGGAGAGGCTGGTGTGGATCTGATGATGCTGAGGTTGGCATGGATCCGATGACGGAGAGGCTGGAGTGGATCTGATGATGGGGATGCCGGGATGGATCCGATGATGGAGAGGCTGGCGTGGATCCGATGATGGAGAGGCTGGTGTGGATCTGATGATGCAGAGGCTGGCGTGGATCTGATGATGGGGAGGTCGGGATGGAGACGACGATGCGGACGCCGAGATGGAGAGGACGATGCAGAGGCCGCGATGGAGATGACAATGCAGAGGCCGGGACGGAGACGACGATGCAGAGGCCGGGATGGAGACGGCGATGCAGAGGCCAGGTTAGAGACCGCGATGCAGAGGCCGGGATGGAGATGATGATACTGGAAGTTCACTCGTAGTTTCTTTATTTTCCAAGATATTCCCAATTGATATGGATGCCATTCCCACATTCCCAATGATAATGCTGTGGTGCTAGTTAATTATTCTGGTTTATCAGTTTCAAAATTGCTGAAGGTCAGTTCTCTGGTCTTCGTGTTGGTTTTTGCCGACGATGCAGAGACCGGGAGGGAGCCGATGACGCTGAGGCTGGTGTGGATCTGATGACGCAGAGGCCGGGATGGATCCAACGATGTGGAGGCTGGAAGGGAGCCAATGATGCTGACGCAGCGGCCGCGATGGAGACAACGATGCAGAGGCCAGGATGGAGACAACCATTCAGAGGCCGGGATGGAGACAACGATTCAGAGGCCGGGATGGATCCGACGATGGGGAGGCCAGGATGGAGATGGTGACACAGAGGCTGAGATGGAGACAACGATTGTGTAAGTACACTCGTGGTTTCTTTATTTTCCAAGATATTCCAAATTGTTGAAAATGCCATTCCCACATTTCCAATGATAATGCTGTGGTGCTCATTAATTATTCCGGTTTATCAGTTTCCAAATTGCTGATGGCCAGTTCTCTTGTCTTCGTGTTGGTTTATGCCGATGATGCAGAGACGTGGAGGGAGCCGATGATGCTGAGGCCGGTGTGGATCCGATGACGCAGAGGCCGGTGTGGATCCGATGACGCAGAGGCCGGGATGGATCCGATGACGCAGAGGCCGGGATGGATCCGATGACGCAGAGGCCGGGATGGATCCGATGACGCAGAGGCCGGGATGGATCCGATGACGCAGAGGCCGGGATGGATCCGACGATGGGGAGGCCAGGATGGAGATGGTGACACAGAGGCTGAGATGGAGACAACGATTGTGTAAGTACACTCGTGGTTTCTTTATTTTCCAAGATATTCCAAATTGTTGAAAATGCCATTCCCACATTTCCAATTATAATGCTGTGGTGCTCATTAATTATTCCGGTTTATCAGTTTCCAAATGGCTGATGGCCAGTTCTCTGGTCTTCGTGTTGGTTTATGCCGATGATGCAGAGACGTGGAGGGAGCCGATAATGCTGAGGCTGGTGTGGATCTGATGATGCTGAGGTTGGCGTGGATCCGATGACGCAGAGGCTGGAGTGGATCCGATGACGGACAGGCTGGTGTGGATCTGATGATGCTGAGATTGGCGTGGATCCGATGACGCAGAGGCTGGAGTGGATCTGATGATGGGGAGGCCGGGATGGAGACGACGATGCAGAAGCCAGGATGGAGACGACGATGCGGAGGCCGAGATGGAGACGATGATGCAGAGGCTCAGATGGAGACGACGATGCAGAGGCCGAGATGGAGACGACGATGCAGAGGCCGGGCTGGAGATAACGATACTGGAATTACACTCATGTTTTCTTTATTTTCCAAGATATTCCAAATTGTTGAAAATGCCATTCCCACATTCCCAATGATAATGCTGTGGTGCTAATTAATTATTCCTGTTTATCAGTTTCAAAATTGCCGATGGTCAGTTATCTGGTCTTCGTGTTGGTTTTTGCCGACTATGCAGAAACCGGGAGGGAGCCGATGACGCTGAGGCGGGTGTGGATCTGATGACGCAGAGGCCAGGATGGATCCGATGACACAGAGGCTGGCGTGGATCCAATGACGGAGAGGCTGGCGTGGATCCGATGACGGAGAGGCTGGCGTGGATCCGATGATGGAGAGGCTGGTGTGGATCTGATGATGCAGAGGCTGGCGTGGATCTGATGATGGGGAGGTCGGGATGGAGACGACGATGCGGAGCCCGAGATGGAGAGGACGATGCAAAGGCCGCGATGGAGACGACAATGCAGAGGCCGGGATGGAGACGACGATGCAGAGGCCGGGGTGGAGACGGCGATGCAGAGGCCAGCATAGAGACCACGATGCAGAGGCCGGGATGGAGATGATGATACTGGAAGTTCACTTGTAGTTTCTTTATTTTCCAAGATATTCCCAATTGATCTGGATGCCATTCCCACATTCCCAATGATAATGCTGTGGTGCTAGTTAATTATTCTGGTTTATCAGTTTCAAAATTGCTGATGGTCAGTTCTCTGGTCTTCGTGTTGGTTTTTGCCGACGATGCAGAGACCGGGGGAGAGCCGATGACGCTGAGGCCGGTGTGGATGTGACGACGCAGAGGCCGGGATGGATCCAACGATGTGGAGGCTGGAAGGGAGCCAATGATGCAGACGCAGAGGCTGGGATGGAGCCGACAACGCAGAGGCCACGATGGAGACAACGATGCAGAGGCCAGGATGGAGACAACAATTCAGAGGCCGGGATGGAGACAACGATTCAGAGGCCGGGATGGATCCGACGATGGGGAGGCCAGGATGGAGATGGTGACACAGAGGCTGAGATGGAGACAACGATTGTGTAAGTACACTCGTGATTTCTTTATTTTCCAAGATATTCCAAATTGTTGAAAATGCCATTCCCACATTTCCAATGATAATGCTGTGGTGCTCATTAATTAATCCGGTTTATCAGTTTCCCAGGGGTCCCAGCCCTCCTATTTTTCCTATTTATTCCTACTTTTTAATAGGATCCTATAAATCTCCTATTTTTTGGTGGAAATTCCTATTTTTCCTATTTTTTAACCCTCAATGTTCCAAAATTTAAATTGATATATTAATTAGTAGAATTTCTGTATCTAAGCGTCAGAACAGACATTCCTATACCAATCGTCAGCCATGGAATTGCTTTCTGGGTCCATAATCGCAAGACAAATTTCCAAAACGACTTTAAGCTCAAATCCCCGAAGAACATATGTCTCTTTGTCTTTTTCTCGAAAACCGTTTGTTCGATCGATTTCACAAGTGGTGAGTGCATTTTTGAGGACTCAACAAAGTGCAGTGTTGAGGAAAAATTGAGTATGCAGTGATGACGTCACAAATAAATACTGTACGAAGTGGAGGCATGTCGTTTACACCATGGTGTAAAGTACGTGTTGTTATTGATCTCGACTGGAAATGATATGTATATCTTATGTATATTATGTTATTGTTATTTTTGACTTTGTCCTAATATTAAGTATATCCTTCCAAACAATTGTTTTACCTTTATGATTCGTGCTTCATGCTATTCAGTAACAGAATTATAAAAGATAAAATGAGATGAAAATAATATAACTATGTTTATCACGCATTTCTCTTGGATTATCTCATATACTTTGTGAAGAATGACTGAATGATACCTTGACCATTATCATTGTCCTTTGTCTTATTTCAAAAGTTCAGCTGAGCTCAATTTTTAAGGTTTGTACTTTACTTAGAGTAACAAAACCAACTGTGAACTTTGCGGTTATTCAGTTATTACTAACAACCTTTCCCTAAAGATTCTACCTGAAATTGAACTTTTCTACTAATTTGCTAAACATTGACATTTGATACTACATGTTTAACTCAATCTTTCGCTTATTACAATGAGATTGTATTTTGCCTAAAACTAATAGTATTTGGCAAAGAACTAATTCAATCGACAATTCACACATTTCATCATTTAATTGCAGATAATAAAGAAGGACCACGACACAAAATAGGGATTACAACTTAATTCTGTATACTTTCGTGTGGTAGTTGCATATTCAGCTTTTAACAAAATTACAGTAGAATTAAAATTTACATACGCAATGCTGCACAATAGGTAATGCAAGCAATGTAGGACAATAAAAAAACAAACAAACAAAAAACAATAAAGACTGTTAAAGTCTTGTTGTTTCATAATCTGCTGAAGATAGTACAACAACAATACCAAAGATACATAATTGAATTGTCATCGCTTAGCTTGAACTCAGATTAGTGTTCAAGCTATTCAGCAGTGGAGAAAATGCAATTATCGGGTGGTAAACATGTTAGGACATGTTATTTATCATCTTTCTTGTTTCAGGTATAATCTTCAGACCGGTAAGAAATTTGTTGATTTGCCTTTAAATTACTTTGTTTGTTCTCATTATTTTACTAACTTATGTTTCAGTTTTGAAAAAAAAAACTGTTTGGTTCACAGTTCTTTCCACTTCATGCGTTAACAGGTTAGGATTTTCTATGCTAATTCATTTAATCTTATCTCATATTTGTTTTCTTTTTGACAGGTATACTCCCAGCAGTATAATGCCTGGTGGGAGAACTAAATTTAACCCAGAGTGGTTGAAAAGTGGACATGGATGTAGGCTTTCTGACTGGTGTCAGCCTAGCAAGTCCTCAGTGTTCTCAGCTTACTGCTCGTTGTGCCATTCGGAAGTGAGGTGTGACAATCAGGGTGTGAAACAACTGACACAACATGCCCAAAACAAAGGGCACCTGAAGCGTGCGAAGGAACTGCTGGGTGGGTCACAGACGTTGCTGACATTCGTTCAACCATCAACTTCATCTGCTTCAGCATCAGGGTCAGCTTCTACAGATGAGCCAAGTCGTGCAGCTTTAGTCTGTATGTCCAAAAAAGACGCTATTACAAAAGCAGAACTTCTATGGACATTGAAAATTGTTCGTTCGAATCTGAGCTACTCTTCCTGTGACGGTTTGAAGGATCTTCTGCAGGCAATGTTTCCTGGTGTTATCCCGGATGGTTTCTCAATGAGCTCATCGAAAGTTTCATATCTCATTAGCGAAGCCACAGGTCCTTATTTTCAGGACATGATAGTCACTGATGTTAAGAATTCAGCTTCTGGCTTCAGCCTCATGTATGATGAAACCACCAATAAACAGAACTTGAAGCAACTAGAAATCCGTGTATGGTATTGGTCTGATGCCGAGGAACAGATATTAGTATTTCACCTCAAAACTTACCTCATGGGTCATGCAACTGGAGAAGATTTGTCCAGGAAAATAATCTCTGCCTTGGATGAATCGAAACTGCAGCTTCAGGATATTATCATGCTCGGCAGTGATGGGCCTAATGTGAGCACCACTGTGTGGAGACAGATTGACAAAGCCATTCTCGACAACAGGGGCCCTGGTCTCCTTGATGTAGGGACATGTACTCTCCATACAGTACACAATGCTTTTGCCAAAGGACTTGCAGAGTACTGTGGAAACCTAACTGAGCTTGCAGTGGACATTTTCTACTGGTTCAAAGGCTCTGCTGCTAGATCTGTTGATTTTCAAGACATTCAGCATAAATTGGGTGCTGTTCCAAAAAAGCCTTTGAAGCATGTCGAGTGCAGGTGGTTGACACTGGGACCTGCAGTGGAGCGGCTGATAGAGATCTGGGAATCTCTCAAAGAGTATTTCTTGGTATTTCTTCCAAAGCAGCAGCCAAAGGACATGTTTAAACCCAGGTACAAAATAATCAAAACAGAACTACAGCGACCGGAAATAAAAGCTCAACTGCATTTCCTGAAGTTCTTGGCAGCAACATTTGCAGAGTTCCTCACCTTCTTCCAGTCAGAGCAACCACTTGTGCACATTCTATATGACAAACTCCATGACCTGCTCAAAAAACTGATCAGAAGAATTATGAAGACTCCTTCAGTTGATGCTGTGAAAGACATCTCAAACCTTGATGTTTCCATTGTTGCAAACCAGCTGGAGAATGAATCCATGGGTGTGGGAGAGGATACCCGACGGTGTATCGCTAAGTTGAAAGTCTCTGAGAGGGAAAGGATGTATCTTGGGATGAGGAAGTGCTACCAGGCAGCCATAGTACACCTACAAAAGAAGCTTCCATTGACAAACAAAATCCTGAAGAATGCCAGATGTCTGCAGCCACAAAACAGGACTGCTGCATGGTCTCTTGAATCAGCCAAGAGCCTATCCAGACAGCTGAAGAGGAATATTGACAGTGACAGCATTGCAGATGAATGGAAGGTGTACCAAGAGGAAGCCATTCCTACTGACTGGTCCCAGGAAACACAGGAGAATGAAGAAGAAGTCTGCATGAAGAGAGTGGACAGTTACTGGGGAAAAGTGTTGGCTTTAAAAGGCTGTACGGGAAACTGTAAATTCCCCCAAGTGAGACAAATGATAAGGATTGTCCTTGCACTGTCTCACGGAAACAGTGACATGGAACGTGCGTTCTCAATCAGTGGGAAAAGTGTCACCAAGGAGAGAGTTAGTCTGAGCGAGGCATCAATCAATGGTCTCCGTGCAACAATGGATGGCATGAGATTGTATGGTGACCGGCCCGAAATGGTCTTCGGAAATGGTGGCTGCCAAAAAGAAGAAGTCATAGTCACAAAGGGACTCCTCTCGTTAGGACGTTCTGCTCACATGCACTATATGCAGAGACTTGAAGAAGAACGAAAAGCCAAGGAAGATGAACAGAAAGCCAGGGAGAAAACCAGGCAAGAGAAAGAAGAAAGAGAGAGAACAGCTAAGATTGCTGTAGAGAAGGCAGCGGAGCTGTCTCGTAAGAGCGAGGACTTGAAGAAAACAGAGAAATCTCTGGCAGCAAAAGAGTCATCTCAGCAGATGTCACTGACTGTTAGCAACAGTCTGCTTGATCAAGCAAATAAAAAGCTTAAGGTGGCGCTTAAGAAAGGTGACATGACTGAAATTGCAGTAGCTCAGGCCATGCTTGAGTCTGCTCAGAAAAAGATTCAAGAGACACAGACTCGTATGGTGGAAACCAGGGAGGCGCAGAGAAAAGTGGAGAAGAAAAAGCAGACTTTGATAGAGTCCATGGTGGCTGCCAAAAAGAAGAAGTCATAGTTTTTGTTGTCGATGTTAAGACGGGTGGGCCCAAGTTCATTGGGGGTGTGTCCATGCCCATACATGTACATGTATTTGCATAAATCTTGCAGCAATAAAGCTACCGATGTTGTTCCAATGCTGAAATCTGTGCTATTACTTCCTAGTTTTTTCCTATTAAACTCCTATTTTTTGTGATCAGAATTCCTATTTTTCCTATTATTTTGTCAATCAAAGTGGCTGGGACCCCTGGTTTCCAAATGGCTGATGGCCAGTTCTCTGGTCTTCGTGTTGGTTTATGCCGATGATGCAGAGACGTGGAGGGAGCCGATGATGCTGAGGCCGGTGTGGATCCGATGACGCAGAGGCCGGGATGGATTCGATGACGCAGAGGCCAGGATGGATCCGATGACGCAGAGGCTGGCGTGGATCCGATGATGGAGAGGCTGGCGTGGATCCGATGACGGAGAGGCTGGCGTGGATCCGATGACGGAGAGGCTGGTGTGGATCTGATGATGCTGAGATTGGCGTGGATCCGATGACGCAGAGCCTGGAGTGGATCTGATGATGGGGAGGCCGGGATGGAGACGACGATGCAGAAGCCGGGATGGAGACGACGATGCGGAGGCCGAGATGGAGACGATGATGCAGAGGCTCAGATGGAGACGACGATGCAGAGGCCGAGATGGAGACGACGATGCAGAGGCCGGGCTGGAGATGACGATACTGGAATTACACTCATGTTTTCTTTATTTTCCAAGATATTCCAATTTGTTGAAAATGCCATTCCCACATTCCCAATGATAATGCTGTGGTGCTAATTAATTATTCCGGTTTATCAGTTTCAAAATTGCCGATGGTCAGTTATCTGGTCTTCGTGTTGGTTTTTGCCGACTATGCAGAAACCGGGAGGGAGCCGATGACGCTGAGGCGGGTGTGGATCTGATGACGCAGAGGCCGGGATGGATCCGATGATGCAGAGGCTGGCGTGGATCCGATGAAGGAGAGGCTGGCGTGGATCCGATGACGGAGAGGCTGGCGTGGATCCGATGACGGAGAGGCTGGGGTGGATCCGATGATGGAGAGGCTGGTGTGGATCGGATGAGGCAGAGGTTGGTGTGGATGCGATGATGCACCAGCTGGCATGGATCCAATGATGGAGAGTCTTGCGTGGATCCGATGATGGAGAGGCTGGCGTGGATCCGATGACGGAGAGGCTGGGGTGGATCCGATGATGGAGAGGCTGGTGTGGATCGGATGAGGCAGAGGTTGGTGTGGATGCGATGATGCACCAGCTGGCGTGGATCCAATGATGGAGAGTCTGGCGTGGATCCGATGACGGAGAGGCTGGCGTGGATCCGATGATGCAGAGGCCGGTGTGGATCCGATGACGCAGAGGCCGGGATGGATTCGATGACGCAGAGGCCAGGATGGATCCGATGACGCAGAGGCTGGCGTGGATCCGATGATGGAGAGGCTGGCGTGGATCCGATGACGGAGAGGCTGGCGTGGATCCGATGACGGAGAGGCTGGCGTGGATCCGATGACGGAGAGGCTGGCGTGGATCCAGTGATGGGGAGGTCGGGATGGAGACGACGATGCAGAGGCTGAGATGGAGACAACGATGCAGAAGCCGGGATGGAGACAGCGATGCAGAGGCCGGGATGGAGATGATGACACTGGAAGTCCACTCGTAGTTTCCTTATTTTCCAAGAAATTCCCAATTGATGTGGATGCCATTCCCACATCCCAATGATAATGCTGTGGTGCTCATTAATTTTTCCGGTTTATCAGTTTCCAAATTGCTGATGGCCAGTTCTCTGGTCTTCGTGTTGGTTTATGCCGATGATGCAGAGACGTGGAGGGAGCCGATGATGCTGAGGCCGGTGTGGATCCGATGACGCAGAGGCCGGTGTGGATCCGATGACGCAGAGGCCGGGATGGATCCGATGACGCAGAGGCCGGGATGGATCCGATGACGCAGAAGCCGGGATGGATCCGATGACGCAGAGGCCGGGATGGATCCGATGACGCAGAGGCCGGGATGGATCCGATGACGCAGAGGCCGGGATGGATCCGATGACGCAGAGGCAGGGATGGATCTGATGATGCTGAGGTTGGCGTGGATCCGATGACGGAGAGGCTGGAGTGGATCTGATGATGGGGAGGCCAGGATGGATCCGATGATGTAGAGGCTGGCGTGGATCCGATGACGCAGAGGCTGGCGTGGATCCGATGACGGAGAGGCCGGTGTGGATCTGATGATGCTGAGGTTGGCGTGGATCCGATGACGGAGAGGCTGGACTGGATCTGATGATGGGGAGGCTGGGATGGATCCGATGATGGGGAGGTAGGGATGGAGACGACGATGCGGAGGCCGAGATGGAGAGGACGATGCAGAGGCCGCGATGGAGACGACAATGCAGAGGCCGGGACGGAGACGACGATGCAGAGGCCGGGATGGAGACGGCGATGCAGAGGCCAAGTTAGCGACCACGATGCAGAGGCCGGGATGGAGATGATGATACTGGAAGTTCACTCGTAGTTTCTTTATTTTCCAAGATATTCCCAATTGATGTGGATGCCATTCCCACATTCCCAATGATAATGCTGTGGTGCTAGTTAATTATTCTGGTTTATCAGTTTCAAAATTGCTGATGGTCAGTTCTCTGGTCTTCGTGTTGGTTTTTGTCGACGATGCAGAGACCGGGAGGGAGCCGATGATGCTGAGGCTGGTGTGGATCTGATGACGCAGAGGCCGGGATGGATCCAACGATGTGGAGGCTGGAAGGGAGCCAATGATGCTGACGCAGAGGCTGGGATGGAGACAACGATGCAGAGGCCAGGATGGAGACAACAATTCAGAGGCCCGGATGGATCCGACGATGGGGAGGCCAGGATGGAGATGGTGACACAGAGGCTGAGATGGAGACAACGATTGTGTAAGTACACTCGTGGTTTCTTTATTTTCCAAGATATTCCAAATTGTTGAAAATGCCATTCCCACATTTCCAATGATAATGCTGTGGTGCTCATTAATTATTCCGGTTTATCAGTTTCCAAATTGCTGATGGCCAGTTCTCTGGTCTTTGTGTTGGTTTATGCCGATGATGCAGAGACGTGGAGGGAGCCAATGATGCTGAGGCCGGTGTGGATCCGATGACGCAGAGGCCGGGATGGATCCGATGACGCAGAGGCCGGGATGGATCCGATGACGGAGAGGCTGGCGTGGATCCGATGAGGGAGAGGCTGGCGTGGATCCGATGACGGAGAGGCTGGCGTAGATCCGATGAGGGAGAGGCTGGCGTAGATCCGATGAGGGAGAGGCTGGCGTGGATCCGATGACGGAGAGGCTGGCGTGGATCCGATGAGGGAGAGGCTGGCGTGGATCCGATGACGGAGAGGCTGGCGTAGATCCGATGAGGGATAGGCTGGCGTGGATCCGATGACGGAGAGGCTGGCGTGGATCCGATGATGGAGAGGCTGGTGTGGATCGGATGAGGCAGAGGTTGGTGTGGATGCGATGATGCACCAGCTGGCGTGGATCCAATGAAGGAGAGTCTGGCGTGGATCCGATGACGGAGAGCCTCGCGTGGATCCGATGACGGAGAGGCTGGCGTGGATCCGATGATGGAGAGGCTGGCGTGGATCCGATGACGGAGAGGCTGGCGTGGATCCGATGATGGAGAGGCTGGTGTGGATCGGATGAGGCAGAGGTTGGTGTGGATGCGATGATGCACCAGCTGGCGTGGATCCAATGATGGAGAGTCTGGCGTGGATCCGATGACGGAGAGGCTGGCGTGGATCCGATGATGCAGAGGCTGGCATGGATCCAATGATGCAGAGGCTGGCGTGGATCTGATGATGGGGAGGCCGGGATGGAGACGACGATGCAGAAGCCGGGATGGAGACGACGAAGCAGAGGCCGAAATGGAGACGACGATGCAGAGGCTGAGATGGAAACGATGATGCAGAGGCCGAGATTGAGACGACGATGCAGAGGCCGGGCTGGAGATGACGATTCTGGAATTACACTCATCGTTTCTTTATTTCCCAAGATATTCCAAATTGTTGTAAATGCCATTCCCACATTCCCAATGATAATGCTGTGGTGCTAGTTAATTATTCCGGTTTATCAGTTTCAAGATTGCTGATAGTCAGTTCTCTGGTCTTCGTGTAGGTTTTTGCCGATGATGCAGAGACCCGAAGGGAGCCGATGACACTGAGGCCGGTGTGGATCTGATGACGCAGAGGCCGGGATGGATCCGATGACGCAGAGGCCAGGATGGATCCGATGATGCAGAGGCTGGCATGGATCCGATGACGGAGAGGCTGGTGTGCATCCGATGACGGAGAGGCTGGTGTGGATCTGATGATGCAGAGGCTGGCATGGATCCAATGATGCAAAGGCTGGCGTGGATCTGATGATCGGGAGGTCGGGATGGAGACGACGATGCAGAGGCCGAGATGGAGAGGACGATGCAGAGGCCGCGATGGAGACGACAATGCAGAGGCCAGGATAGAGACGACGATGCAGAGGCCGGGATCGAGATGATGACACTGGAAGTCCACTCGTAGTTTCTTTATTTTCCAAGAAATTCCCAATTGATGTGGATGCCATTCCCACATCCCAATGATAATGCTGTGGTGCTCATTAATTATTCCGGTTTATCAGTTTCCAAATTGCTGATGGCCAGTTCTCTGGTCTTCTTGTTGGTTTATGCCGATGATGCAGAGACGTGGAGGGAGCCGATGATGCTGAGGCCGGTGTGGATCCGATGACGCAGAGGCCGGGATGGATCCGATGACGCAGAGGCCAGGATGGATCCGATGACGCAGAGGCTGGCATGGATCCGATGACGGAGAGGCTGGTGTGGCTGTGACGATGCAGAGGCCAGGATGGATCCAACGATGTGGAGGCTGGAAGGGAGCCAATGATGCTGACGCAGAGGCTGGGATGGAGCCGACGACGCAGCGGCCGCGATGGAGACAACGATGCAGAGGCCAGGATGGAGACAACGATTCAGAGGCCGGGATGGATCCGATGACGCAGAGGCCAGGATGGATCCGATGACGCAGAGGCTGGCATGGATCCGATGACGGAGAGGCTGGTGTGGATCTGATGATGCTGAGGTTGGCGTGGATCCGATGACGGAGAGGCTGGAGTGGATCTGATGATGGGGAGGCCGGAATGGATCCGATGATGGAGAGGCTGGCATGGATCCGATGACGGAGAGGCTGGAGTGGATCTGATGATGGGGAGGCCGGGATGGATCTGATGATGGGGAGGCCGGGATGGATCCGATGATGGAGAGGCTGGCGTGGATCCGATGATGGAGAGGCTGGTGTGGATCTGATGATGCAGAGGCTGGCGTGGATCTGATGATGGGGAGGTCGGGATGGAGACGACGATGCGGGGGCCGAGATGGAGAGGACGATGCAGAGGCCGCGATGGAGACGACAATGCAGAGGCCGGGACGGAGACGACGATGCAGAGGCCGGGATGGAGACGGCGATGCAGAGGCCAGGTTAGAGACCACGATGCAGAGGCCGGGATGGATCCGACGATGGGGAGGCCAGGATGGAGATGGTGACACAGAGGCTGAGATGGAGACAACGATTGTGTAAGTACACTCGTGGTTTCTTTATTTTCCAAGATATTCCAAATTGTTGAAAATGCCATTCCCACATTTCCAATGATAATGCTGTGGTGCTCATTAATTATTCCGGTTTATCACTTTCCAAATTGCTGATGGCCAGTTCTCTGGTCTTCGTGTTGGTTTATGCCGATGATGCAGAGACGTGGAGGGAGCCGATGGAGCTGAGGCCGGTGTGGATCCGATGACGCAGAGGCTGGAGTGGATCCGATGACGGAGAGGATGGTGTGGATCTGATGATGCTGAGATTGGCGTGGATCCGATGACGCAGAGGCTGGAGTGGATCTGATGATGGGGAGGCCGGGATGGAGACGACGATGCGGAAGCCGGGATGGATCTGATGATGGGGAGGCCGAGATGGAGACGATGATGCAGAGGCTCAGATGGAGACGACGATGCAGAGGCCGGGCTGGAGATAACGATACTCGAATTACACTCATGTTTTCTTTATTTTCCAAGATATTCCAAATTGTTGAAAATGCCATTCCCACATTCCCAATGATAATGCTGTGGTGCTAATTAATTATTCCGGTTTGTCAGTTTCAAAATTGCCGATGGTCAGTTATCTGGTCTTCGTGTTGGTTTTTGCCGACTATGCAGAAACCGGGAGGGAGCCGATGACGCTGAGGCGGGTGTGGATCTGATGACGCAGAGGCCAGGATGGATCCGATGATGCAGAGGCTGGCGTGGATCCGATGACGGAGAGGCTGGCGTGGATCCGATGACGGAGAAGCTGGCGTGGATCCGATGACGGAGAGGCTGGCGTGGATCCGATGATGGAGAGGCTGGCGTGGATCCGATGACGGAGAGGCTGGCGTGGATCCGATGACGGAGAGGCTGGCGTGGATCCGGTGATGGGGAGGTCGGGATGGAGACGACGATGCAGAGGCTGAGATGGAGACAACGATGCAGAGGCCGGGATGGAGACAGCGATGCAGAGGCCGGGATGGAGATGATGACACTGGAAGTCCACTCGTAGTTTCCTTATTTTCCAAGAAATTCCCAATTGATGTGGATGCCATTCCCACATCCCAATGATAATGCTGTGGTGCTCATTAATTTTTCCGGTTTATCAGTTTCCAAATTGCTGATGGCCAGTTCTCTGGTCTTCGTGTTGGTTTATGCCGATGATGCAGAGACCGGGAGAGAGCCGATGACGCTGAGGCCGGTGTGGATGTGACGATGCAGAGGCCAGGATGGATCCAACGATGTGGAGCTGGAAGGGAGCCAGTGATGCTGACGCAGAGGCTGGGATGGAGCCGACGACGCAGAGGCCGCGATGGAGACAACGATGCAGAGGCCAGGAACGAGACAACAATTCAGAGGCTGGGATGGAGACAACGGTTCAGAGGCCGGGATGGATCCGACGATGGGGAGGCCTGGATGGAGATGGTGACAGAGGCTGAGATGGAGACAACGATTGTGTCAGTACACTCGTGATTTCTTTATTTTCCAAGATATTCCAAATTGTTGAAAATGCCATTCCCACATTTCCAATGATAATGCTGTGGTGCTCATTATTTATTCCGGTTTATCAGTTTCCAAATGGCTGATGGCCAGTTCTCTGGTCTTCGTGTTGGTTTATGCCGATGATGCAGAGACGTGGAGGGAGCCGATGATGCTGAGGCCGGTGTGGATCCGATGACGCAGAGGCCGGGATGGATCCGATGATGCAGAGGCTGGCGTGGATCCGATGACGGAGAGGCTGGCATGGATCCGATGATGGAGAGGCTGGCGTGGATCCGATGACGGAGAGGCTGGCATGGATCCGATGACGTAGAGGCTGGTGTGGATCTGATGATGCTGAGATTGGCGTGGATCCGATGATGCAGAGCCTGGAGTGGATCTGATGATGGGGAGGCCGGGATGGAGACGACGATGCAGAAGCCGCGATGGAGACGACGATGCGGAGGCCGAGATGGAGACGATGATGCAGAGGCTCAGATGGAGACGACGATGCAGAGGCCGAGATGGAGACGACGATGCAGAGGCCGGGCTGGAGATGACGATACTGGAATTACACTCATGTTTTCTTTATTTTCCAAGATATTCCAATTTGTTGAAAATGCCATTCCCACATTCCCAATGATAATGCTGTGGTGCTAATTAATTATTCCGGTTTATCAGTTTCAAAATTGCCGATGGTCAGTTATCTGGTCTTTGTGTTGGTTTTTGCCGACTATGCAGAAACCGGGAGGGAGCCGATGACGCTGAGGCGGGTGTGGATCTGATGACGCAGAGGCCGGGATGGATCCAATGACGCAGAGGCCGGGATGGATCCAATGACGCAGAGGCCAGGATGGATCCGATGATGCAGAGGCTGGCGTGGATCCGATGACGGAGAGGCTGGCGTGGATCCGATGATGGAGAGGCTGGCATGGATCCGATGACGGAGAGGCTGGCGTGGATCCGATGATGGAGAGGCTGGTGTGGATCGGATGAGGCAGCGGTTGGTGTGGATGCGATGATGCACCAGCTGGCGTGGATCCAATGATGGAGAGTCTGGCGTGGATCCGATGACGGAGAGGCTGGCGTGGATCCGATGATGCAGAGGCTGGCGTGGATCTGATGATCGGGAGGCCGGGATGGAGACGACGATGCAGAAGCCGGGATGGAGACGACGAAGCAGAGGCCGAAATGGAGACGACGATGCAGAGGCCGAGATGGAGACAATGATGGAGAGGCCGAGATTGAGACGACGATGCAAAGGCCGGGCTGGAGATGATTATACTGGAAGTTCACTCGTAGTTTCTTTATTTTCCAAGATATTCCCAATTGATGTGCATGCCATTCCCACATTCCCAATGATAATGCTGTGGTGCTAGTTAATTATTCTGGTTTATCAGTTTCAAAATTGCTGATGGTCAGTTCTCTGGTCTTCGTGTTGGTTTTTGCCGACGATGCAGAGACCGAGAGGGAGCCGATGACGCAGAGGCAGGGATGGATCCGATGACGCAGAGGCTGGCATGGATCCGATGACGCAGAGGCCAGCATGGATCCGATGATGTAGAGGCTGGCATGGATCCGATGACGGAGAGGCTGGCCTGGATCCGATGACGGAGAGGCTGGCGTGGACCCGATGATGGAGAGGCTGGTGTGGATCTGATGATGCAGAGACTAGCGTGGATCCGATGACGGAGAGGCTGGAGTGGATCCAATGAGGCAGAGGTTGGCGTGGATGCGACGATGCAGCAGCTGGCGTGGATCCGATGATGGGGAGGCCGGGATGGAGACGACGATGCAGAGGTCGGGATGGAGAGGGCGATGCAGAGGTCGGGATGGAGACAACGATGCAGAGGCCGGGATGGAGAGGACGATGCAGAGGCCAGGATGGATCCAACGATGTGGAGGCTGCAAGGGAGCCAATGATGCTGACGCAGAGGCTGGGATGGAGCCGACGACGCAGCGGCCGCGATGGAGACAACAATTCAGAGGCCGGGATGGAGACAACGATTCAGAGGCCGGGATGGATCCGACGATGGGGAGGCCAGGATGGAGATGGTGACACAGAGGCTGAGATGGAGACAACGATTGTGTAAGTACACTCGTGGTTTCTTTATTTTCCAAGATATTCCAAATTGTTGAAAATGCCATTCCCACATTTCCAATGATAATGCTGTGGTGCTCATTAATTATTCCGGTTTATCAGTTTCCAAATTGCTGATGGCCAGTTCTCTGGTCTTCGTGTTTGTTTATGCCGATTGCCGATGATGCAGAGACGTGGAGGGAGCCAATGATGCTGAGGCCGGTGTGGATCCGATGATGCAGAGGCCGGGATGGATCCGATCACGGAGACGCTGGCGTGGATCCGATGACGGAGAGGCTGGCGTGGATCCGATGATGGAGAGGCTGGTGTGGATCGGATGAGGCAGAGGTTGGTGTGGATGCGATGATGCACCAGCTGGTGTGGATCCAATGACGGAGAGGCTGGCGTGGATCCGATGGTGCAGAGGCTGGCGTGGATCCGATGACGGAGAGGCTGGCGTGGATCCGATGATGCAGAGGCTGGCATGGATCCAATGATGCAGAGGCTGGCGTGGATCTGATGATGGGGAGGCCGGGATGGAGACGACGATGCAGAAGCCGGGATGGAGACGACGAAGCAGAGGCCGAAATGGAGACGACGATGCAGAGGCCGAGATGGAGACGATGATGCAGAGTCCGAGATTGAGACGACGATGCAGAGGCCGGGCTGGAGATGACGATACTGGAATTACACTCATGGTTTCTTTATTTTCCAAGATATTCCAAATTGTTGTATATGCCATTCCCACATTCCCAATGATAATGCAGTGGTGCTAATTAATTATTCCGGTTTATCAGTTTCCATATTGCTGATGGTCAGTTCTCTGGTCTTCGTGTTGGTTTTGCCGACTATGCAGAGACCGGGAGGGAGCCGATGACGCTGAGGCGGGTGTGGATCTGATTACGCAGAGGCCGGGATGGATCCAATGACGCAGAGACCAGGATGGATCCGATGATGCAGAGGCTGGCGTGGATCCGATGACGGAGAGGCGGGCCTGGATCCGATGACGGAGAGGCTGGCGTGGATCCGATGATGGAGAGGCTGGTGTGGATCTGATGATGCAGAGGCTCGCGTGGATCCGATGACAGAGAGGCTGGCGTGGATGCGATGATGGAAAGGCTGGGGTGGATCTGATGACGGGGAGGCCGGGATGGAGACGACGATGCAGAGGCCGGGATGGAGAGGACGATGCAGAGGCCGCGATGGAGACGACAATGCAGAGGCCGGGACGGAGAGGACGATGCAGAGGCTGGGGTGGAGATGATGACACTGGAAGTTCACTCGTAGTTTCTTTATTTTCCAAGATATTCCCAATTGATGTGGATGCCATTCCCACCTTCCCAATGATAATGCTGTGGTGCTAGTTAATTATTCTGGTTTATCAGTTTCAAAATTGCTGATGGTCAGTTCTCTGGTCTTCGTGTTAGTTTTTGCCGACGATGCAGAGACCGGGAGGGAGCCGATGACGCTGAGGCCGGTGTGTATCTGATGAAGCAGAGGCCAGGATGGATTCGATGACGCAGAGGCCAGGATGGATCCGATGATGCAGAGGCTGGCGTGGATCCGATGACGGAGAGGCTGGCGTGGATCCGATGACGGAGAGGCTGGCGTGGATCCGATGACGGAGAGGCTGGCGTGGATCCGATGATGCAGAGGCTGGCGTGGGTCTGATGATGGGGAGGCCAAGATGGAGACGATGATGCAGAGGCCGAGATGGAGTCGACGATGCATAGGCCGGGCTGGAAATGACGATGCGGAGGCCGAGATGGAGACGATGATGCAGAGGCTCAGATGGAGACGACGATGCAGAGGCCGAGATGGAGACGACGATGCAGAGGCCGAGATGGAGACGACGATGCAGAGGCCGAGATGGAGACGACGATGCAGAGGCCGGGCTGGAGATGACGATACTGGAATTACACTCATGTTTTCTTTATTTTCCAAGATATTCCAATTTGTTGAAAATGCCATTCCCACATTCCCAATGATAATGCTGTGGTGCTAATTAATTATTCCGGTTTATCAGTTTCAAAATTGCCGATGGTCAGTTATCTGGTCTTCGTGTTGGTTTTTGCCGACTATGCAGAAACCGGGAGGGAGCCGATGACGCTGAGGCGGGTGTGGATCTGATGACGCAGAGGCCGGGATGGATCCAATGACGCAGAGGCCAGGATGGATCCGATGACGCAGAGGCTGGCGTGGATCCGATGACGGAGAGGCTGGCGTGGATCCGATGACGGAGAGGCTGGCGTGGATTCGATGACGGAGAGGCTGGCATGGATCCGATGATGGAGAGGCTGGTGTGGATCTGATGATGCAGAGGCTAGCGTGGATCCGATGATGGAGAGACTGGAGTGGATCCAATGAGCAGAGGTTGGCGTGGATACGATGATGCACCAGCTGGCGTGGATCCGATGACAGAGAGGCTGGCGTGGATGCGATGATTGAAAGGCTGGGGTGGATCTGATGACGGGGAGGCCGGGATGGAGACGACGATGCAGAGGCCGAGATGGAGAGGACGATGCAGAGGCCAAGATGGAGAGGACGATGCAGAGGCCGCGATGGAGACGACAATGCCGAGGCCGGGATGGAGATGATGACACTGGGAGTCCACTCGTAGTTTCTTTATTTTCCAAGATATTCCAAATTGTTGTATATGCCATTCCCACATCCCAATTATAATGCTGTGGTGCTCATTAATTATTCCGGTTTATCAGTTTCCAAATTGCTGATGGCCAGTTCTCTGGTCTTCTTGTTGGTTTATGCCGATGATGCAGAGACGTGGAGGGAGCCGATGATGCTGAGGCCGGTGTGGATCCGATGACGCAGAGGCCGGGATGGATCCGACAACGCAGAGGCCACGATGGAGACAACGATGCAGAGGCCAGGATGGAGACAACAATTCAGAGGCCGGGATGGAGACAACGATTCAGAGGCCGGGATGGATCCGACGATGGGGAGGCCAGGATGGAGATGGTGACACAGAGGCTGAGATGGAGACAACGATTGTGTAAGTACACTCGTGATTTCTTTATTTTCCAAGATATTCCAAATTGTTGAAAATGCCATTCCCACATTTCCAATGATAATGCTGTGGTGCTCATTAATTATTCCGGTTTATCAGTTTCCAAATGGCTGATGGCCAGTTCTCTGGTCTTCGTGTTGGTTTATGCCGATGATGCAGAGACGTGGAGGGAGCCGATGATGCTGAGGCCGGTGTGGATCCGATGACGCAGAGGCCGGGATGGATTCGATGACGCAGAGGCCAGGATGGATCCGATGACGCAGAGGCTGGCGTGGATCCGATGACGGAGAGGCTGGCATGGATCCGATGATGGAGAGGCTGGCGTGGATCCGATGACGGAGAGGCTGGCGTGGATCCGATGACGGAGAGGCTGGTGTGGATCTGATGATGCTGAGATTGGCGTGGATCCGATGACGCAGAGCCTGGAGTGGATCTGATGATGGGGAGGCCGGGATGGAGACGACGATGCAGAAGCCGGGATGGAGACGACGATGCGGAGGCCGAGATGGAGACGATGATGCAGAGGCTCAGATGGAGACGACGATGCAGAGCCGAGATGGAGACGACGATGCAGAGGCCGGGCTGGAGATGACGATACTGGAATTACACTCATGTTTTCTTTATTTTCCAAGATATTCCAATTTGTTGAAAATGCCATTCCCACATTCCCAATGATAATGCTGTGGTGCTAATTAATTATTCCGGTTTATCAGTTTCAAAATTGCCGATGGTCAGTTATCTGGTCTTCGTGTTGGTTTTTGCCGACTATGCAGAAACCGGGAGGGAGCCGATGACGCTGAGGCGGGTGTGGATCTGATGACGCAGAGGCCGGGATGGATACAATGACGCAGAGGCCGGGATGGATCCGATGATGCAGAGGCTGGCGTGGATCCGATGACGGAGAGGCTGGCGTGGATCCGATGACGGAGAGGCTGGCGTGGATCCGATGACGGAGAGGCTGGGGTGGATCCGATGACGGAGAGGCTGGCGTGGATCCGATGATGGAGAGGCTGGTGTGGATCAGATGAGGCAGAGGTTGGTGTGGATGCGATGATGCACCAGCTGGCGTGGATCCAATGACGGAGAGTCTGGCGTGGATCCGATGACGGAGAGGCTGGCGTGGATCCGATGATGCAGAGGCTGGCATGGATCCAATGATGCAGAGGCTGGCGTGGATCTGATGATCGGGAGGCCGGGATGGAGACGACGACGATGCAGAAGCCGGGATGGAGACGACGAAGCAGTGGCCGAAATGGAGACGACGATGCAGAGGCCGAGATGGAGACAATGATGGAGAGGCCGAGATTGAGACGACGATGCAGAGGCCGGGCTGGAGATGATTATACTGGAAGTTCACTCGTAGTTTCTTTATTTTCCAAGATATTCCCAATTGATGTGGATGCCATTCCCACATTCCCAATGATAATGCTGTGGTGCTAGTTAATTATTCTGGTTTATCAGTTTCAAAATTGCTGCTGGTCAGTTCTCTGGTCTTCGTGTTGGTTTTTGCCGACGATGCAGAGACCGAGAGGGAGCCGATGACGCAGAGGCAGGGATGGATCCGATGATGCAGAGGCTGGCATGGATCCGATGACGCAGAGACCAGGATGGATCCGATGATGTAGAGGCTGGAATGGATCCGATGACGGAGAGGCTGGCGTGGATCCGATGATGGAGAGGCTGGTGTGGATCTGATGATGCAGAGACTAGCGTGGATACGATGATGGAAAGGCTGGCGTGGATCTGATGATGGGGAGGCCGGGATGGAGACGACGATGCAGAGGCCGGGATGGAGAGGGCGATGCAGAGGTCGGGATGGAGACAACGATGCAGAGGCCGGGATGGAGAGGACGATGCAGAGGCCGGGATGGAGATGACGATACTGGAATTGCACTCATGGTTTCTTTATTTTCCAAGATATTCCAAATTGTTGAAAATGCCATTCCCACATTCCCAATGATAATGCTGTGGTGCTAATTAATTATTCCGGTTTATCAGTTTCAAAATTGCTGATGGCCAGTTCTCTGTTCTTCGTGTTGGTTTATGCCGATGATGCAGAGACCGAGAGAGAGCCGATGACGCTGAGGCCGGTGTGGATGTGACGATGCAGAGGCCAGGATGGATCTAACGATGTTGAGGCTGGAAGGGAGCCAATGATGCCGACGCAGAGGCTGGGATGGAGCCGACGACGCAGCGGCCGCGATGGAGGCAACGATGCAGAGGCCGGGGTGGAGACCACGATGCAGAGGCCGGGATAGAGACGACGATGCAGAGGCCGGGATGGAGATGATGATACTGGAAGTTCACTCGTAGTTTCTTTATTTTCCAAGATATTCCCAATTGATGTGGATGCCATTCCCACCTTCCCAATGATAATGCTGTGGTGCTAGTTAATTATTCCGGTTTATCAGTTTCAAAATTGCTGATGGTCAGTTCTCTGGTCTTCGTGTTGGTTTTTGTCGACGATGCAGAGACCGGGAGGGAGCCGATGACGCTGAGGCCGGTGTGGATCTGATGACGCAGAGGCCGGGATGGATTCGATGACGCAGAGGCCAGGATGGATCCGATGATGCAGAGGCTGGCGTGGATCCGATGACGGAGAGGCTGGCGTGGATCCGATGACGGAGAGGCTGGCGTGGATCCGATGACGGAGAGGCTGGCGTGGATCCGATGACGGAGAGGCTGGCGTGGATCCGATGATGGAGAGGCTGGCTTGGATCCGATGACGGAGAGGCTGGTGTGGATGTGACGATGCAGAGGCCAGGATGGATCCAACGATGTGGAGGCTGCAAGGGAGCCAATGATGCTGACGCAGAGGCTGGGATGGAGCCGACGACGCAGCGGCCGCGATGGAGACAACAATTCAGAGGCCGGGATGGAGACAACGATTCAGAGGCCGGGATGGATCCGACGATGGGGAGGCCAGGATGGAGATGGTGACACAGAGGCTGAGATGGAGACAACGATTGTGTAAGTACACTCGTGGTTTCTTTATTTTCCAAGATATTCCAAATTGTTGAAAATGCCATTCCCACATTTCCAATGATAATGCTGTGGTGCTCATTAATTATTCCGGTTTATCAGTTTCCAAATTGCTGATGGCCAGTTCTCTGGTCTTCTTGTTGGTTTATGCCGATGATGCAGAGACGTGGAGGGAGCCGATGATGCTGAGGCCGGTGTGGATCCGATGACGCAGAGGCCGGGATGGATCCGATGACGCAGAGGCCAGGATGGATCCGATGACGCAGAAGCCAGGATGGATCCGATGACGCAGAGGCAGGGATGGATCCGATGACGCAGAGGCTGGCATGGATCCGATGACGGAGAGGCTGGTGTGGATCGGATGAGGCAGAGGTTGGTGTGGATGCGATGATGCACCAGCTGGCGTGGATCCAATGACGGAGAGTCTGGCGTGGATCCGATGACGGAGAGGCTGGCGTGGATCCGATGACGGAGAGGCTGGCGTGGATCCGATGATGGAGAGGCTGGTGTGGATCGGATGAGGCAGAGGTTGGTGTGGATGCGATGATGCACCAGCTGGCGTGGATCCAATGATGGAGAGTCTGGCGTGGATCCGATGACGGAGAGGCTGGCGTGGATCCGATGATGCAGAGGCTGGCATGGATCCAATGATGCAGAGGCTGGTGTGGATCTGATGATCGGGAGGCCGGGATGGAGACGACGATGCAGAAGCCGGGATGGAGACGACGAAGCAGAGGCCGAAATGGAGACGACGATGCATAGGCCGAGATGGAGACAATGATGGAGAGGCCAAGATTGAGATGACGATGCAGAGGCCGGGCTGGAGATGATGATACTGGAATTACACTCATGGTTTCTTTATTTTCCAAGATATTCCAAATTGTTGGATATGCCATTCCCACATTCCCAATGAAAATGCTGTGGTGCTCATTAATTATTCCGGTTTATCAGTTTCCAAATTGCTGATGGCCAGTTCTCTGGTCTTCGTGTTGGTTTATGCCGATGATGCAGAGACGTGGAGGGAGCCAATGATGCTGAGGCCGGTGTGGATCCGATGACGCAGAGGCCAGGATGGATCCGATGACGCAGAGGCCGGGATGGATCCGATGACGCAGAGGCCGGGATGGATCCGATGACGCAGAGGCCGGGATGGATCCGATGACGCAGAGGCCGGGATGGATCCGATGACGCAGAGGCCGGGATGGATCCGATGACGCAGAGGCCGGGATGGATCCGATGACGCAGAGGCTGGCGTGGATCCGATGACGGAGAGGCTGGCGTGGATCTGATGAGGGAGAGGCTGGCGTGGATCCGATGACGGAGAGGCTGGCGTGGATCCGATGACGGAGAGGCTGGCGTGGATCCGATGACGGAGAGGCTGGCGTGGATCCGATGACGGAGAGGCTGGCGTGGATCCGATGACGGAGAGGCTGGCGTGGATCCGATGACGGAGAGGCTGGCGTGGATCCGATGACGGAGAGGCTGGCGTGGATCCGATGACGGAGAGGCTGGCGTGGATCCGATGACGGAGAGGCTGGCGTGGATCCGATGACGGAGAGGCTGGCGTGGATCCGATGACGGAGAGGCTGGCGTGGATCCGATGACGGAGAGGCTGGCGTGGATCCGATGACGGAGAGGCTGGCGTGGATCCGATGACGGAGAGGCTGGCGTGGATCCGATGACGGAGAGGCTGGCGTGGATCCGATGACGGAGAGGCTGGTGTGGATCGGATGAGGCAGAGGTTGGTGTGGATGCGATGATGCACCAGCTGGCGTGGATCCAATGATGGAGAGTCTGGCGTGGATCCGATGACGGAGAGGCTGGCGTGGATCCGATGATGCAGAGGCTGGCATGGATCCAATGATGCAGAGGCTGGCGTGGATCTGATGATGGGGAGGCTGGGATGGAGACGACGAAGCAGAGGCCGAAATGGAGACGACGATGCAGAGGCCGAAATGGAGACGACGATGCAGAGGCCGAGATGGAGACGATGATGCAGCGGCCGAGATTGAGACGACGATGCAGAGGCCGGGCTGGAGATGACGATTCTAGAATTACACTCATCGTTTCTTTATTTTCCAAGATATTCCAAATTGTTGTATATGCCATTCTCACATTCCCAATGATAATGCTGTGGTGCTAATTAATTATTCCGGTTTATCAGTTTCCATATTGCTGATGGTCAGTTCTCTGATTTTCGTGTTGGTTTTTGCCGACGATGCAGAGACCGGGAGGGAGCCGATGACGCAGAGGCCGGTGTGGATCTGATGACGCAGAGGCCAGGATGGAGTCGATGACGCAGAGGCCAGGATGGAGTCGATGACGCAGAGGCCAGGATGGAGTCGATGACGCAGAGGCCAGGATGGATCCGATGACGCAGAGGCTGGCGTGGATCCGATGACAGAGAGGCTGGCATGGATCCGATGACGGAGAGGCTGGCGTGGATCCGATGACGGAGAGGCTGGTGTGGATCCGATGATGCAGAGGCTGGCATGGATCCAATGATGCAGAGGCTGGCGTGGATCTGATGATGGGGAGGTCGGGATGGAAAGCGACGATGCGGAGGCCAAGATGGAGACGACGATGCAGAAGCCGAGATGGAGACGACGATGCAGAGGCCGAGATGGAGTCGACGATGCATAGGCCGGGCTGGAGATGACGATACTGGAATTACACTCATGGTTTCTATATTTTCCAAGATATTCCAAATTGTTGGATATGCCATTCCCACATTCCCAATGATAATGCTGTGGTGCTAGTTAATTATTCCGGTTTATCAGTTTCAAAATTGCTGATGGTCAGTTCTCTGGTCTTCGTGTTGGTTTTTGCCGATGATGCAGAGACCGGAAGGGAGCCGATGACACTGAGGCCGGTGTGGATCTGATGACGCAGAGGCCGGGATGGATCCGATGACGCAGAGGCTGGCATGGATCCGATGACGGAGAGGCTGGCGTGCATCCGATGATGGAGAGGCTGGTGTGGATCTGATGATGCAGAGGCTGGCATGGATCCAATGATGCAAAGGCTGGCGTGGATCTGATGATGGGGAGGTCGGGATGGAGACGACGATGCAGAGGCCGAGATGGAGAGGACGATGCAGAGGCCGACATGGAGAGGACGATGCAGAGGCTGCGATGCAGAGGCCAGGATAGAGACGACGATGCAGAGGCCGGGATGGAGATGATGACACTGGAAGTCCACTCGTAGTTTCTTTATTTTCCAAGAAATTCCCAATTGATGTGGATGCCATTCCCACATCCCAATGATAATGCTGTGGTGCTCATTAATTATTCCGGTTTATCAGTTTCCAAATTGCTGATGGCCAGTTCTCTGGTCTTCTTGTTGGTTTATGCCGATGATGCAGAGACGTGGAGGGAGCCGATGATGCTGAGGCCGGTGTGGATCCGATGACGCAGAGGCCGGGATGGATCCGATGACGCAGAGGCCAGGATGGATCCGATGACGCAAAGGCCAGGATGGATCCGATGACGCAGAGGCAGGGATGGATCCGATGACGCAGAGGCTGGCATGGATCCGATGACGGAGAGGCTGGTGTGGATGTGACGATGCAGAGGCCAGGATGGATTCAACGATGTGGAGGCTGGAAGGGAGCCAATGATGCTGACGCAGAGGCTGGGATGGAGCCGACGACGCAGCGGCCGCGATGGAGACAACGATGCAGAGGCCAGGATGGAGACAACCATTCAGAGGCCGGGATGGAGACAACAATTCAGAGGCCGGGATGGAGACAACGATTCAGATGCCGGGATGGATCCGACGATGGGGAGGCCAGGATGGAGATGGTGACAGAGGCTGAGATGGAGACAACGATTGTGTAAGTACACTCGTGGTTTCTTTATTTTCCAAGATATTCCAAATTGTTGAAAATGCCATTCCCACATTTCCAATGATAATGCTGTGGTGCTCATTAATTATTCCGGTTTATCAGTTTCCAAATTGCTGATGGCCAGTTCTCTGGTCTTCGTGTTGGTTTATGCCGATGATGCAGAGACGTGGAGGGAGCCAATGATGCTGAGGCCGGTGTGGATCCGATGACGCAGAGGCCGGGATGGATCCGATGACGCAGAGGCCGGGATGGATCCGATGACGCAGAGGCCGGGATGGATCCGATGACGCAGAGGCCGGGATGGATCCGATGACGCAGAGGCCGGGATGGATCCGATGACGCAGAGGCCGGGATGGATCCGATGACGCAGAGGCTGGCATGGATCCGATGACGGAGAGGCTGGTGTGGATCTGATGATGCTGAGGTTGGCGTGAATCCGATGATGGAGAGGCTGGAGTGGATCTGATGATGGGGAGGCCGGGATGGCTCCGATGATGGAGAGGCTGGCGTGGATCCGATGCCGGAGAGGCTGGTGTGGATCTGATGATGGGGAGGCCGGGATGGATCCGATGACGCAGAGGCTGGCGTGGATCCGATGACGGAGAGGCTGGTGTGGATCTGATGATGCTGAGGTTGGCATGGATCCGATGACGGAGAGGCTGGAGTGGATCTGATGATGGGGATGCCGGGATGGATCCGATGATGGAGAGGCTGGCGTGGATCCGATGATGGAGAGGCTGGTGTGGATCTGATGATGCAGAGGCTGGCGTGGATCTGATGATGGGGAGGTCGGGATGGAGACGACGATGCGGACGCCGAGATGGAGAGGACGATGCAGAGGCCGCGATGGAGATGACAATGCAGAGGCCGGGACGGAGACGACGATGCAGAGGCCGGGATGGAGACGGCGATGCAGAGGCCAGGTTAGAGACCGCGATGCAGAGGCCGGGATGGAGATGATGATACTGGAAGTTCACTCGTAGTTTCTTTATTTTCCAAGATATTCCCAATTGATATGGATGCCATTCCCACATTCCCAATGATAATGCTGTGGTGCTAGTTAATTATTCTGGTTTATCAGTTTCAAAATTGCTGAAGGTCAGTTCTCTGGTCTTCGTGTTGGTTTTTGCCGACGATGCAGAGACCGGGAGGGAGCCGATGACGCTGAGGCTGGTGTGGATCTGATGACGCAGAGGCCGGGATGGATCCAACGATGTGGAGGCTGGAAGGGAGCCAATGATGCTGACGCAGCGGCCGCGATGGAGACAACGATGCAGAGGCCAGGATGGAGACAACCATTCAGAGGCCGGGATGGAGACAACGATTCAGAGGCCGGGATGGATCCGACGATGGGGAGGCCAGGATGGAGATGGTGACACAGAGGCTGAGATGGAGACAACGATTGTGTAAGTACACTCGTGGTTTCTTTATTTTCCAAGATATTCCAAATTGTTGAAAATGCCATTCCCACATTTCCAATGATAATGCTGTGGTGCTCATTAATTATTCCGGTTTATCAGTTTCCAAATTGCTGATGGCCAGTTCTCTTGTCTTCGTGTTGGTTTATGCCGATGATGCAGAGACGTGGAGGGAGCCGATGATGCTGAGGCCGGTGTGGATCCGATGACGCAGAGGCCGGTGTGGATCCGATGACGCAGAGGCCGGGATGGATCCGATGACGCAGAGGCCGGGATGGATCCGATGACGCAGAGGCCGGGATGGATCCGATGACGCAGAGGCCGGGATGGATCCGATGACGCAGAGGCCGGGATGGATCCGACGATGGGGAGGCCAGGATGGAGATGGTGACACAGAGGCTGAGATGGAGACAACGATTGTGTAAGTACACTCGTGGTTTCTTTATTTTCCAAGATATTCCAAATTGTTGAAAATGCCATTCCCACATTTCCAATTATAATGCTGTGGTGCTCATTAATTATTCCGGTTTATCAGTTTCCAAATGGCTGATGGCCAGTTCTCTGGTCTTCGTGTTGGTTTATGCCGATGATGCAGAGACGTGGAGGGAGCCGATAATGCTGAGGCTGGTGTGGATCTGATGATGCTGAGGTTGGCGTGGATCCGATGACGCAGAGGCTGGAGTGGATCCGATGACGGACAGGCTGGTGTGGATCTGATGATGCTGAGATTGGCGTGGATCCGATGACGCAGAGGCTGGAGTGGATCTGATGATGGGGAGGCCGGGATGGAGACGACGATGCAGAAGCCAGGATGGAGACGACGATGCGGAGGCCGAGATGGAGACGATGATGCAGAGGCTCAGATGGAGACGACGATGCAGAGGCCGAGATGGAGACGACGATGCAGAGGCCGGGCTGGAGATAACGATACTGGAATTACACTCATGTTTTCTTTATTTTCCAAGATATTCCAAATTGTTGAAAATGCCATTCCCACATTCCCAATGATAATGCTGTGGTGCTAATTAATTATTCCTGTTTATCAGTTTCAAAATTGCCGATGGTCAGTTATCTGGTCTTCGTGTTGGTTTTTGCCGACTATGCAGAAACCGGGAGGGAGCCGATGACGCTGAGGCGGGTGTGGATCTGATGACGCAGAGGCCAGGATGGATCCGATGACACAGAGGCTGGCGTGGATCCAATGACGGAGAGGCTGGCGTGGATCCGATGACGGAGAGGCTGGCGTGGATCCGATGATGGAGAGGCTGGTGTGGATCTGATGATGCAGAGGCTGGCGTGGATCTGATGATGGGGAGGTCGGGATGGAGACGACGATGCGGAGCCCGAGATGGAGAGGACGATGCAAAGGCCGCGATGGAGACGACAATGCAGAGGCCGGGATGGAGACGACGATGCAGAGGCCGGGGTGGAGACGGCGATGCAGAGGCCAGCATAGAGACCACGATGCAGAGGCCGGGATGGAGATGATGATACTGGAAGTTCACTTGTAGTTTCTTTATTTTCCAAGATATTCCCAATTGATCTGGATGCCATTCCCACATTCCCAATGATAATGCTGTGGTGCTAGTTAATTATTCTGGTTTATCAGTTTCAAAATTGCTGATGGTCAGTTCTCTGGTCTTCGTGTTGGTTTTTGCCGACGATGCAGAGACCGGGGGAGAGCCGATGACGCTGAGGCCGGTGTGGATGTGACGACGCAGAGGCCGGGATGGATCCAACGATGTGGAGGCTGGAAGGGAGCCAATGATGCAGACGCAGAGGCTGGGATGGAGCCGACAACGCAGAGGCCACGATGGAGACAACGATGCAGAGGCCAGGATGGAGACAACAATTCAGAGGCCGGGATGGAGACAACGATTCAGAGGCCGGGATGGATCCGACGATGGGGAGGCCAGGATGGAGATGGTGACACAGAGGCTGAGATGGAGACAACGATTGTGTAAGTACACTCGTGATTTCTTTATTTTCCAAGATATTCCAAATTGTTGAAAATGCCATTCCCACATTTCCAATGATAATGCTGTGGTGCTCATTAATTAATCCGGTTTATCAGTTTCCCAGGGGTCCCAGCCCTCCTATTTTTCCTATTTATTCCTACTTTTTAATAGGATCCTATAAATCTCCTATTTTTTGGT
Source organism: Myxine glutinosa (assembly GCF_964187855.1). Lineage (NCBI taxonomy): Eukaryota > Metazoa > Chordata > Myxini > Myxiniformes > Myxinidae > Myxine > Myxine glutinosa. The sequence goes on from NC_136261.1 coordinate 295,860,693, forward strand.
GGAAATTCCTATTTTTCCTATTTTTTAACCCTCAATGTTCCAAAATTTAAATTGATATATTAATTAGTAGAATTTCTGTATCTAAGCGTCAGAACAGACATTCCTATACCAATCGTCAGCCATGGAATTGCTTTCTGGGTCCATAATCGCAAGACAAATTTCCAAAACGACTTTAAGCTCAAATCCCCGAAGAACATATGTCTCTTTGTCTTTTTCTCGAAAACCGTTTGTTCGATCGATTTCACAAGTGGTGAGTGCATTTTTGAGGACTCAACAAAGTGCAGTGTTGAGGAAAAATTGAGTATGCAGTGATGACGTCACAAATAAATACTGTACGAAGTGGAGGCATGTCGTTTACACCATGGTGTAAAGTACGTGTTGTTATTGATCTCGACTGGAAATGATATGTATATCTTATGTATATTATGTTATTGTTATTTTTGACTTTGTCCTAATATTAAGTATATCCTTCCAAACAATTGTTTTACCTTTATGATTCGTGCTTCATGCTATTCAGTAACAGAATTATAAAAGATAAAATGAGATGAAAATAATATAACTATGTTTATCACGCATTTCTCTTGGATTATCTCATATACTTTGTGAAGAATGACTGAATGATACCTTGACCATTATCATTGTCCTTTGTCTTATTTCAAAAGTTCAGCTGAGCTCAATTTTTAAGGTTTGTACTTTACTTAGAGTAACAAAACCAACTGTGAACTTTGCGGTTATTCAGTTATTACTAACAACCTTTCCCTAAAGATTCTACCTGAAATTGAACTTTTCTACTAATTTGCTAAACATTGACATTTGATACTACATGTTTAACTCAATCTTTCGCTTATTACAATGAGATTGTATTTTGCCTAAAACTAATAGTATTTGGCAAAGAACTAATTCAATCGACAATTCACACATTTCATCATTTAATTGCAGATAATAAAGAAGGACCACGACACAAAATAGGGATTACAACTTAATTCTGTATACTTTCGTGTGGTAGTTGCATATTCAGCTTTTAACAAAATTACAGTAGAATTAAAATTTACATACGCAATGCTGCACAATAGGTAATGCAAGCAATGTAGGACAATAAAAAAACAAACAAACAAAAAACAATAAAGACTGTTAAAGTCTTGTTGTTTCATAATCTGCTGAAGATAGTACAACAACAATACCAAAGATACATAATTGAATTGTCATCGCTTAGCTTGAACTCAGATTAGTGTTCAAGCTATTCAGCAGTGGAGAAAATGCAATTATCGGGTGGTAAACATGTTAGGACATGTTATTTATCATCTTTCTTGTTTCAGGTATAATCTTCAGACCGGTAAGAAATTTGTTGATTTGCCTTTAAATTACTTTGTTTGTTCTCATTATTTTACTAACTTATGTTTCAGTTTTGAAAAAAAAAACTGTTTGGTTCACAGTTCTTTCCACTTCATGCGTTAACAGGTTAGGATTTTCTATGCTAATTCATTTAATCTTATCTCATATTTGTTTTCTTTTTGACAGGTATACTCCCAGCAGTATAATGCCTGGTGGGAGAACTAAATTTAACCCAGAGTGGTTGAAAAGTGGACATGGATGTAGGCTTTCTGACTGGTGTCAGCCTAGCAAGTCCTCAGTGTTCTCAGCTTACTGCTCGTTGTGCCATTCGGAAGTGAGGTGTGACAATCAGGGTGTGAAACAACTGACACAACATGCCCAAAACAAAGGGCACCTGAAGCGTGCGAAGGAACTGCTGGGTGGGTCACAGACGTTGCTGACATTCGTTCAACCATCAACTTCATCTGCTTCAGCATCAGGGTCAGCTTCTACAGATGAGCCAAGTCGTGCAGCTTTAGTCTGTATGTCCAAAAAAGACGCTATTACAAAAGCAGAACTTCTATGGACATTGAAAATTGTTCGTTCGAATCTGAGCTACTCTTCCTGTGACGGTTTGAAGGATCTTCTGCAGGCAATGTTTCCTGGTGTTATCCCGGATGGTTTCTCAATGAGCTCATCGAAAGTTTCATATCTCATTAGCGAAGCCACAGGTCCTTATTTTCAGGACATGATAGTCACTGATGTTAAGAATTCAGCTTCTGGCTTCAGCCTCATGTATGATGAAACCACCAATAAACAGAACTTGAAGCAACTAGAAATCCGTGTATGGTATTGGTCTGATGCCGAGGAACAGATATTAGTATTTCACCTCAAAACTTACCTCATGGGTCATGCAACTGGAGAAGATTTGTCCAGGAAAATAATCTCTGCCTTGGATGAATCGAAACTGCAGCTTCAGGATATTATCATGCTCGGCAGTGATGGGCCTAATGTGAGCACCACTGTGTGGAGACAGATTGACAAAGCCATTCTCGACAACAGGGGCCCTGGTCTCCTTGATGTAGGGACATGTACTCTCCATACAGTACACAATGCTTTTGCCAAAGGACTTGCAGAGTACTGTGGAAACCTAACTGAGCTTGCAGTGGACATTTTCTACTGGTTCAAAGGCTCTGCTGCTAGATCTGTTGATTTTCAAGACATTCAGCATAAATTGGGTGCTGTTCCAAAAAAGCCTTTGAAGCATGTCGAGTGCAGGTGGTTGACACTGGGACCTGCAGTGGAGCGGCTGATAGAGATCTGGGAATCTCTCAAAGAGTATTTCTTGGTATTTCTTCCAAAGCAGCAGCCAAAGGACATGTTTAAACCCAGGTACAAAATAATCAAAACAGAACTACAGCGACCGGAAATAAAAGCTCAACTGCATTTCCTGAAGTTCTTGGCAGCAACATTTGCAGAGTTCCTCACCTTCTTCCAGTCAGAGCAACCACTTGTGCACATTCTATATGACAAACTCCATGACCTGCTCAAAAAACTGATCAGAAGAATTATGAAGACTCCTTCAGTTGATGCTGTGAAAGACATCTCAAACCTTGATGTTTCCATTGTTGCAAACCAGCTGGAGAATGAATCCATGGGTGTGGGAGAGGATACCCGACGGTGTATCGCTAAGTTGAAAGTCTCTGAGAGGGAAAGGATGTATCTTGGGATGAGGAAGTGCTACCAGGCAGCCATAGTACACCTACAAAAGAAGCTTCCATTGACAAACAAAATCCTGAAGAATGCCAGATGTCTGCAGCCACAAAACAGGACTGCTGCATGGTCTCTTGAATCAGCCAAGAGCCTATCCAGACAGCTGAAGAGGAATATTGACAGTGACAGCATTGCAGATGAATGGAAGGTGTACCAAGAGGAAGCCATTCCTACTGACTGGTCCCAGGAAACACAGGAGAATGAAGAAGAAGTCTGCATGAAGAGAGTGGACAGTTACTGGGGAAAAGTGTTGGCTTTAAAAGGCTGTACGGGAAACTGTAAATTCCCCCAAGTGAGACAAATGATAAGGATTGTCCTTGCACTGTCTCACGGAAACAGTGACATGGAACGTGCGTTCTCAATCAGTGGGAAAAGTGTCACCAAGGAGAGAGTTAGTCTGAGCGAGGCATCAATCAATGGTCTCCGTGCAACAATGGATGGCATGAGATTGTATGGTGACCGGCCCGAAATGGTCTTCGGAAATGGTGGCTGCCAAAAAGAAGAAGTCATAGTCACAAAGGGACTCCTCTCGTTAGGACGTTCTGCTCACATGCACTATATGCAGAGACTTGAAGAAGAACGAAAAGCCAAGGAAGATGAACAGAAAGCCAGGGAGAAAACCAGGCAAGAGAAAGAAGAAAGAGAGAGAACAGCTAAGATTGCTGTAGAGAAGGCAGCGGAGCTGTCTCGTAAGAGCGAGGACTTGAAGAAAACAGAGAAATCTCTGGCAGCAAAAGAGTCATCTCAGCAGATGTCACTGACTGTTAGCAACAGTCTGCTTGATCAAGCAAATAAAAAGCTTAAGGTGGCGCTTAAGAAAGGTGACATGACTGAAATTGCAGTAGCTCAGGCCATGCTTGAGTCTGCTCAGAAAAAGATTCAAGAGACACAGACTCGTATGGTGGAAACCAGGGAGGCGCAGAGAAAAGTGGAGAAGAAAAAGCAGACTTTGATAGAGTCCATGGTGGCTGCCAAAAAGAAGAAGTCATAGTTTTTGTTGTCGATGTTAAGACGGGTGGGCCCAAGTTCATTGGGGGTGTGTCCATGCCCATACATGTACATGTATTTGCATAAATCTTGCAGCAATAAAGCTACCGATGTTGTTCCAATGCTGAAATCTGTGCTATTACTTCCTAGTTTTTTCCTATTAAACTCCTATTTTTTGTGATCAGAATTCCTATTTTTCCTATTATTTTGTCAATCAAAGTGGCTGGGACCCCTGGTTTCCAAATGGCTGATGGCCAGTTCTCTGGTCTTCGTGTTGGTTTATGCCGATGATGCAGAGACGTGGAGGGAGCCGATGATGCTGAGGCCGGTGTGGATCCGATGACGCAGAGGCCGGGATGGATTCGATGACGCAGAGGCCAGGATGGATCCGATGACGCAGAGGCTGGCGTGGATCCGATGATGGAGAGGCTGGCGTGGATCCGATGACGGAGAGGCTGGCGTGGATCCGATGACGGAGAGGCTGGTGTGGATCTGATGATGCTGAGATTGGCGTGGATCCGATGACGCAGAGCCTGGAGTGGATCTGATGATGGGGAGGCCGGGATGGAGACGACGATGCAGAAGCCGGGATGGAGACGACGATGCGGAGGCCGAGATGGAGACGATGATGCAGAGGCTCAGATGGAGACGACGATGCAGAGGCCGAGATGGAGACGACGATGCAGAGGCCGGGCTGGAGATGACGATACTGGAATTACACTCATGTTTTCTTTATTTTCCAAGATATTCCAATTTGTTGAAAATGCCATTCCCACATTCCCAATGATAATGCTGTGGTGCTAATTAATTATTCCGGTTTATCAGTTTCAAAATTGCCGATGGTCAGTTATCTGGTCTTCGTGTTGGTTTTTGCCGACTATGCAGAAACCGGGAGGGAGCCGATGACGCTGAGGCGGGTGTGGATCTGATGACGCAGAGGCCGGGATGGATCCGATGATGCAGAGGCTGGCGTGGATCCGATGAAGGAGAGGCTGGCGTGGATCCGATGACGGAGAGGCTGGCGTGGATCCGATGACGGAGAGGCTGGGGTGGATCCGATGATGGAGAGGCTGGTGTGGATCGGATGAGGCAGAGGTTGGTGTGGATGCGATGATGCACCAGCTGGCATGGATCCAATGATGGAGAGTCTTGCGTGGATCCGATGATGGAGAGGCTGGCGTGGATCCGATGACGGAGAGGCTGGGGTGGATCCGATGATGGAGAGGCTGGTGTGGATCGGATGAGGCAGAGGTTGGTGTGGATGCGATGATGCACCAGCTGGCGTGGATCCAATGATGGAGAGTCTGGCGTGGATCCGATGACGGAGAGGCTGGCGTGGATCCGATGATGCAGAGGCCGGTGTGGATCCGATGACGCAGAGGCCGGGATGGATTCGATGACGCAGAGGCCAGGATGGATCCGATGACGCAGAGGCTGGCGTGGATCCGATGATGGAGAGGCTGGCGTGGATCCGATGACGGAGAGGCTGGCGTGGATCCGATGACGGAGAGGCTGGCGTGGATCCGATGACGGAGAGGCTGGCGTGGATCCAGTGATGGGGAGGTCGGGATGGAGACGACGATGCAGAGGCTGAGATGGAGACAACGATGCAGAGGCCGGGATGGAGACAGCGATGCAGAGGCCGGGATGGAGATGATGACACTGGAAGTCCACTCGTAGTTTCCTTATTTTCCAAGAAATTCCCAATTGATGTGGATGCCATTCCCACATCCCAATGATAATGCTGTGGTGCTCATTAATTTTTCCGGTTTATCAGTTTCCAAATTGCTGATGGCCAGTTCTCTGGTCTTCGTGTTGGTTTATGCCGATGATGCAGAGACGTGGAGGGAGCCGATGATGCTGAGGCCGGTGTGGATCCGATGACGCAGAGGCCGGTGTGGATCCGATGACGCAGAGGCCGGGATGGATCCGATGACGCAGAGGCCGGGATGGATCCGATGACGCAGAAGCCGGGATGGATCCGATGACGCAGAGGCCGGGATGGATCCGATGACGCAGAGGCCGGGATGGATCCGATGACGCAGAGGCCGGGATGGATCCGATGACGCAGAGGCAGGGATGGATCTGATGATGCTGAGGTTGGCGTGGATCCGATGACGGAGAGGCTGGAGTGGATCTGATGATGGGGAGGCCAGGATGGATCCGATGATGTAGAGGCTGGCGTGGATCCGATGACGCAGAGGCTGGCGTGGATCCGATGACGGAGAGGCCGGTGTGGATCTGATGATGCTGAGGTTGGCGTGGATCCGATGACGGAGAGGCTGGACTGGATCTGATGATGGGGAGGCTGGGATGGATCCGATGATGGGGAGGTAGGGATGGAGACGACGATGCGGAGGCCGAGATGGAGAGGACGATGCAGAGGCCGCGATGGAGACGACAATGCAGAGGCCGGGACGGAGACGACGATGCAGAGGCCGGGATGGAGACGGCGATGCAGAGGCCAAGTTAGCGACCACGATGCAGAGGCCGGGATGGAGATGATGATACTGGAAGTTCACTCGTAGTTTCTTTATTTTCCAAGATATTCCCAATTGATGTGGATGCCATTCCCACATTCCCAATGATAATGCTGTGGTGCTAGTTAATTATTCTGGTTTATCAGTTTCAAAATTGCTGATGGTCAGTTCTCTGGTCTTCGTGTTGGTTTTTGTCGACGATGCAGAGACCGGGAGGGAGCCGATGATGCTGAGGCTGGTGTGGATCTGATGACGCAGAGGCCGGGATGGATCCAACGATGTGGAGGCTGGAAGGGAGCCAATGATGCTGACGCAGAGGCTGGGATGGAGACAACGATGCAGAGGCCAGGATGGAGACAACAATTCAGAGGCCCGGATGGATCCGACGATGGGGAGGCCAGGATGGAGATGGTGACACAGAGGCTGAGATGGAGACAACGATTGTGTAAGTACACTCGTGGTTTCTTTATTTTCCAAGATATTCCAAATTGTTGAAAATGCCATTCCCACATTTCCAATGATAATGCTGTGGTGCTCATTAATTATTCCGGTTTATCAGTTTCCAAATTGCTGATGGCCAGTTCTCTGGTCTTTGTGTTGGTTTATGCCGATGATGCAGAGACGTGGAGGGAGCCAATGATGCTGAGGCCGGTGTGGATCCGATGACGCAGAGGCCGGGATGGATCCGATGACGCAGAGGCCGGGATGGATCCGATGACGGAGAGGCTGGCGTGGATCCGATGAGGGAGAGGCTGGCGTGGATCCGATGACGGAGAGGCTGGCGTAGATCCGATGAGGGAGAGGCTGGCGTAGATCCGATGAGGGAGAGGCTGGCGTGGATCCGATGACGGAGAGGCTGGCGTGGATCCGATGAGGGAGAGGCTGGCGTGGATCCGATGACGGAGAGGCTGGCGTAGATCCGATGAGGGATAGGCTGGCGTGGATCCGATGACGGAGAGGCTGGCGTGGATCCGATGATGGAGAGGCTGGTGTGGATCGGATGAGGCAGAGGTTGGTGTGGATGCGATGATGCACCAGCTGGCGTGGATCCAATGAAGGAGAGTCTGGCGTGGATCCGATGACGGAGAGCCTCGCGTGGATCCGATGACGGAGAGGCTGGCGTGGATCCGATGATGGAGAGGCTGGCGTGGATCCGATGACGGAGAGGCTGGCGTGGATCCGATGATGGAGAGGCTGGTGTGGATCGGATGAGGCAGAGGTTGGTGTGGATGCGATGATGCACCAGCTGGCGTGGATCCAATGATGGAGAGTCTGGCGTGGATCCGATGACGGAGAGGCTGGCGTGGATCCGATGATGCAGAGGCTGGCATGGATCCAATGATGCAGAGGCTGGCGTGGATCTGATGATGGGGAGGCCGGGATGGAGACGACGATGCAGAAGCCGGGATGGAGACGACGAAGCAGAGGCCGAAATGGAGACGACGATGCAGAGGCTGAGATGGAAACGATGATGCAGAGGCCGAGATTGAGACGACGATGCAGAGGCCGGGCTGGAGATGACGATTCTGGAATTACACTCATCGTTTCTTTATTTCCCAAGATATTCCAAATTGTTGTAAATGCCATTCCCACATTCCCAATGATAATGCTGTGGTGCTAGTTAATTATTCCGGTTTATCAGTTTCAAGATTGCTGATAGTCAGTTCTCTGGTCTTCGTGTAGGTTTTTGCCGATGATGCAGAGACCCGAAGGGAGCCGATGACACTGAGGCCGGTGTGGATCTGATGACGCAGAGGCCGGGATGGATCCGATGACGCAGAGGCCAGGATGGATCCGATGATGCAGAGGCTGGCATGGATCCGATGACGGAGAGGCTGGTGTGCATCCGATGACGGAGAGGCTGGTGTGGATCTGATGATGCAGAGGCTGGCATGGATCCAATGATGCAAAGGCTGGCGTGGATCTGATGATCGGGAGGTCGGGATGGAGACGACGATGCAGAGGCCGAGATGGAGAGGACGATGCAGAGGCCGCGATGGAGACGACAATGCAGAGGCCAGGATAGAGACGACGATGCAGAGGCCGGGATCGAGATGATGACACTGGAAGTCCACTCGTAGTTTCTTTATTTTCCAAGAAATTCCCAATTGATGTGGATGCCATTCCCACATCCCAATGATAATGCTGTGGTGCTCATTAATTATTCCGGTTTATCAGTTTCCAAATTGCTGATGGCCAGTTCTCTGGTCTTCTTGTTGGTTTATGCCGATGATGCAGAGACGTGGAGGGAGCCGATGATGCTGAGGCCGGTGTGGATCCGATGACGCAGAGGCCGGGATGGATCCGATGACGCAGAGGCCAGGATGGATCCGATGACGCAGAGGCTGGCATGGATCCGATGACGGAGAGGCTGGTGTGGCTGTGACGATGCAGAGGCCAGGATGGATCCAACGATGTGGAGGCTGGAAGGGAGCCAATGATGCTGACGCAGAGGCTGGGATGGAGCCGACGACGCAGCGGCCGCGATGGAGACAACGATGCAGAGGCCAGGATGGAGACAACGATTCAGAGGCCGGGATGGATCCGATGACGCAGAGGCCAGGATGGATCCGATGACGCAGAGGCTGGCATGGATCCGATGACGGAGAGGCTGGTGTGGATCTGATGATGCTGAGGTTGGCGTGGATCCGATGACGGAGAGGCTGGAGTGGATCTGATGATGGGGAGGCCGGAATGGATCCGATGATGGAGAGGCTGGCATGGATCCGATGACGGAGAGGCTGGAGTGGATCTGATGATGGGGAGGCCGGGATGGATCTGATGATGGGGAGGCCGGGATGGATCCGATGATGGAGAGGCTGGCGTGGATCCGATGATGGAGAGGCTGGTGTGGATCTGATGATGCAGAGGCTGGCGTGGATCTGATGATGGGGAGGTCGGGATGGAGACGACGATGCGGGGGCCGAGATGGAGAGGACGATGCAGAGGCCGCGATGGAGACGACAATGCAGAGGCCGGGACGGAGACGACGATGCAGAGGCCGGGATGGAGACGGCGATGCAGAGGCCAGGTTAGAGACCACGATGCAGAGGCCGGGATGGATCCGACGATGGGGAGGCCAGGATGGAGATGGTGACACAGAGGCTGAGATGGAGACAACGATTGTGTAAGTACACTCGTGGTTTCTTTATTTTCCAAGATATTCCAAATTGTTGAAAATGCCATTCCCACATTTCCAATGATAATGCTGTGGTGCTCATTAATTATTCCGGTTTATCACTTTCCAAATTGCTGATGGCCAGTTCTCTGGTCTTCGTGTTGGTTTATGCCGATGATGCAGAGACGTGGAGGGAGCCGATGGAGCTGAGGCCGGTGTGGATCCGATGACGCAGAGGCTGGAGTGGATCCGATGACGGAGAGGATGGTGTGGATCTGATGATGCTGAGATTGGCGTGGATCCGATGACGCAGAGGCTGGAGTGGATCTGATGATGGGGAGGCCGGGATGGAGACGACGATGCGGAAGCCGGGATGGATCTGATGATGGGGAGGCCGAGATGGAGACGATGATGCAGAGGCTCAGATGGAGACGACGATGCAGAGGCCGGGCTGGAGATAACGATACTCGAATTACACTCATGTTTTCTTTATTTTCCAAGATATTCCAAATTGTTGAAAATGCCATTCCCACATTCCCAATGATAATGCTGTGGTGCTAATTAATTATTCCGGTTTGTCAGTTTCAAAATTGCCGATGGTCAGTTATCTGGTCTTCGTGTTGGTTTTTGCCGACTATGCAGAAACCGGGAGGGAGCCGATGACGCTGAGGCGGGTGTGGATCTGATGACGCAGAGGCCAGGATGGATCCGATGATGCAGAGGCTGGCGTGGATCCGATGACGGAGAGGCTGGCGTGGATCCGATGACGGAGAAGCTGGCGTGGATCCGATGACGGAGAGGCTGGCGTGGATCCGATGATGGAGAGGCTGGCGTGGATCCGATGACGGAGAGGCTGGCGTGGATCCGGTGATGGGGAGGTCGGGATGGAGACGACGATGCAGAGGCTGAGATGGAGACAACGATGCAGAGGCCGGGATGGAGACAGCGATGCAGAGGCCGGGATGGAGATGATGACACTGGAAGTCCACTCGTAGTTTCCTTATTTTCCAAGAAATTCCCAATTGATGTGGATGCCATTCCCACATCCCAATGATAATGCTGTGGTGCTCATTAATTTTTCCGGTTTATCAGTTTCCAAATTGCTGATGGCCAGTTCTCTGGTCTTCGTGTTGGTTTATGCCGATGATGCAGAGACCGGGAGAGAGCCGATGACGCTGAGGCCGGTGTGGATGTGACGATGCAGAGGCCAGGATGGATCCAACGATGTGGAGCTGGAAGGGAGCCAGTGATGCTGACGCAGAGGCTGGGATGGAGCCGACGACGCAGAGGCCGCGATGGAGACAACGATGCAGAGGCCAGGAACGAGACAACAATTCAGAGGCTGGGATGGAGACAACGGTTCAGAGGCCGGGATGGATCCGACGATGGGGAGGCCTGGATGGAGATGGTGACAGAGGCTGAGATGGAGACAACGATTGTGTCAGTACACTCGTGATTTCTTTATTTTCCAAGATATTCCAAATTGTTGAAAATGCCATTCCCACATTTCCAATGATAATGCTGTGGTGCTCATTATTTATTCCGGTTTATCAGTTTCCAAATGGCTGATGGCCAGTTCTCTGGTCTTCGTGTTGGTTTATGCCGATGATGCAGAGACGTGGAGGGAGCCGATGATGCTGAGGCCGGTGTGGATCCGATGACGCAGAGGCCGGGATGGATCCGATGATGCAGAGGCTGGCGTGGATCCGATGACGGAGAGGCTGGCATGGATCCGATGATGGAGAGGCTGGCGTGGATCCGATGACGGAGAGGCTGGCATGGATCCGATGACGTAGAGGCTGGTGTGGATCTGATGATGCTGAGATTGGCGTGGATCCGATGATGCAGAGCCTGGAGTGGATCTGATGATGGGGAGGCCGGGATGGAGACGACGATGCAGAAGCCGCGATGGAGACGACGATGCGGAGGCCGAGATGGAGACGATGATGCAGAGGCTCAGATGGAGACGACGATGCAGAGGCCGAGATGGAGACGACGATGCAGAGGCCGGGCTGGAGATGACGATACTGGAATTACACTCATGTTTTCTTTATTTTCCAAGATATTCCAATTTGTTGAAAATGCCATTCCCACATTCCCAATGATAATGCTGTGGTGCTAATTAATTATTCCGGTTTATCAGTTTCAAAATTGCCGATGGTCAGTTATCTGGTCTTTGTGTTGGTTTTTGCCGACTATGCAGAAACCGGGAGGGAGCCGATGACGCTGAGGCGGGTGTGGATCTGATGACGCAGAGGCCGGGATGGATCCAATGACGCAGAGGCCGGGATGGATCCAATGACGCAGAGGCCAGGATGGATCCGATGATGCAGAGGCTGGCGTGGATCCGATGACGGAGAGGCTGGCGTGGATCCGATGATGGAGAGGCTGGCATGGATCCGATGACGGAGAGGCTGGCGTGGATCCGATGATGGAGAGGCTGGTGTGGATCGGATGAGGCAGCGGTTGGTGTGGATGCGATGATGCACCAGCTGGCGTGGATCCAATGATGGAGAGTCTGGCGTGGATCCGATGACGGAGAGGCTGGCGTGGATCCGATGATGCAGAGGCTGGCGTGGATCTGATGATCGGGAGGCCGGGATGGAGACGACGATGCAGAAGCCGGGATGGAGACGACGAAGCAGAGGCCGAAATGGAGACGACGATGCAGAGGCCGAGATGGAGACAATGATGGAGAGGCCGAGATTGAGACGACGATGCAAAGGCCGGGCTGGAGATGATTATACTGGAAGTTCACTCGTAGTTTCTTTATTTTCCAAGATATTCCCAATTGATGTGCATGCCATTCCCACATTCCCAATGATAATGCTGTGGTGCTAGTTAATTATTCTGGTTTATCAGTTTCAAAATTGCTGATGGTCAGTTCTCTGGTCTTCGTGTTGGTTTTTGCCGACGATGCAGAGACCGAGAGGGAGCCGATGACGCAGAGGCAGGGATGGATCCGATGACGCAGAGGCTGGCATGGATCCGATGACGCAGAGGCCAGCATGGATCCGATGATGTAGAGGCTGGCATGGATCCGATGACGGAGAGGCTGGCCTGGATCCGATGACGGAGAGGCTGGCGTGGACCCGATGATGGAGAGGCTGGTGTGGATCTGATGATGCAGAGACTAGCGTGGATCCGATGACGGAGAGGCTGGAGTGGATCCAATGAGGCAGAGGTTGGCGTGGATGCGACGATGCAGCAGCTGGCGTGGATCCGATGATGGGGAGGCCGGGATGGAGACGACGATGCAGAGGTCGGGATGGAGAGGGCGATGCAGAGGTCGGGATGGAGACAACGATGCAGAGGCCGGGATGGAGAGGACGATGCAGAGGCCAGGATGGATCCAACGATGTGGAGGCTGCAAGGGAGCCAATGATGCTGACGCAGAGGCTGGGATGGAGCCGACGACGCAGCGGCCGCGATGGAGACAACAATTCAGAGGCCGGGATGGAGACAACGATTCAGAGGCCGGGATGGATCCGACGATGGGGAGGCCAGGATGGAGATGGTGACACAGAGGCTGAGATGGAGACAACGATTGTGTAAGTACACTCGTGGTTTCTTTATTTTCCAAGATATTCCAAATTGTTGAAAATGCCATTCCCACATTTCCAATGATAATGCTGTGGTGCTCATTAATTATTCCGGTTTATCAGTTTCCAAATTGCTGATGGCCAGTTCTCTGGTCTTCGTGTTTGTTTATGCCGATTGCCGATGATGCAGAGACGTGGAGGGAGCCAATGATGCTGAGGCCGGTGTGGATCCGATGATGCAGAGGCCGGGATGGATCCGATCACGGAGACGCTGGCGTGGATCCGATGACGGAGAGGCTGGCGTGGATCCGATGATGGAGAGGCTGGTGTGGATCGGATGAGGCAGAGGTTGGTGTGGATGCGATGATGCACCAGCTGGTGTGGATCCAATGACGGAGAGGCTGGCGTGGATCCGATGGTGCAGAGGCTGGCGTGGATCCGATGACGGAGAGGCTGGCGTGGATCCGATGATGCAGAGGCTGGCATGGATCCAATGATGCAGAGGCTGGCGTGGATCTGATGATGGGGAGGCCGGGATGGAGACGACGATGCAGAAGCCGGGATGGAGACGACGAAGCAGAGGCCGAAATGGAGACGACGATGCAGAGGCCGAGATGGAGACGATGATGCAGAGTCCGAGATTGAGACGACGATGCAGAGGCCGGGCTGGAGATGACGATACTGGAATTACACTCATGGTTTCTTTATTTTCCAAGATATTCCAAATTGTTGTATATGCCATTCCCACATTCCCAATGATAATGCAGTGGTGCTAATTAATTATTCCGGTTTATCAGTTTCCATATTGCTGATGGTCAGTTCTCTGGTCTTCGTGTTGGTTTTGCCGACTATGCAGAGACCGGGAGGGAGCCGATGACGCTGAGGCGGGTGTGGATCTGATTACGCAGAGGCCGGGATGGATCCAATGACGCAGAGACCAGGATGGATCCGATGATGCAGAGGCTGGCGTGGATCCGATGACGGAGAGGCGGGCCTGGATCCGATGACGGAGAGGCTGGCGTGGATCCGATGATGGAGAGGCTGGTGTGGATCTGATGATGCAGAGGCTCGCGTGGATCCGATGACAGAGAGGCTGGCGTGGATGCGATGATGGAAAGGCTGGGGTGGATCTGATGACGGGGAGGCCGGGATGGAGACGACGATGCAGAGGCCGGGATGGAGAGGACGATGCAGAGGCCGCGATGGAGACGACAATGCAGAGGCCGGGACGGAGAGGACGATGCAGAGGCTGGGGTGGAGATGATGACACTGGAAGTTCACTCGTAGTTTCTTTATTTTCCAAGATATTCCCAATTGATGTGGATGCCATTCCCACCTTCCCAATGATAATGCTGTGGTGCTAGTTAATTATTCTGGTTTATCAGTTTCAAAATTGCTGATGGTCAGTTCTCTGGTCTTCGTGTTAGTTTTTGCCGACGATGCAGAGACCGGGAGGGAGCCGATGACGCTGAGGCCGGTGTGTATCTGATGAAGCAGAGGCCAGGATGGATTCGATGACGCAGAGGCCAGGATGGATCCGATGATGCAGAGGCTGGCGTGGATCCGATGACGGAGAGGCTGGCGTGGATCCGATGACGGAGAGGCTGGCGTGGATCCGATGACGGAGAGGCTGGCGTGGATCCGATGATGCAGAGGCTGGCGTGGGTCTGATGATGGGGAGGCCAAGATGGAGACGATGATGCAGAGGCCGAGATGGAGTCGACGATGCATAGGCCGGGCTGGAAATGACGATGCGGAGGCCGAGATGGAGACGATGATGCAGAGGCTCAGATGGAGACGACGATGCAGAGGCCGAGATGGAGACGACGATGCAGAGGCCGAGATGGAGACGACGATGCAGAGGCCGAGATGGAGACGACGATGCAGAGGCCGGGCTGGAGATGACGATACTGGAATTACACTCATGTTTTCTTTATTTTCCAAGATATTCCAATTTGTTGAAAATGCCATTCCCACATTCCCAATGATAATGCTGTGGTGCTAATTAATTATTCCGGTTTATCAGTTTCAAAATTGCCGATGGTCAGTTATCTGGTCTTCGTGTTGGTTTTTGCCGACTATGCAGAAACCGGGAGGGAGCCGATGACGCTGAGGCGGGTGTGGATCTGATGACGCAGAGGCCGGGATGGATCCAATGACGCAGAGGCCAGGATGGATCCGATGACGCAGAGGCTGGCGTGGATCCGATGACGGAGAGGCTGGCGTGGATCCGATGACGGAGAGGCTGGCGTGGATTCGATGACGGAGAGGCTGGCATGGATCCGATGATGGAGAGGCTGGTGTGGATCTGATGATGCAGAGGCTAGCGTGGATCCGATGATGGAGAGACTGGAGTGGATCCAATGAGCAGAGGTTGGCGTGGATACGATGATGCACCAGCTGGCGTGGATCCGATGACAGAGAGGCTGGCGTGGATGCGATGATTGAAAGGCTGGGGTGGATCTGATGACGGGGAGGCCGGGATGGAGACGACGATGCAGAGGCCGAGATGGAGAGGACGATGCAGAGGCCAAGATGGAGAGGACGATGCAGAGGCCGCGATGGAGACGACAATGCCGAGGCCGGGATGGAGATGATGACACTGGGAGTCCACTCGTAGTTTCTTTATTTTCCAAGATATTCCAAATTGTTGTATATGCCATTCCCACATCCCAATTATAATGCTGTGGTGCTCATTAATTATTCCGGTTTATCAGTTTCCAAATTGCTGATGGCCAGTTCTCTGGTCTTCTTGTTGGTTTATGCCGATGATGCAGAGACGTGGAGGGAGCCGATGATGCTGAGGCCGGTGTGGATCCGATGACGCAGAGGCCGGGATGGATCCGACAACGCAGAGGCCACGATGGAGACAACGATGCAGAGGCCAGGATGGAGACAACAATTCAGAGGCCGGGATGGAGACAACGATTCAGAGGCCGGGATGGATCCGACGATGGGGAGGCCAGGATGGAGATGGTGACACAGAGGCTGAGATGGAGACAACGATTGTGTAAGTACACTCGTGATTTCTTTATTTTCCAAGATATTCCAAATTGTTGAAAATGCCATTCCCACATTTCCAATGATAATGCTGTGGTGCTCATTAATTATTCCGGTTTATCAGTTTCCAAATGGCTGATGGCCAGTTCTCTGGTCTTCGTGTTGGTTTATGCCGATGATGCAGAGACGTGGAGGGAGCCGATGATGCTGAGGCCGGTGTGGATCCGATGACGCAGAGGCCGGGATGGATTCGATGACGCAGAGGCCAGGATGGATCCGATGACGCAGAGGCTGGCGTGGATCCGATGACGGAGAGGCTGGCATGGATCCGATGATGGAGAGGCTGGCGTGGATCCGATGACGGAGAGGCTGGCGTGGATCCGATGACGGAGAGGCTGGTGTGGATCTGATGATGCTGAGATTGGCGTGGATCCGATGACGCAGAGCCTGGAGTGGATCTGATGATGGGGAGGCCGGGATGGAGACGACGATGCAGAAGCCGGGATGGAGACGACGATGCGGAGGCCGAGATGGAGACGATGATGCAGAGGCTCAGATGGAGACGACGATGCAGAGCCGAGATGGAGACGACGATGCAGAGGCCGGGCTGGAGATGACGATACTGGAATTACACTCATGTTTTCTTTATTTTCCAAGATATTCCAATTTGTTGAAAATGCCATTCCCACATTCCCAATGATAATGCTGTGGTGCTAATTAATTATTCCGGTTTATCAGTTTCAAAATTGCCGATGGTCAGTTATCTGGTCTTCGTGTTGGTTTTTGCCGACTATGCAGAAACCGGGAGGGAGCCGATGACGCTGAGGCGGGTGTGGATCTGATGACGCAGAGGCCGGGATGGATACAATGACGCAGAGGCCGGGATGGATCCGATGATGCAGAGGCTGGCGTGGATCCGATGACGGAGAGGCTGGCGTGGATCCGATGACGGAGAGGCTGGCGTGGATCAGATGAGGCAGAGGTTGGTGTGGATGCGATGATGCACCAGCTGGCGTGGATCCAATGACGGAGAGTCTGGCGTGGATCCGATGACGGAGAGGCTGGCGTGGATCCGATGATGCAGAGGCTGGCATGGATCCAATGATGCAGAGGCTGGCGTGGATCTGATGATCGGGAGGCCGGGATGGAGACGACGACGATGCAGAAGCCGGGATGGAGACGACGAAGCAGTGGCCGAAATGGAGACGACGATGCAGAGGCCGAGATGGAGACAATGATGGAGAGGCCGAGATTGAGACGACGATGCAGAGGCCGGGCTGGAGATGATTATACTGGAAGTTCACTCGTAGTTTCTTTATTTTCCAAGATATTCCCAATTGATGTGGATGCCATTCCCACATTCCCAATGATAATGCTGTGGTGCTAGTTAATTATTCTGGTTTATCAGTTTCAAAATTGCTGCTGGTCAGTTCTCTGGTCTTCGTGTTGGTTTTTGCCGACGATGCAGAGACCGAGAGGGAGCCGATGACGCAGAGGCAGGGATGGATCCGATGATGCAGAGGCTGGCATGGATCCGATGACGCAGAGACCAGGATGGATCCGATGATGTAGAGGCTGGAATGGATCCGATGACGGAGAGGCTGGCGTGGATCCGATGATGGAGAGGCTGGTGTGGATCTGATGATGCAGAGACGAGCGTGGATACGATGATGGAAAGGCTGGCGTGGATCTGATGATGGGGAGGCCGGGATGGAGACGACGATGCAGAGGCCGGGATGGAGAGGTCGATGCAGAGGTCGGGATGGAGACAACGATGCAGAGGCCGGGATGGAGAGGACGATGCAGAGGCCGGGATGGAGATGACGATACTGGAATTGCACTCATGGTTTCTTTATTTTCCAAGATATTCCAAATTGTTGAAAATGCCATTCCCACATTCCCAATGATAATGCTGTGGTGCTAATTAATTATTCCGGTTTATCAGTTTCAAAATTGCTGATGGCCAGTTCTCTGTTCTTCGTGTTGGTTTATGCCGATGATGCAGAGACCGAGAGAGAGCCGATGACGCTGAGGCCGGTGTGGATGTGACGATGCAGAGGCCAGGATGGATCTAACGATGTTGAGGCTGGAAGGGAGCCAATGATGCCGACGCAGAGGCTGGGATGGAGCCGACGACGCAGCGGCCGCGATGGAGGCAACGATGCAGAGGCCGGGGTGGAGACCACGATGCAGAGGCCGGGATAGAGACGACGATGCAGAGGCCGGGATGGAGATGATGATACTGGAAGTTCACTCGTAGTTTCTTTATTTTCCAAGATATTCCCAATTGATGTGGATGCCATTCCCACCTTCCCAATGATAATGCTGTGGTGCTAGTTAATTATTCCGGTTTATCAGTTTCAAAATTGCTGATGGTCAGTTCTCTGGTCTTCGTGTTGGTTTTTGCCGACGATGCAGAGACCGGGAGGGAGCCGATGACGCAGAGGCCGGGATGGATTCGATGACGCAGAGGCCAGGATGGATCCGATGATGCAGAGGCTGGCGTGGATCCGATGACGGAGAGGCTGGCGTGGATCCGATGACGGAGAGGCTGGCGTGGATCC
Organism: Myxine glutinosa; assembly: GCF_964187855.1. Lineage (NCBI taxonomy): Eukaryota > Metazoa > Chordata > Myxini > Myxiniformes > Myxinidae > Myxine > Myxine glutinosa. Next base: position 295,879,468 of record NC_136261.1, read on the forward strand.
GATGACGGAGAGGCTGGCGTGGATCCGATGACGGAGAGGCTGGCGTGGATCCGATGATGGAGAGGCTGGCTTGGATCCGATGACGGAGAGGCTGGTGTGGATGTGACGATGCAGAGGCCAGGATGGATCCAACGATGTGGAGGCTGCAAGGGAGCCAATGATGCTGACGCAGAGGCTGGGATGGAGCCGACGACGCAGCGGCCGCGATGGAGACAACAATTCAGAGGCCGGGATGGAGACAACGATTCAGAGGCCGGGATGGATCCGACGATGGGGAGGCCAGGATGGAGATGGTGACACAGAGGCTGAGATGGAGACAACGATTGTGTAAGTACACTCGTGGTTTCTTTATTTTCCAAGATATTCCAAATTGTTGAAAATGCCATTCCCACATTTCCAATGATAATGCTGTGGTGCTCATTAATTATTCCGGTTTATCAGTTTCCAAATTGCTGATGGCCAGTTCTCTGGTCTTCTTGTTGGTTTATGCCGATGATGCAGAGACGTGGAGGGAGCCGATGATGCTGAGGCCGGTGTGGATCCGATGACGCAGAGGCCGGGATGGATCCGATGACGCAGAGGCCAGGATGGATCCGATGACGCAGAAGCCAGGATGGATCCGATGACGCAGAGGCAGGGATGGATCCGATGACGCAGAGGCTGGCATGGTTCCGATGACGGAGAGGCTGGTGTGGATCGGATGAGGCAGAGGTTGGTGTGGATGCGATGATGCACCAGCTGGCGTGGATCCAATGACGGAGAGTCTGGCGTGGATCCGATGACGGAGAGGCTGGCGTGGATCCGATGACGGAGAGGCTGGCGTGGATCCGATGATGGAGAGGCTGGTGTGGATCGGATGAGGCAGAGGTTGGTGTGGATGCGATGATGCACCAGCTGGCGTGGATCCAATGATGGAGAGTCTGGCGTGGATCCGATGACGGAGAGGCTGGCGTGGATCCGATGATGCAGAGGCTGGCATGGATCCAATGATGCAGAGGCTGGTGTGGATCTGATGATCGGGAGGCCGGGATGGAGACGACGATGCAGAAGCCGGGATGGAGACGACGAAGCAGAGGCCGAAATGGAGACGACGATGCATAGGCCGAGATGGAGACAATGATGGAGAGGCCAAGATTGAGATGACGATGCAGAGGCCGGGCTGGAGATGATGATACTGGAATTACACTCATGGTTTCTTTATTTTCCAAGATATTCCAAATTGTTGGATATGCCATTCCCACATTCCCAATGAAAATGCTGTGGTGCTCATTAATTATTCCGGTTTATCAGTTTCCAAATTGCTGATGGCCAGTTCTCTGGTCTTCGTGTTGGTTTATGCCGATGATGCAGAGACGTGGAGGGAGCCAATGATGCTGAGGCCGGTGTGGATCCGATGACGCAGAGGCCAGGATGGATCCGATGACGCAGAGGCCGGGATGGATCCGATGACGCAGAGGCCGGGATGGATCCGATGACGCAGAGGCCGGGATGGATCCGATGACGCAGAGGCCGGGATGGATCCGATGACGCAGAGGCCGGGATGGATCCGATGACGCAGAGGCTGGCGTGGATCCGATGACGGAGAGGCTGGCGTGGATCTGATGAGGGAGAGGCTGGCGTGGATCCGATGACGGAGAGGCTGGCGTGGATCCGATGACGGAGAGGCTGGCGTGGATCCGATGACGGAGAGGCTGGCGTGGATCCGATGACGGAGAGGCTGGCGTGGATCCGATGACGGAGAGGCTGGCGTGGATCCGATGACGGAGAGGCTGGCGTGGATCCGATGACGGAGAGGCTGGCGTGGATCCGATGACGGAGAGGCTGGCGTGGATCCGATGACGGAGAGGCTGGCGTGGATCCGATGACGGAGAGGCTGGCGTGGATCCGATGACGGAGAGGCTGGCGTGGATCCGATGACGGAGAGGCTGGCGTGGATCCGATGACGGAGAGGCTGGCGTGGATCCGATGACGGAGAGGCTGGTGTGGATCGGATGAGGCAGAGGTTGGTGTGGATGCGATGATGCACCAGCTGGCGTGGATCCAATGATGGAGAGTCTGGCGTGGATCCGATGACGGAGAGGCTGGCATGGATCCAATGATGCAGAGGCTGGCGTGGATCTGATGATGGGGAGGCTGGGATGGAGACGACGAAGCAGAGGCCGAAATGGAGACGACGATGCAGAGGCCGAAATGGAGACGACGATGCAGAGGCCGAGATGGAGACGATGATGCAGCGGCCGAGATTGAGACGACGATGCAGAGGCCGGGCTGGAGATGACGATTCTAGAATTACACTCATCGTTTCTTTATTTTCCAAGATATTCCAAATTGTTGTATATGCCATTCTCACATTCCCAATGATAATGCTGTGGTGCTAATTAATTATTCCGGTTTATCAGTTTCCATATTGCTGATGGTCAGTTCTCTGATTTTCGTGTTGGTTTTTGCCGACGATGCAGAGACCGGGAGGGAGCCGATGACGCAGAGGCCGGTGTGGATCTGATGACGCAGAGGCCAGGATGGAGTCGATGACGCAGAGGCCAGGATGGAGTCGATGACGCAGAGGCCAGGATGGAGTCGATGACGCAGAGGCCAGGATGGATCCGATGACGCAGAGGCTGGCGTGGATCCGATGACAGAGAGGCTGGCATGGATCCGATGACGGAGAGGCTGGCGTGGATCCGATGACGGAGAGGCTGGTGTGGATCCGATGATGCAGAGGCTGGCATGGATCCAATGATGCAGAGGCTGGCGTGGATCTGATGATGGGGAGGTCGGGATGGAAAGCGACGATGCGGAGGCCAAGATGGAGACGACGATGCAGAAGCCGAGATGGAGACGACGATGCAGAGGCCGAGATGGAGTCGACGATGCATAGGCCGGGCTGGAGATGACGATACTGGAATTACACTCATGGTTTCTATATTTTCCAAGATATTCCAAATTGTTGGATATGCCATTCCCACATTCCCAATGATAATGCTGTGGTGCTAGTTAATTATTCCGGTTTATCAGTTTCAAAATTGCTGATGGTCAGTTCTCTGGTCTTCGTGTTGGTTTTTGCCGATGATGCAGAGACCGGAAGGGAGCCGATGACACTGAGGCCGGTGTGGATCTGATGACGCAGAGGCCGGGATGGATCCGATGACGCAGAGGCTGGCATGGATCCGATGACGGAGAGGCTGGCGTGCATCCGATGATGGAGAGGCTGGTGTGGATCTGATGATGCAGAGGCTGGCATGGATCCAATGATGCAAAGGCTGGCGTGGATCTGATGATGGGGAGGTCGGGATGGAGACGACGATGCAGAGGCCGAGATGGAGAGGACGATGCAGAGGCCGACATGGAGAGGACGATGCAGAGGCTGCGATGCAGAGGCCAGGATAGAGACGACGATGCAGAGGCCGGGATGGAGATGATGACACTGGAAGTCCACTCGTAGTTTCTTTATTTTCCAAGAAATTCCCAATTGATGTGGATGCCATTCCCACATCCCAATGATAATGCTGTGGTGCTCATTAATTATTCCGGTTTATCAGTTTCCAAATTGCTGATGGCCAGTTCTCTGGTCTTCTTGTTGGTTTATGCCGATGATGCAGAGACGTGGAGGGAGCCGATGATGCTGAGGCCGGTGTGGATCCGATGACGCAGAGGCCGGGATGGATCCGATGACGCAGAGGCCAGGATGGATCCGATGACGCAAAGGCCAGGATGGATCCGATGACGCAGAGGCAGGGATGGATCCGATGACGCAGAGGCTGGCATGGATCCGATGACGGAGAGGCTGGTGTGGATGTGACGATGCAGAGGCCAGGATGGATTCAACGATGTGGAGGCTGGAAGGGAGCCAATGATGCTGACGCAGAGGCTGGGATGGAGCCGACGACGCAGCGGCCGCGATGGAGACAACGATGCAGAGGCCAGGATGGAGACAACCATTCAGAGGCCGGGATGGAGACAACAATTCAGAGGCCGGGATGGAGACAACGATTCAGATGCCGGGATGGATCCGACGATGGGGAGGCCAGGATGGAGATGGTGACAGAGGCTGAGATGGAGACAACGATTGTGTAAGTACACTCGTGGTTTCTTTATTTTCCAAGATATTCCAAATTGTTGAAAATGCCATTCCCACATTTCCAATGATAATGCTGTGGTGCTCATTAATTATTCCGGTTTATCAGTTTCCAAATTGCTGATGGCCAGTTCTCTGGTCTTCGTGTTGGTTTATGCCGATGATGCAGAGACGTGGAGGGAGCCAATGATGCTGAGGCCGGTGTGGATCCGATGACGCAGAGGCCGGGATGGATCCGATGACGCAGAGGCCGGGATGGATCCGATGACGCAGAGGCCGGGATGGATCCGATGACGCAGAGGCCGGGATGGATCCGATGACGCAGAGGCCGGGATGGATCCGATGACGCAGAGGCCGGGATGGATCCGATGACGCAGAGGCTGGCATGGATCCGATGACGGAGAGGCTGGTGTGGATCTGATGATGCTGAGGTTGGCGTGAATCCGATGATGGAGAGGCTGGAGTGGATCTGATGATGGGGAGACCGGGATGGCTCCGATGATGGAGAGGCTGGCGTGGATCCGATGCCGGAGAGGCTGGTGTGGATCTGATGATGGGGAGGCCGGGATGGATCCGATGGCGCAGAGGCTGGCGTGGATCCGATGACGGAGAGGCTGGTGTGGATCTGATGATGCTGAGGTTGGCATGGATCCGATGACGGAGAGGCTGGAGTGGATCTGATGATGGGGATGCCGGGATGGATCCGATGATGGAGAGGCTGGCGTGGATCCGATGATGGAGAGGCTGGTGTGGATCTGATGATGCAGAGGCTGGCGTGGATCTGATGATGGGGAGGTCGGGATGGAGACGACGATGCGGAGGCCGAGATGGAGAGGACGATGCAGAGGCCGCGATGGAGATGACAATGCAGAGGCCGGGACGGAGACGACGATGCAGAGGCCGGGATGGAGACGGCGATGCAGAGGCCAGGTTAGAGACCGCGATGCAGAGGCCGGGATGGAGATGATGATACTGGAAGTTCACTCGTAGTTTCTTTATTTTCCAAGATATTCCCAATTGATATGGATGCCATTCCCACATTCCCAATGATAATGCTGTGGTGCTAGTTAATTATTCTGGTTTATCAGTTTCAAAATTGCTGAAGGTCAGTTCTCTGGTCTTCGTGTTGGTTTTTGCCGACGATGCAGAGACCGGGAGGGAGCCGATGACGCTGAGGCTGGTGTGGATCTGATGACGCAGAGGCCGGGATGGATCCAACGATGTGGAGGCTGGAAGGGAGCCAATGATGCTGACGCAGCGGCCGCGATGGAGACAACGATGCAGAGGCCAGGATGGAGACAACCATTCAGAGGCCGGGATGGAGACAACGATTCAGAGGCCGGGATGGATCCGACGATGGGGAGGCCAGGATGGAGATGGTGACACAGAGGCTGAGATGGAGACAGCGATTGTGTAAGTACACTCGTGGTTTCTTTATTTTCCAAGATATTCCAAATTGTTGAAAATGCCATTCCCACATTTCCAATGATAATGCTGTGGTGCTCATTAATTATTCCGGTTTATCAGTTTCCAAATTGCTGATGGCCAGTTCTCTTGTCTTCGTGTTGGTTTATGCCGATGATGCAGAGACGTGGAGGGAGCCGATGATGCTGAGGCCGGTGTGGATCCGATGACGCAGAGGCCGGTGTGGATCCGATGACGCAGAGGCCGGGATGGATCCGATGACGCAGAGGCCGGGATGGATCCGATGACGCAGAGGCCGGGATGGATCCGATGACGCAGAGGCCGGGATGGATCCGATGACGCAGAGGCCGGGATGGATCCGACGATGGGGAGGCCAGGATGGAGATGGTGACACAGAGGCTGAGATGGAGACAACGATTGTGTAAGTACACTCGTGGTTTCTTTATTTTCCAAGATATTCCAAATTGTTGAAAATGCCATTCCCACATTTCCAATTATAATGCTGTGGTGCTCATTAATTATTCCGGTTTATCAGTTTCCAAATGGCTGATGGCCAGTTCTCTGGTCTTCGTGTTGGTTTATGCCGATGATGCAGAGACGTGGAGGGAGCCGATAATGCTGAGGCTGGTGTGGATCTGATGATGCTGAGGTTGGCGTGGATCCGATGACGCAGAGGCTGGAGTGGATCCGATGACGGACAGGCTGGTGTGGATCTGATGATGCTGAGATTGGCGTGGATCCGATGACGCAGAGGCTGGAGTGGATCTGATGATGGGGAGGCCGGGATGGAGACGACGATGCAGAAGCCAGGATGGAGACGACGATGCGGAGGCCGAGATGGAGACGATGATGCAGAGGCTCAGATGGAGACGACGATGCAGAGGCCGAGATGGAGACGACGATGCAGAGGCCGGGCTGGAGATAACGATACTGGAATTACACTCATGTTTTCTTTATTTTCCAAGATATTCCAAATTGTTGAAAATGCCATTCCCACATTCCCAATGATAATGCTGTGGTGCTAATTAATTATTCCTGTTTATCAGTTTCAAAATTGCCGATGGTCAGTTATCTGGTCTTCGTGTTGGTTTTTGCCGACTATGCAGAAACCGGGAGGGAGCCGATGACGCTGAGGCGGGTGTGGATCTGATGACGCAGAGGCCAGGATGGATCCGATGACACAGAGGCTGGCGTGGATCCAATGACGGAGAGGCTGGCGTGGATCCGATGACGGAGAGGCTGGCGTGGATCCGATGATGGAGAGGCTGGTGTGGATCTGATGATGCAGAGGCTGGCGTGGATCTGATGATGGGGAGGTCGGGATGGAGACGACGATGCGGAGCCCGAGATGGAGAGGACGATGCAAAGGCCGCGATGGAGACGACAATGCAGAGGCCGGGATGGAGACGACGATGCAGAGGCCGGGGTGGAGACGGCGATGCAGAGGCCAGCATAGAGACCACGATGCAGAGGCCGGGATGGAGATGATGATACTGGAAGTTCACTTGTAGTTTCTTTATTTTCCAAGATATTCCCAATTGATCTGGATGCCATTCCCACATTCCCAATGATAATGCTGTGGTGCTAGTTAATTATTCTGGTTTATCAGTTTCAAAATTGCTGATGGTCAGTTCTCTGGTCTTCGTGTTGGTTTTTGCCGACGATGCAGAGACCGGGGGAGAGCCGATGACGCTGAGGCCGGTGTGGATGTGACGACGCAGAGGCCGGGATGGATCCAACGATGTGGAGGCTGGAAGGGAGCCAATGATGCAGACGCAGAGGCTGGGATGGAGCCGACAACGCAGAGGCCACGATGGAGACAACGATGCAGAGGCCAGGATGGAGACAACAATTCAGAGGCCGGGATGGAGACAACGATTCAGAGGCCGGGATGGATCCGACGATGGGGAGGCCAGGATGGAGATGGTGACACAGAGGCTGAGATGGAGACAACGATTGTGTAAGTACACTCGTGATTTCTTTATTTTCCAAGATATTCCAAATTGTTGAAAATGCCATTCCCACATTTCCAATGATAATGCTGTGGTGCTCATTAATTATTCCGGTTTATCAGTTTCCAAATTGCTGATGGCCAGTTCTCTGGTCTTCGTGTTGGTTTATGCCGATGATGCAGAGACGTGGAGGGAGCCAATGATGCTGAGGCCGGTGTGGATCCGATGACGCAGAGGCCGGGATGGATCCGATGACGCAGAGGCCGGGATGGATCCGATGACGCAGAGGCCGGGATGGATCCGATGACGCAGAGGCCGGGATGGATCCGATGACGCAGAGGCCGGGATGGATCCGATGACGCAGAGGCCGGGATGGATCCGATGACGCAGAGGCTGGCATGGATCCGATGACGGAGAGGCTGGTGTGGATCTGATGATGCTGAGGTTGGCGTGAATCCGATGATGGAGAGGCTGGAGTGGATCTGATGATGGGGAGGCCGGGATGGCTCCGATGATGGAGAGGCTGGCGTGGATCCGATGCCGGAGAGGCTGGTGTGGATCTGATGATGGGGAGGCCGGGATGGATCCGATGGCGCAGAGGCTGGCGTGGATCCGATGACGGAGAGGCTGGTGTGGATCTGATGATGCTGAGGTTGGCATGGATCCGATGACGGAGAGGCTGGAGTGGATCTGATGATGGGGATGCCGGGATGGATCCGATGATGGAGAGGCTGGCGTGGATCCGATGATGGAGAGGCTGGTGTGGATCTGATGATGCAGAGGCTGGCGTGGATCTGATGATGGGGAGGTCGGGATGGAGACGACGATGCGGAGGCCGAGATGGAGAGGACGATGCAGAGGCCGCGATGGAGATGACAATGCAGAGGCCGGGACGGAGACGACGATGCAGAGGCCGGGATGGAGACGGCGATGCAGAGGCCAGGTTAGAGACCGCGATGCAGAGGCCGGGATGGAGATGATGATACTGGAAGTTCACTCGTAGTTTCTTTATTTTCCAAGATATTCCCAATTGATATGGATGCCATTCCCACATTCCCAATGATAATGCTGTGGTGCTAGTTAATTATTCTGGTTTATCAGTTTCAAAATTGCTGAAGGTCAGTTCTCTGGTCTTCGTGTTGGTTTTTGCCGACGATGCAGAGACCGGGAGGGAGCCGATGACGCTGAGGCTGGTGTGGATCTGATGATGCAGAGGCCGGGATGGATCCAACGATGTGGAGGCTGGAAGGGAGCCAATGATGCTGACGCAGCGGCCGCGATGGAGACAACGATGCAGAGGCCAGGATGGAGACAACCATTCAGAGGCCGGGATGGAGACAACGATTCAGAGGCCGGGATGGATCCGACGATGGGGAGGCCAGGATGGAGATGGTGACACAGAGGCTGAGATGGAGACAACGATTGTGTAAGTACACTCGTGGTTTCTTTATTTTCCAAGATATTCCAAATTGTTGAAAATGCCATTCCCACATTTCCAATGATAATGCTGTGGTGCTCATTAATTATTCCGGTTTATCAGTTTCCAAATTGCTGATGGCCAGTTCTCTTGTCTTCGTGTTGGTTTATGCCGATGATGCAGAGACGTGGAGGGAGCCGATGATGCTGAGGCCGGTGTGGATCCGATGACGCAGAGGCCGGTGTGGATCCGATGACGCAGAGGCCGGGATGGATCCGATGACGCAGAGGCCGGGATGGATCCGATGACGCAGAGGCCGGGATGGATCCGATGACGCAGAGGCCGGGATGGATCCGATGACGCAGAGGCCGGGATGGATCCGACGATGGGGAGGCCAGGATGGAGATGGTGACACAGAGGCTGAGATGGAGACAACGATTGTGTAAGTACACTCGTGGTTTCTTTATTTTCCAAGATATTCCAAATTGTTGAAAATGCCATTCCCACATTTCCAATTATAATGCTGTGGTGCTCATTAATTATTCCGGTTTATCAGTTTCCAAATGGCTGATGGCCAGTTCTCTGGTCTTCGTGTTGGTTTATGCCGATGATGCAGAGACGTGGAGGGAGCCGATAATGCTGAGGCTGGTGTGGATCTGATGATGCTGAGGTTGGCGTGGATCCGATGACGCAGAGGCTGGAGTGGATCCGATGACGGACAGGCTGGTGTGGATCTGATGATGCTGAGATTGGCGTGGATCCGATGACGCAGAGGCTGGAGTGGATCTGATGATGGGGAGGCCGGGATGGAGACGACGATGCAGAAGCCAGGATGGAGACGACGATGCGGAGGCCGAGATGGAGACGATGATGCAGAGGCTCAGATGGAGACGACGATGCAGAGGCCGAGATGGAGACGACGATGCAGAGGCCGGGCTGGAGATAACGATACTGGAATTACACTCATGTTTTCTTTATTTTCCAAGATATTCCAAATTGTTGAAAATGCCATTCCCACATTCCCAATGATAATGCTGTGGTGCTAATTAATTATTCCTGTTTATCAGTTTCAAAATTGCCGATGGTCAGTTATCTGGTCTTCGTGTTGGTTTTTGCCGACTATGCAGAAACCGGGAGGGAGCCGATGACGCTGAGGCGGGTGTGGATCTGATGACGCAGAGGCCAGGATGGATCCGATGACACAGAGGCTGGCGTGGATCCAATGACGGAGAGGCTGGCGTGGATCCGATGACGGAGAGGCTGGCGTGGATCCGATGATGGAGAGGCTGGTGTGGATCTGATGATGCAGAGGCTGGCGTGGATCTGATGATGGGGAGGTCGGGATGGAGACGACGATGCGGAGCCCGAGATGGAGAGGACGATGCAAAGGCCGCGATGGAGACGACAATGCAGAGGCCGGGATGGAGACGACGATGCAGAGGCCGGGGTGGAGACGGCGATGCAGAGGCCAGCATAGAGACCACGATGCAGAGGCCGGGATGGAGATGATGATACTGGAAGTTCACTTGTAGTTTCTTTATTTTCCAAGATATTCCCAATTGATCTGGATGCCATTCCCACATTCCCAATGATAATGCTGTGGTGCTAGTTAATTATTCTGGTTTATCAGTTTCAAAATTGCTGATGGTCAGTTCTCTGGTCTTCGTGTTGGTTTTTGCCGACGATGCAGAGACCGGGGGAGAGCCGATGACGCTGAGGCCGGTGTGGATGTGACGACGCAGAGGCCGGGATGGATCCAACGATGTGGAGGCTGGAAGGGAGCCAATGATGCAGACGCAGAGGCTGGGATGGAGCCGACAACGCAGAGGCCACGATGGAGACAACGATGCAGAGGCCAGGATGGAGACAACAATTCAGAGGCCGGGATGGAGACAACGATTCAGAGGCCGGGATGGATCCGACGATGGGGAGGCCAGGATGGAGATGGTGACACAGAGGCTGAGATGGAGACAACGATTGTGTAAGTACACTCGTGATTTCTTTATTTTCCAAGATATTCCAAATTGTTGAAAATGCCATTCCCACATTTCCAATGATAATGCTGTGGTGCTCATTAATTAATCCGGTTTATCAGTTTCCCAGGGGTCCCAGCCCTCCTATTTTTCCTATTTATTCCTACTTTTTAATAGGATCCTATAAATCTCCTATTTTTTGGTGGAAATTCCTATTTTTCCTATTTTTTAACCCTCAATGTTCCAAAATTTAAATTGATATATTAATTAGTAGAATTTCTGTATCTAAGCGTCAGAACAGACATTCCTATACCAATCGTCAGCCATGGAATTGCTTTCTGGGTCCATAATCGCAAGACAAATTTCCAAAACGACTTTAAGCTCAAATCCCCGAAGAACATATGTCTCTTTGTCTTTTTCTCGAAAACCGTTTGTTCGATCGATTTCACAAGTGGTGAGTGCATTTTTGAGGACTCAACAAAGTGCAGTGTTGAGGAAAAATTGAGTATGCAGTGATGACGTCACAAATAAATACTGTACGAAGTGGAGGCATGTCGTTTACACCATGGTGTAAAGTACGTGTTGTTATTGATCTCGACTGGAAATGATATGTATATCTTATGTATATTATGTTATTGTTATTTTTGACTTTGTCCTAATATTAAGTATATCCTTCCAAACAATTGTTTTACCTTTATGATTCGTGCTTCATGCTATTCAGTAACAGAATTATAAAAGATAAAATGAGATGAAAATAATATAACTATGTTTATCACGCATTTCTCTTGGATTATCTCATATACTTTGTGAAGAATGACTGAATGATACCTTGACCATTATCATTGTCCTTTGTCTTATTTCAAAAGTTCAGCTGAGCTCAATTTTTAAGGTTTGTACTTTACTTAGAGTAACAAAACCAACTGTGAACTTTGCGGTTATTCAGTTATTACTAACAACCTTTCCCTAAAGATTCTACCTGAAATTGAACTTTTCTACTAATTTGCTAAACATTGACATTTGATACTACATGTTTAACTCAATCTTTCGCTTATTACAATGAGATTGTATTTTGCCTAAAACTAATAGTATTTGGCAAAGAACTAATTCAATCGACAATTCACACATTTCATCATTTAATTGCAGATAATAAAGAAGGACCACGACACAAAATAGGGATTACAACTTAATTCTGTATACTTTCGTGTGGTAGTTGCATATTCAGCTTTTAACAAAATTACAGTAGAATTAAAATTTACATACGCAATGCTGCACAATAGGTAATGCAAGCAATGTAGGACAATAAAAAAACAAACAAACAAAAAACAATAAAGACTGTTAAAGTCTTGTTGTTTCATAATCTGCTGAAGATAGTACAACAACAATACCAAAGATACATAATTGAATTGTCATCGCTTAGCTTGAACTCAGATTAGTGTTCAAGCTATTCAGCAGTGGAGAAAATGCAATTATCGGGTGGTAAACATGTTAGGACATGTTATTTATCATCTTTCTTGTTTCAGGTATAATCTTCAGACCGGTAAGAAATTTGTTGATTTGCCTTTAAATTACTTTGTTTGTTCTCATTATTTTACTAACTTATGTTTCAGTTTTGAAAAAAAAAACTGTTTGGTTCACAGTTCTTTCCACTTCATGCGTTAACAGGTTAGGATTTTCTATGCTAATTCATTTAATCTTATCTCATATTTGTTTTCTTTTTGACAGGTATACTCCCAGCAGTATAATGCCTGGTGGGAGAACTAAATTTAACCCAGAGTGGTTGAAAAGTGGACATGGATGTAGGCTTTCTGACTGGTGTCAGCCTAGCAAGTCCTCAGTGTTCTCAGCTTACTGCTCGTTGTGCCATTCGGAAGTGAGGTGTGACAATCAGGGTGTGAAACAACTGACACAACATGCCCAAAACAAAGGGCACCTGAAGCGTGCGAAGGAACTGCTGGGTGGGTCACAGACGTTGCTGACATTCGTTCAACCATCAACTTCATCTGCTTCAGCATCAGGGTCAGCTTCTACAGATGAGCCAAGTCGTGCAGCTTTAGTCTGTATGTCCAAAAAAGACGCTATTACAAAAGCAGAACTTCTATGGACATTGAAAATTGTTCGTTCGAATCTGAGCTACTCTTCCTGTGACGGTTTGAAGGATCTTCTGCAGGCAATGTTTCCTGGTGTTATCCCGGATGGTTTCTCAATGAGCTCATCGAAAGTTTCATATCTCATTAGCGAAGCCACAGGTCCTTATTTTCAGGACATGATAGTCACTGATGTTAAGAATTCAGCTTCTGGCTTCAGCCTCATGTATGATGAAACCACCAATAAACAGAACTTGAAGCAACTAGAAATCCGTGTATGGTATTGGTCTGATGCCGAGGAACAGATATTAGTATTTCACCTCAAAACTTACCTCATGGGTCATGCAACTGGAGAAGATTTGTCCAGGAAAATAATCTCTGCCTTGGATGAATCGAAACTGCAGCTTCAGGATATTATCATGCTCGGCAGTGATGGGCCTAATGTGAGCACCACTGTGTGGAGACAGATTGACAAAGCCATTCTCGACAACAGGGGCCCTGGTCTCCTTGATGTAGGGACATGTACTCTCCATACAGTACACAATGCTTTTGCCAAAGGACTTGCAGAGTACTGTGGAAACCTAACTGAGCTTGCAGTGGACATTTTCTACTGGTTCAAAGGCTCTGCTGCTAGATCTGTTGATTTTCAAGACATTCAGCATAAATTGGGTGCTGTTCCAAAAAAGCCTTTGAAGCATGTCGAGTGCAGGTGGTTGACACTGGGACCTGCAGTGGAGCGGCTGATAGAGATCTGGGAATCTCTCAAAGAGTATTTCTTGGTATTTCTTCCAAAGCAGCAGCCAAAGGACATGTTTAAACCCAGGTACAAAATAATCAAAACAGAACTACAGCGACCGGAAATAAAAGCTCAACTGCATTTCCTGAAGTTCTTGGCAGCAACATTTGCAGAGTTCCTCACCTTCTTCCAGTCAGAGCAACCACTTGTGCACATTCTATATGACAAACTCCATGACCTGCTCAAAAAACTGATCAGAAGAATTATGAAGACTCCTTCAGTTGATGCTGTGAAAGACATCTCAAACCTTGATGTTTCCATTGTTGCAAACCAGCTGGAGAATGAATCCATGGGTGTGGGAGAGGATACCCGACGGTGTATCGCTAAGTTGAAAGTCTCTGAGAGGGAAAGGATGTATCTTGGGATGAGGAAGTGCTACCAGGCAGCCATAGTACACCTACAAAAGAAGCTTCCATTGACAAACAAAATCCTGAAGAATGCCAGATGTCTGCAGCCACAAAACAGGACTGCTGCATGGTCTCTTGAATCAGCCAAGAGCCTATCCAGACAGCTGAAGAGGAATATTGACAGTGACAGCATTGCAGATGAATGGAAGGTGTACCAAGAGGAAGCCATTCCTACTGACTGGTCCCAGGAAACACAGGAGAATGAAGAAGAAGTCTGCATGAAGAGAGTGGACAGTTACTGGGGAAAAGTGTTGGCTTTAAAAGGCTGTACGGGAAACTGTAAATTCCCCCAAGTGAGACAAATGATAAGGATTGTCCTTGCACTGTCTCACGGAAACAGTGACGTGGAACGTGCGTTCTCAATCAGTGGGAAAAGTGTCACCAAGGAGAGAGTTAGTCTGAGCGAGGCATCAATCAATGGTCTCCGTGCAACAATGGATGGCATGAGATTGTATGGTGACCGGCCCGAAATGGTCTTCGGAAATGGTGGCTGCCAAAAAGAAGAAGTCATAGTCACAAAGGGACTCCTCTCGTTAGGACGTTCTGCTCACATGCACTATATGCAGAGACTTGAAGAAGAACGAAAAGCCAAGGAAGATGAACAGAAAGCCAGGGAGAAAACCAGGCAAGAGAAAGAAGAAAGAGAGAGAACAGCTAAGATTGCTGTAGAGAAGGCAGCGGAGCTGTCTCGTAAGAGCGAGGACTTGAAGAAAACAGAGAAATCTCTGGCAGCAAAAGAGTCATCTCAGCAGATGTCACTGACTGTTAGCAACAGTCTGCTTGATCAAGCAAATAAAAAGCTTAAGGTGGCGCTTAAGAAAGGTGACATGACTGAAATTGCAGTAGCTCAGGCCATGCTTGAGTCTGCTCAGAAAAAGATTCAAGAGACACAGACTCGTATGGTGGAAACCAGGGAGGCGCAGAGAAAAGTGGAGAAGAAAAAGCAGACTTTGATAGAGTCCATGGTGGCTGCCAAAAAGAAGAAGTCATAGTTTTTGTTGTCGATGTTAAGACGGGTGGGCCCAAGTTCATTGGGGGTGTGTCCATGCCCATACATGTACATGTATTTGCATAAATCTTGCAGCAATAAAGCTACCGATGTTGTTCCAATGCTGAAATCTGTGCTATTACTTCCTAGTTTTTTCCTATTAAACTCCTATTTTTTGTGATCAGAATTCCTATTTTTCCTATTATTTTGTCAATCAAAGTGGCTGGGACCCCTGGTTTCCAAATGGCTGATGGCCAGTTCTCTGGTCTTCGTGTTGGTTTATGCCGATGATGCAGAGACGTGGAGGGAGCCGATGATGCTGAGGCCGGGATGGATTCGATGACGCAGAGGCCAGGATGGATCCGATGACGCAGAGGCTGGCGTGGATCCGATGATGGAGAGGCTGGCGTGGATCCGATGACGGAGAGGCTGGCGTGGATCCGATGACGGAGAGGCTGGTGTGGATCTGATGATGCTGAGATTGGCGTGGATCCGATGACGCAGAGCCTGGAGTGGATCTGATGATGGGGAGGCCGGGATGGAGACGACGATGCAGAAGCCGGGATGGAGACGACGATGCGGAGGCCGAGATGGAGACGATGATGCAGAGGCTCAGATGGAGACGACGATGCAGAGGCCGAGATGGAGACGACGATGCAGAGGCCGGGCTGGAGATGACGATACTGGAATTACACTCATGTTTTCTTTATTTTCCAAGATATTCCAATTTGTTGAAAATGCCATTCCCACATTCCCAATGATAATGCTGTGGTGCTAATTAATTATTCCGGTTTATCAGTTTCAAAATTGCCGATGGTCAGTTATCTGGTCTTCGTGTTGGTTTTTGCCGACTATGCAGAAACCGGGAGGGAGCCGATGACGCTGAGGCGGGTGTGGATCTGATGACGCAGAGGCCGGGATGGATCCGATGATGCAGAGGCTGGCGTGGATCCGATGAAGGAGAGGCTGGCGTGGATCCGATGACGGAGAGGCTGGCGTGGATCCGATGACGGAGAGGCTGGGGTGGATCCGATGATGGAGAGGCTGGTGTGGATCGGATGAGGCAGAGGTTGGTGTGGATGCGATGATGCACCAGCTGGCATGGATCCAATGATGGAGAGTCTTGCGTGGATCCGATGATGGAGAGGCTGGCGTGGATCCGATGACGGAGAGGCTGGGGTGGATCCGATGATGGAGAGGCTGGTGTGGATCGGATGAGGCAGAGGTTGGTGTGGATGCGATGATGCACCAGCTGGCGTGGATCCAATGATGGAGAGTCTGGCGTGGATCCGATGACGGAGAGGCTGGCGTGGATCCGATGATGCAGAGGCCGGTGTGGATCCGATGACGCAGAGGCCGGGATGGATTCGATGACGCAGAGGCCAGGATGGATCCGATGACGCAGAGGCTGGCGTGGATCCGATGATGGAGAGGCTGGCGTGGATCCGATGACGGAGAGGCTGGCGTGGATCCGATGACGGAGAGGCTGGCGTGGATCCGATGACGGAGAGGCTGGAGTGGATCTGATGATGGGGAGGCCGGGATGGATCCGATGATGGAGAGGCTGGCGTGGATCCGATGACGCAGAGGCTGGCGTGGATCCGATGACGGAGAGGCTGGTGTGGATCCGATGATGCAGAGGCTGGCATGGATCCAATGATGCAGAGGCTGGCGTGGATCTGATGATCGGGAGGCCGGGATGGAGACGACGATGCAGAAGCCGGGATGGAGACGACGAAGCAGAGGCCGAAATGGAGACGACGATGCATAGGCCGAGATGGAGACAATGATGGAGAGGCCGAGATTGAGAGGACGATGCAGAGGCCGGGCTGGAGATGACGATACTGGAATTACACTCATGGTTTCTTTATTTTCCAAGATATTCCAAATTGTTGGATATGCCATTCCCACATTCCCAATGAAAATGCTGTGGTGCTCATTAATTATTCCGGTTTATCAGTTTCCAAATTGCTGATGGCCAGTTCTCTGGTCTTCGTGTTGGTTTATGCCGATGATGCAGAGACGTGGAGGGAGCCAATGATGCTGAGGCCGGTGTGGATCCGATGACGCAGAGGCCGGGATGGATCCGATGACGCAGAGGCCGGGATGGATCCGATGACGCAGAGGCCGGCGTGGATCCGATGACGGAGAGGCTGGCATGGATCTGATGAGGGAGAGGCTGGCGTGGATCCGATGACGGAGAGGCTGGCGTGGATCCGATGATGGAGAGGCTGGTGTGGATCGGATGAGGCAGAGGTTGGTGTGGATGCGATGATGCACCAGCTGGCGTGGATCCAATGATGGAGAGTCTGGGGTGGATCCGATGACGGAGAGGCTGGCGTGGATCCGATGATGCAGAGGCTGGCATGGATCCAATGATGCAGAGGCTGGCGTGGATCTGATGATGGGGAGGCCGGGATGGAGACGACGATGCAGAAGCCGGGAGGGAGCCGATGACGCTGAGGCGGGTGTGGATCTGATGACGCAGAGGCCAGGATGGATCCGATGATGCAGAGGCTGGCGTGGATCCGATGACGGAGAGGCTGGCGTGGATCCGATGACGGAGAGGCTGGCGTGGATCCGATGACGGAGAGGTTGGCGTGGATCCGATGACGGAGAGGCTGGCGTGGATCCGATGACGGAGAGGCTGGCGTGGATCCGATGACGGAGAGGCTGGCGTGGATCCGGTGATGGGGAGGTCGGGATGGAGACGACGATGCAGAGGCTGAGATGGAGACAACGATGCAGAGGCCGGGATGGAGACAGCGATGCAGAGGCCGGGATGGAGATGATGACACTGGAAGTCCACTCGTAGTTTCCTTATTTTCCAAGAAATTCCCAATTGATGTGGATGCCATTCCCACATCCCAATGATAATGCTGTGGTGCTCATTAATTTTTCCGGTTTATCAGTTTCCAAATTGCTGATGGCCAGTTCTCTGGTCTTCGTGTTGGTTTATGCCGATGATGCAGAGACGTGGAGGGAGCCGATGATGCTGAGGCCGGTGTGGATCCGATGACGCAGAGGCCGGTGTGGATCCGATGACGCAGAGGCCGGGATGGATCCGATGACGCAGAGGCCGGGATGGATCCGATGATGCAGAAGCCGGGATGGATCCGATGACGCAGAGGCCGGGATGGATCCGATGACGCAGAGGCCGGGATGGATCCGATGACGCAGAGGCCGGGATGGATCCGATGACGCAGAGGCAGGGATGGATCCGATGATGCTGAGGTTGGCGTGGATCCGATGACGGAGAGGCTGGAGTGGATCTGATGATGGGGAGGCCGGGATGGATCCGATGATGGAGAGGCTGGCGTGGATCCGATGACGCAGAGGCTGGCGTGGATCCGATGACGGAGAGGCTGGTGTGGATCTGATGATGCTGAGGTTGGCGTGGATCCGATGACGGAGAGGCTGGACTGGATCTGATGATGGGGAGGCCGGGATGGATCCGATGATGGGGAGGTAGGGATGGAGACGACGATGCGGAGGCCGAGATGGAGAGGACGATGCAGAGGCCGCGATGGAGACGACAATGCAGAGGCCGGGACGGAGACGACGATGCAGAGGCCGGGATGGAGACGGCGATGCAGAGGCCAAGTTAGCGACCACGATGCAGAGGCCGGGATGGAGATGATGATACTGGAAGTTCACTCGTAGTTTCTTTATTTTCCAAGATATTCCCAATTGATGTGGATGCCATTCCCACATTCCCAATGATAATGCTGTGGTGCTAGTTAATTATTCTGGTTTATCAGTTTCAAAATTGCTGATGGTCAGTTCTCTGGTCTTCGTGTTGGTTTTTGCCGACGATGCAGAGACCGGGAGGGAGCCGATGATGCTGAGGCTGGTGTGGATCTGATGACGCAGAGGCCGGGATGGATCCAACGATGTGGAGGCTGGAAGGGAGCCAATGATGCTGACGCAGAGGCTGGGATGGAGACAACGATGCAGAGGCCAGGATGGAGACAACAATTCAGAGGCCGGGATGGAGACAACGATTCAGAGGCCCGGATGGATCCGACGATGGGGAGGCCAGGATGGAGATGGTGACACAGAGGCTGAGATGGAGACAACGATTGTGTAAGTACACTCGTGGTTTCTTTATTTTCCAAGATACTCCAAATTGTTGAAAATGCCATTCCCACATTTCCAATGATAATGCTGTGGTGCTCATTAATTATTCCGGTTTATCAGTTTCCAAATTGCTGATGGCCAGTTCTCTGGTCTTTGTGTTGGTTTATGCCGATGATGCAGAGACGTGGAGGGAGCCAATGATGCTGAGGCCGGTGTGGATCCGATGACGCAGAGGCCGGGATGGATCCGATGACGCAGAGGCCGGGATGGATCCGATGACGGAGAGGCTGGCGTGGATCCGATGAGGGAGAGGCTGGCGTGGATCCGATGACGGAGAGGCTGGCGTAGATCCGATGAGGGAGAGGCTGGCGTGGATCCGATGACGGAGAGGCTGGCGTGGATCCGATGAGGGAGAGGCTGGCGTGGATCCGATGACGGAGAGGCTGGCGTAGATCCGATGAGGGAGAGGCTGGCGTGGATCCGATGACGGAGAGGCTGGCGTGGATCCGATGATGGAGAGGCTGGTGTGGATCGGATGAGGCAGAGGTTGGTGTGGATGCGATGATGCACCAGCTGGCGTGGATCCAATGACGGAGAGTCTGGCGTGGATCCGATGACGGAGAGCCTCGCGTGGATCCGATGACGGAGAGGCTGGCGTGGATCCGATGATGGAGAGGCTGGCGTGGATCCGATGACGGAGAGGCTGGCGTGGATCCGATGATGCAGAGGCTGGCATGGATCCAATGATGCAGAGGCTGGCGTGGATCGGATGAGGCAGAGGTTGGTGTGGATGCGATGATGCACCAGCTGGCGTGGATCCAATGATGGAGAGTCTGGCGTGGATCCGATGACGGAGAGGCTGGCGTGGATCCGATGATGCAGAGGCTGGCATGGATCCAATGATGCAGAGGCTGGCGTGGATCTAATGATGGGGAGGCCGGGATGGAGACGACGATGCAGAAGCCGGGATGGAGACGACGAAGCAGAGGCCGAAATGGAGACGACGATGCAGAGGCTGAGATGGAGACGATGATGCAGAGGCCGAGATTGAGACGACGATGCAGAGGCCGGGCTGGAGATGACGATTCTGGAATTACACTCATCGTTTCTTTATTTCCCAAGATATTCCAAATTGTTGTAAATGCCATTCCCACATTCCCAATGATAATGCTGTGGTGCTAGTTAATTATTCCGGTTCATCAGTTTCAAGATTGCTGATAGTCAGTTCTCTGGTCTTCGTGTTGGTTTTTGCCGATGATGCAGAGACCCGAAGGGAGCCGATGACACTGAGGCCGGTGTGGATCTGATGACGCAGAGGCCGGGATGGATCCGATGACGCAGAGGCCAGGATGGATCCGATGACGCAGAGGCTGGCATGGATCCGATGACGGAGAGGCTGGTGTGCATCCGATGACGGAGAGGCTGGTGTGGATCTGATGATGCAGAGGCTGGCATGGATCCAATGATGCAAAGGCTGGCGTGGATCTAATGATGGGGAGGTCGGGATGGAGACGACGATGCGGGGGCCGAGATGGAGAGGACGATGCAGAGGCCGCGATGGAGACGACAATGCAGAGGCCAGGATAGAGACGACGATGCAGAGGCCGGGATCGAGATGATGACACTGGAAGTCCACTCGTAGTTTCTTTATTTTCCAAGAAATTCCCAATTGATGTGGATGCCATTCCCACATCCCAATGATAATGCTGTGGTGCTCATTAATTATTCCGGTTTATCAGTTTCCAAATTGCTGATGGCCAGTTCTCTGGTCTTCTTGTTGGTTTATGCCGATGATGCAGAGACGTGGAGGGAGCCGATGATGCTGAGGCCGGTGTGGATCCGATGACGCAGAGGCCGGGATGGATCCGATGACGCAGAGGCCAGGATGGATCCGATGACGCAGAGGCTGGCATGGATCCGATGACGGAGAGGCTGGTGTGGATGTGACGATGCAGAGGCCAGGATGGATCCAACGATGTGGAGGCTGGAAGGGAGCCAATGATGCTGACGCAGAGGCTGGGATGGAGCCGACGACGCAGCGGCCGCGATGGAGACAACGATGCAGAGGCCAGGATGGAGACAACGATTCAGAGGCCGGGATGGATCCGATGACGCAGAGGCCAGGATGGATCCGATGACGCAGAGGCTGGCATGGATCCGATGACGGAGAGGCTGGTGTGGATCTGATGATGCTGAGGTTGGCGTGGATCCGATGACGGAGAGGCTGGAGTGGATCTGATGATGGGGAGGCCGGAATGGATCCGATGATGGAGAGGCTGGCATGGATCCGATGACGGAGAGGCTGGAGTGGATCTGATGATGGGGAGGCCGGGATGGATCTGATGATGGGGAGGCCGGGATGGATCCGATGATGGAGAGGCTGGCGTGGATCCGATGATGGAGAGGCTGGTGTGGATCTGATGATGCAGAGGCTGGCGTGGATCTGATGATGGGGAGGCCGCGATGGAGACGACAATGCAGAGGCCGGGACGGAGACGACGATGCAGAGGCCGGGATGGAGACGGCGATGCAGAGGCCAGGTTAGAGACCACGATGCAGAGGCCGGGATGGATCCGACGATGGGGAGGCCAGGATGGAGATGGTGACACAGAGGCTGAGATGGAGACAACGATTGTGTAAGTACACTCGTGGTTTCTTTATTTTCCAAGATATTCCAAATTGTTGAAAATGCCATTCCCACATTTCCAATGATAATGCTGTGGTGCTCATTAATTATTCCGGTTTATCAGTTTCCAAATTGCTGATGGCCAGTTCTCTGGTCTTCGTGTTGGTTTATGCCGATGATGCAGAGACGTGGAGGGAGCCGATGGAGCTGAGGCCGGTGTGGATCCGATGACGCAGAGGCTGGAGTGGATCCGATGACGGAGAGGATGGTGTGGATCTGATGATGCTGAGATTGGCGTGGATCCGATGACGCAGAGGCTGGAGTGGATCTGATGATGGGGAGGCCGGGATGGAGACGACGATGCGGAAGCCGGGATGGATCTGATGATGGGGAGGCCGAGATGGAGACGATGATGCAGAGGCTCAGATGGAGACGACGATGCAGAGGCCGGGCTGGAGATAACGATACTCGAATTACACTCATGTTTTCTTTATTTTCCAAGATATTCCAAATTGTTGAAAATGCCATTCCCACATTCCCAATGATAATGCTGTGGTGCTAATTAATTATTCCGGTTTGTCAGTTTCAAAATTGCCGATGGTCAGTTATCTGGTCTTCGTGTTGGTTTTTGCCGACTATGCAGAAACCGGGAGGGAGCCGATGACGCTGAGGCGGGTGTGGATCTGATGACGCAGAGGCCAGGATGGATCCGATGATGCAGAGGCTGGCGTGGATCCGATGACGGAGAGGCTGGCGTGGATCCGATGACGGAGAGGCTGGCGTGGATCCGATGACGGAGAGGCTGGCGTGGATCCGATGATGGAGAGGCTGGCGTGGATCCGATGACGGAGAGGCTGGCGTGGATCCGATGACGGTGAGGCTGGCGTGGATCCGGTGATGGTGAGGTCGGGATGGAGACGACGATGCAGAGGCTGAGATGGAGACAACGATGCAGAGGCCGGGATGGAGACAGCGATGCAGAGGCCGGGATGGAGATGATGACACTGGAAGTCCACTCGTAGTTTCCTTATTTTCCAAGAAATTCTCAATTGATGTGGATGCCATTCCCACATCCCAATGATAATGCTGTGGTGCTCATTAATTTTTCCGGTTTATCAGTTTCCAAATTGCTGATGGCCAGTTCTCTGGTCTTCGTGTTGGTTTATGCCGATGATGCAGAGACCGGGAGAGAGCCGATGACGCTGAGGCCGGTGTGGATGTGACGATGCAGAGGCCAGGATGGATCCAACGATGTGGAGCTGGAAGGGAGCCAGTGATGCTGACGCAGAGGCTGGGATGGAGCCGACGACGCAGAGGCCGCGATGGAGACAACGATGCAGAGGCCAGGATGGAGACAACAATTCAGAGGCTGGGATGGAGACAACGGTTCAGAGGCCGGGATGGATCCGACGATGGGGAGGCCTGGATGGAGATGGTGACACAGAGGCTGAGATGGAGACAACGATTGTGTAAGTACACTCGTGGTTTCTTTATTTTCCAAGATATTCCAAATTGTTGAAAATGCCATTCCCACATTTCCAATGATAATGCTGTGGTGCTCATTAATTATTCTGGTTTATCAGTTTCCAAATTGCTGATGGCCAGTTCTCTGGTCTTCGTGTTGGTTTATGCCGATGATGCAGAGACGTGGAGGGAGCCGATGATGCTGAGGCTGGTGTGGTACTGATGATGCTGAGGTTGGCGTGGATCCGATGACGCAGAGGCTGGAGTGGATCTGATGATGGGGAGGCCGGGATGGAGACGACGATGCAGAAGCCGGGATGGAGACGACGATGCGGAGGCCGGGATGGAGATGATGATGCAGAGGCTCAGATGGAGACGACGATGCAGAGGCCGAGATGGAGACGACGATGCAGAGGCCGGGCTGGAGATAACGATACTGGAATTACACTCATGTTTTCTTTATTTTCCAAGATATTCCAAATTGTTGAAAATGCCATTCCCACATTCCCAATGATAATGCTGTGGTGCTAATTAATTATTCCGGTTTATCAGTTTCAAAATTGCCGATGGTCAGTTATCTGGTCTTCGTGTTGGTTTTTGCCGACTATGCAAAAACCGGGAGGGAGCCGATGACGCTGAGGCGGGTGTGGATCTGATGATGCAGAGGCCAGGATGGATCCGATGATGCAGAGGCTGGCGTGGATCCGATGACGGAGAGGCTGGCGTGGATCCAATGACGGAGAGGCTGGCGTGGATCCGATGATGGAGAGGCTGGTGTGGATCTGATGATGGGGAGGTCGGGATGGAGACGACGATGCGGAGCCCGAGATGGAGAGGACGATGCAAAGGCCGCGATGGAGACGACAATGCAGAGGCCGGGATGGAGACAACGATGCAGAGGCCGGGGTGGAGACGGCGATGCAGAGGCCAGCATAGAGACCACGATGCAGAGGCCGGGATGGAGATGATGATACTGGAAGTTCACTTGTAGTTTCTTTATTTTCCAAGATATTCCCAATTGATCTGGATGCCATTCCCACATTCCCAATGATAATGCTGTGGTGCTAGTTAATTATTCTGGTTTATCAGTTTCAAAATTGCTGATGGTCAGTTCTCTGGTCTTCGTGTTGGTTTTTGCCGACGATGCAGAGACCGGGGGAGAGCCGATGACGCTGAGGCCGGTGTGGATGTGACGACGCAGAGGCCGGGATGGATCCAACGATGTGGAGGCTGGAAGGGAGCCAATGATGCCGACGCAGAGGCTGGGATGGAGCCAACAACGCAGAGGCCACGATGGAGACAACGATGCATAGGCCGGGATGGAGACAACAATTCAGAGGCCGGGATGGAGACAACGATTCAGAGGCCGGGATGGATCCGACGATGGGGAGGCCAGGATGGAGATGGTGACACAGAGGCTGAGATGGAGACAACGATTGTGTAAGTACACTCGTGATTTCTTTATTTTCCAAGATATTCCAAATTGTTGAAAATGCCATTCCCACATTTCCAATGATAATGCTGTGGTGCTCATTAATTATTCCGGTTTATCAGTTTCCAAATGGCTGATGGCCAGTTCTCTGGTCTTCGTGTTGGTTTATGCCGATGATGCAGAGACGTGGAGGGAGCCGATGATGCTGCGGCCGGTGTGGATCCGATGATGCAGAGGCCGGGATGGATTCGATGACGCAGAGGCCAGGATGTATCCGATGATGCAGAGGCTGGCGTGGATCCGATGACGGAGAGGCTGGCATGGATCCGATGATGGAGAGGCTGGCGTGGATCCGATGACGGAGAGGCTGGCATGGATCCGATGACGGAGAGGCTGGTGTGGATCTGATGATGCTGAGATTGGCGTGGATCCGATGATGCAGAGCCTGGAGTGGATCTGATGATGGGGAGGCCGGGATGGAGACGACGATGCAGAAGCCACGATGGAGACGACGATGCGGAGGCCGAGATGGAGACGATGATGCAGAGGCTCAGATGGAGACGACGATGCAGAGCCGAGATGGAGACGACGATGCAGAGGCCGAGATGGAGACGACGATGCAGAGGCCGGGCTGGAGATGACGATACTGGAATTACACTCGTGTTTTCTTTATTTTCCAAGATATTCCATTTTGTTGAAAATGCCATTCCCACATTCCCAATGATAATGCTGTGGTGCTAATTAATTATTCCGGTTTATCAGTTTCAAAATTGCCGATGGTCAGTTATCTGGTCTTTGTGTTGGTTTTTGC
Organism: Myxine glutinosa; assembly: GCF_964187855.1. Taxonomy (NCBI): domain Eukaryota; kingdom Metazoa; phylum Chordata; class Myxini; order Myxiniformes; family Myxinidae; genus Myxine; species Myxine glutinosa. The sequence continues at coordinate 295,904,998 of NC_136261.1, forward strand.
CGACTATGCAGAAACCGGGAGGGAGCCGATGACGCTGAGGCGGGTGTGGATCTGATGACGCAGAGGCCGGGATGGATCCAATGACGCAGAGGCCGGGATGGATCCAATGACGCAGAGGCCAGGATGGATCCGATGATGCAGAGGCTGGCGTGGATCCGATGACGGAGAGGCTGGCGTGGATCCGATGACGGAGAGGCTGGCATGGATCCGATGACGGAGAGGCTGGCGTGGATCCGATGATGGAGAGGCTGGTGTGGATCGGATGAGGCAGCGGTTGGTGTGGATGCGATGATGCACCAGCTGGCGTGGATCCAATGATGGAGAGTCTGGCGTGGATCCGATGACGGAGAGGCTGGCGTGGATCCGATGATGCAGAGGCTGGCATGGATCTGATGATCGGGAGGCCGGGATGGAGACGACGATGCAGAAGCCGGGATGGAGACGACGAAGCAGAGGCCGAAATGGAGACGACGATGCAGAGGCCGAGATGGAGACAATGATGGAGAGGCCGAGATTGAGACGACGATGCAAAGGCCGGGCTGGAGATGATTATACTGGAAGTTCACTCGTAGTTTCTTTATTTTCCAAGATATTCCCAATTGATGTGCATGCCATTCCCACATTCCCAATGATAATGCTGTGGTGCTAGTTAATTATTCTGGTTTATCAGTTTCAAAATTGCTGCTGGTCAGTTCTCTGGTCTTCGTGTTGGTTTTTGCCGACGATGCAGAGACCGAGAGGGAGCCGATGACGCAGAGGCAGGGATGGATCCGATGACGCAGAGGCTGGCGTGGATCCGATGACGGAGAGGCTGGCATGGATCCGATGATGGAGAGGCTGGTGTGGATCTGATGATGCAGAGGCTAGCGTGGATCCGATGATGGAGAGACTGGAGTGGATCCAATGAGCAGAGGTTGGCGTGGATACGATGATGCACCAGCTGGCGTGGATCCGATGACAGAGAGGCTGGGGTGGATCTGATGACGGGGAGGCCGGGATGGAGACGACGATGCAGAGGCCGAGATGGAGAGGACGATGCAGAGGCCAAGATGGAGAGGACGATGCAGAGGCCGCGATGGAGACGACAATGCAGAGGCCGGGATGGAGATGATGACACTGGGAGTCCACTCGTAGTTTCTTTATTTTCCAAGATATTCCAAATTGTTGTATATGCCATTCGCACATCCCAATGATAATGCTGTGGTGCTCATTAATTATTCCGGTTTATCATTTTCCAAATTGCTGATGGCCAGTTCTCTGGTCTTCTTGTTGGTTTATGCCGATGATGCAGAGACGTGGAGGGAGCCGATGATGCTGAGGCCGGTGTGGATCCGATGACGCAGAGGCCGGGATGGATCCGACAACGCAGAGGCCACGATGGAGACAACGATGCAGAGGCCGGGATGGAGACAACGATTCAGAGGCCGGGATGGATCCGACGATGGGGAGGCCAGGATGGAGATGGTGACACAGAGGCTGAGATTGAGACAACGATTGTGTAAGTACACTCGTGATTTCTTTATTTTCCAAGATATTCCAAATTGTTGAAAATGCCATTCCCACATTTCCAATGATAATGCTGTGGTGCTCATTAATTAATCCGGTTTATCAGTTTCCAAATGGCTGATGGCCAGTTCTCTGGTCTTCGTGTTGGTTTATGCCGATGATGCAGAGACGTGGAGGGAGCCGATGATGCTGAGGCCGGTGTGGATCCGATGACGCAGAGGCCGGGATGGATTCGATGACGCAGAGGCCAGGATGGATCCGATGACGCAGAGGCTGGCGTGGATCCGATGACGGAGAGGCTGGCATGGATCCGATGATGGAGAGGCTGGCGTGGATCCGATGACGGAGAGGCTGGCGTGGATCCGATGACGCAGAGGCTGGAGTGGATCTGATGATGGAGAGGCTGGTGTGGATCTGATGATGCTGAGATTGGCGTGGATCCGATGACGCAGAGCCTGGAGTGGATCTGATGATGGGGAGGCCGGGATGGAGACGACGATGCAGAAGCCGGGATGGAGACGACGATGCGGAGGCCGAGATGGAGACGATGATGCAGAGGCTCAGATGGAGACGACGATGCAGAGCCGAGATGGAGACGACGATGCAGAGGCCGGGCTGGAGATGACGATACTGGAATTACACTCATGTTTTCTTTATTTTCCAAGATATTCCAATTTGTTGAAAATGCCATTCCCACATTCCCAATGATAATGCTGTGGTGCTAATTAATTATTCCGGTTTATCAGTTTCAAAATTGCCGATGGTCAGTTATCTGGTCTTCGTGTTGGTTTTTGCCGACTATGCAGAAACCGGGAGGGAGCCGATGACGCTGAGGCGGGTGTGGATCTGATGACGCAGAGGCCGGGATGGATACAATGACGCAGAGGCCGGGATGGATCCGATGATGCAGAGGCTGGCGTGGATCCGATGACGGAGAGGCTGGCGTGGATCCAATGACGGAGAGGCTGGCGTGGATCCGATGACGGAGAGGCTGGGGTGGATCCGATGACGGAGAGGCTGGCGTGGATCCGATGATGGAGAGGCTGGTGTGGATCGGATGAGGCAGAGGTTGGTGTGGATGCGATGATGCACCAGCTGGCGTGGATCCAATGACGGAGAGTCTGGCGTGGATCTGATGACGGAGAGGCTGGCGTGGATCCGATGACGGAGAGGCTGGCGTGGATCCGATGATGGAGAGGCTGGTGTGGATCGGATGAGGCAGAGGTTGGTGTGGATGCGATGATGCACCAGATGGCGTGGATCCAATGACGGAGAGTCTGGCGTGGATCCGATGACGGAGAGGCTGGCGTGGATCCGATGATGCAGAGGCTGGCATGGATCCAATGATGCAGAGGCTGGCGTGGATCTGATGATCGGGAGGCCGGATGGAGTCGACGACGATGCAGAAGCCGGGATGGAGACGACGAAGCAGTGGCCGAAATGGAGACGACGATGCAGAGGCCGAGATTGAGACGACGATGCAGAGGCCGGGCTGGAGATGATTATACTGGAAGTTCACTCGTAGTTTCTTTATTTTCCAAGATATTCCCAATTGATGTGGATGCCATTCCCACATTCCCAATGATAATGCTGTGGTGCTAGTTAATTATTCTGGTTTATCAGTTTCAAAATTGCTGCTGGTCAGTTCTCTGGTCTTCGTGTTGGTTTTTGCCGACGATGCAGAGACCGAGAGGGAGCCGATGACGCAGAGGCAGGGATGGATCCGATGATGCAGAAGCTGGCATGGATCCGATGACGCAGAGGCCAGGATGGATCCGATGATGTAGAGGCTGGCATGGATCCGATGACGGAGAGGCTGGCCTGGATCCGATGACGGAGAGGCTGGCGTGGATCCGATGATGGAGAGGCTGGTGTGGATCTGATGATGCAGAGACTAGCGTGGATACGATGACGGAGAGGCTGGAGTGGATCCAATGAGGCAGAGGCTGGCGTGGATGCGATGAGGCAGAGGCTGGCGTGGATGCGATGATGGAAAGGCTGGCGTGGATCTGATGATGGGGAGGCCGGGATGGAGACGACGATGCAGAGGCCGGGATGGAGAGGGCGATGCAGAGGTCGGGATGGAGACAGCGATGCAGAGGCCGGGATGGAGAGGACGATGCAGAGGCCGGGATGGAGATGACGATACTGGAATTGCACTCATGGTTTCTTTATTTTCCAAGATATTCCAAATTGTTGAAAATGCCATTCCCACATTCCCAATGATAATGCTGTGGTGCTAATTAATTATTCCGGTTTATCAGTTTCAAAATTGCTGATGGCCAGTTCTCTGTTCTTCGTGTTGGTTTATGCCGATGATGCAGAGACCGGGAGAGAGCCGATGACGCTGAGGCCGGTGTGGATGTGACGATGCAGAGGCCAGGATGGATCCAACGATGTTGAGGCTGGAAGGGAGCCAATGATGCCGACGCAGAGGCTGGGATGGAGCCGACGACGCAGCGGCCGCGATGGAGACAACGATGCAGAGGCCGGGGTGGAGACCACGATGCAGAGGCCGGGACAGAGACGACGATGCAGAGGCCGGGATGGAGATAATGATACTGGAAGTTCACTCGTAGTTTATTTTCCAAGATATTCCCAATTGATGTGGATGCCATTCCCACCTTCCCAATGATAATGCTGTGGTGCTAGTTAATTATTCTGGTTTATCAGTTTCAAAATTGCTGATGGTCAGTTCTCTGGTCTTCGTGTTGGTTTTTGCCGACGATGCAGAGACCGGGAGGGAGCCGATGACGCTGAGGCCGGTGTGGATCTGATGACGCAGAGGCCGGGATGGATTCGATGACGCAGAGGCCAGGATGGATCCGATGACGCAGAGGCTGGCGTGGATCCGATGACGGAGAGGCTGGCGTGGATCCGATGATGGAGAGGCTGGCTTGGATCCGATGACGGAGAGGCTGGTGTGGATGTGACGATGCAGAGGCCAGGATGGATCCAACGATGTGGAGGCTGCAAGGGAGCCAATGATGCTGACGCAGAGGCTGGGATGGAGCCGACGACGCAGCGGCCGCGATGGAGACAACAATTCAGAGGCCGGGATGGAGACAACGATTCAGAGGCCGGGATGGATCCGACGATGGGGAGGCCAGGATGGAGATGGTGACACAGAGGCTGAGATGGAGACAACGATTGTGTAAGTACACTCGTGGTTTCTTTATTTTCCAAGATATTCCAAATTGTTGAAAATGCCATTCCCACATTTCCAATGATAATGCTGTGGTGCTCATTAATTATTCCGGTTTATCAGTTTCCAAATTGCTGATGGCCAGTTCTCTGGTCTTCGTGTTGGTTTATGCCGATGATGCAGAGACGTGGAGGGAGCCAATGATGCTGAGGCCGGTGTGGATCCGATGACGCAGAGGCCGGGATGGATCCGATGACGCAGAGGCCGGGATGGATCCGATGACGGAGAGGCTGGCGTGGATCCGATGACGGAGAGGCTGGCGTGGATCCGATGACGGAGAGGCTGGCGTGGATCCGATGACGGAGAGGCTGGCGTGGATCCGATGATGGAGAGGCTGGTGTGGATCGGATGAGGCAGAGGTTGGTGTGTATGCGATGATGCACCAGCTGGCATGGATCCAATGATGGAGAGTCTGGCGTGGATCCGATGACGGAGAGGCCGGGATGGATTCGATGACGCAGAGGCCAGGATGGATCCGATGACGGAGAGGCTGGTGTGGATCGGATGATGCTGAGATTGGTGTGGATCCGATGACGCAGAGGCTGGAGTGGATCTGATGATGGGGAGGCCGGGATGGAGACGACGATGCAGGAGCCGGGATGTAGACGACGATGCGGAGGCCGAGATGGAGACGATGATGCCGAGGCTGAGATGGAGACGATGATGCAGAGGCTGAGATGGAGACGACGATGCAGAGGCCGAGATGGAGATGACGATACTGGAATTACACTCATGTTTTCTTTATTTTCCAAGATATTCCAAATTGTTGAAAATGCCATTCCCACATTCCCAATGATAATGCTGTGGTGCTAATTAATTATTCCGGTTTATCAGTTTCAAAATTGCCGATGGTCAGTTATCTGGTCTTCGTGTTGGTTTTTGCCGACTATGCAGAGGCCGGGAGGGAGCCGATGATGCTGAGGCGGGTGTGGATCTGATGACGCAGAGGCCGGGATGGATCCGATGACGCAGAGGCCAGGATGGATCCGATGATGCAGAGGCTGGCATGAATCCGATGACGGAGAGGCTGGCGTGGATCCGATGACGGAGAGGCTGGCATGGATCCGATGACGCAGAGGCTGGAGTGGATCCAATGAGGCAGAGGTTGGCATGGATGCCATGATGCACCAGCTGGCGTGGATCCTATGACAGAGAGGCTGGCGTGGATGCGATGATGGAGAGGCCGAGATGGAGACAACGATGCAGAGGCCGGGATGGAGAGGACGATGCAGAGGCCGGGATGGAGATGATTATACTGGAAGTTCACTCGTAGTTTCTTTATTTTGCAAGATATTCCCAATTGATGTGGATGCCATTCCCACATTCCCAATGATAATGCTGTGGTGCTAGTTAATTATTCTGGTTTATCAGTTTCAAAATTGCTGCTGGTCAGTTCTCTGGTCTTCGTGTTGGTTTTTGCCGACGATGCAGAGACCGAGAGGGAGCCGATGACGCAGAGGCAGGGATGGATCCGATGATGCAGAGGCTGGCATGGATCCGATGACGCAGAGGCCAGGATGAATCCGATGATGTAGAGGCTGGCATGGAACCGATGATGGAGAGGCTGGCCTGGATCCGATGACGGAGAGGCTGGCGTGGATCCGATGATGGAGAGGCTGGTGTGGATCTGATGATGCAGAGACTAGCGTGGATCCGATGACGGAGAGGCTGGCGTGGATGCGATGATGGAAAGGCTGGCGTGGATCTGATGATGGGGAGGCCGGGATGGAGACGACGATGCAGAGGCCGGGATGGAGAGGGCGATGCAGAGGTCGGGATGGAGACAACGATGCAGAGGCCGGGATGGAGAGGACGATGCAGAGGCCGGGATGGAGAGGACGATGCAGAGGCCGGGATGGAGATGGTGACACAGAGGCTGAGATGGAGACAACGATTGTGTAAGTACACTCGTGGTTTCTTTATTTTCCAAGATATTCCAAATTGTTGAAAATGCCATTCCCACATTTCCAATGATAATGCTGTGGTGCTCATTAATTATTCTGGTTTATCAGTTTCCAAATTGCTGATGGCCAGTTCTCTGGTCTTCGTGTTTGTTTATGCCGATTAGGGTGCATCAAACGCCCCTATGTCAAGAAAACAATCTGTCCCCAATTTTATTTTGTTCCAGTCATAAAATAGTTCCTATGCAAAATTTGGTAAGGTTTTGATATCATCTTCTGGGTCCACCTCAGCAAATTAGATTTTGAGTTGGTAGTATCAGAGTCAGAAATTTGACACGCAGCTGTTTTGAGGCCCATAAATAAAAATGAAAGGATTGACCGATTGCTACATACAATAGCTCTTTGGAAAGGTATTATTGTTGCTCTGTAGCAATATATAATCATCATAGAGATAGGGATATAATTCACTTATACACAAATAGTCAAAATCATCATTTTATTGGTATAATCATATGTATTATAGATACCAGAATGATATAATTTTTATTACAGTAGAATCATATATACACAATCTTAGCATTTATCATCTTAATACGAGTACATCTGACTATGGATAAACATGAAAATAGAAACAAAACAAAGATACTGTAGTTTTCATGGATATTTCTGACAGTTTAGTCTTGAGCTGCTCGCTTTCGAAGATTCGGTTCTCCTTGCGGTTGTGCTCAACAACTTGTAGCACATTTTGGTAGTGGTCCTCACTTCTGGCTGCTGAAAGGAAGTCAGAGCTAAGCTTAACTCCCCTTTCTGCAGAGTCAATCACCACATTCAAGGCTTCAACATTAGTCCATGATGTCTGGTAGGCTGCAGAGTTAGTCCATTCTTGAACATCGGTAACTAGAAATGCCCAGTCAAGCTTCAGATGATGAAATAGGTACCATGAATCTGGTCCAACAAAATCAGCCAGAGTGGTCTTCTCAGTCAAGTCATCAGGAAATCTGGGCTTTCCAAACCCAGTACCAAAACCGTCCTTGTGGGTTGGTTACTGGAAAATCTGGCTGAACCTCCAGAAGTCTGTCTGCCAGAGCACGGCGATGGTCATGAGGAACAACTGAGCTGAAGAGGGCAAGTGCAACCATCTCTTCTGTGAGGTACCAGAGATGTCGTTTGAAGGCTTTCAGGGCACTTCTTGAGATTCCAGCATTGACAGCTTCATACTGTTTCAGTTTGGAGATGAGCTGCAGGTCATTCCATGGGGCATCGGTGACAGAGGTACATGTCATCCACCAGGAGCTGTATACTAGAGTGACAAACGTGACAAATTCTCTGATCTTTGGCACTTGTTTTTCTGTGGTAATTGTACCTGGTGGAAGATCAGCGATTTGTTTTTCGAAGAGACATAATTTGATTGAGTAGAGGAGCTTCGCCATCCATCTGGCTTTATGCAGTGCACCAGGACGCTTGAAGGTTATTTGATGTTCAGCTACTTCACCATCAAGGAATACAGTACACAGATCAACAAATTCCAAATAATCATCACGTCTTAGAGATTGCTCGGTGTGACAGAGTCTGAGAACATTATTTTGCCAGTCACTTGTCAAACTTGTTGCTGCTTCATTTAGTTGAGATGGATCAAATCGTGAAAGTGGTTCATTGAATGTGTGTGGAAACATTTCAAAGTTCTTGCGAAACCTTGAGAAGAGGAAGATATCTGGTGACTTAGATGCTTCAACTTTAAGATCAGTAAAAATGTGCGTAAGAATGACTTCACCAATGTGGTGTCTGCAGCCTGACCACAGAAGAGCTTTGTTAAGCCGTTGTTGAATTGTTACACAAGCTGCACTGATGTGGCCGGTGTTAGATGCAGTTGTGTCAAATGTCAAGTTGACAACATTCTCTTGGCAGTTCCATGATTCAAGTAGGTTATTAGTCAGCTGAGCAATTATATCTCCAGATTTACGGTCTGTTCCAGGCTTGTAGGATGGAACACCCAGCAGCTTCATATCAGTTTGAGAACCCAAAAGCACAGCCAGGCGTTCTTCAAAAGTGTTTTGGTTAGTTAAGCATGGAAGCAGCTTTGAGTCCCAGTGCAACGTAGCAAGCTTCGGAGGTATCCATTTGTCCTTACAGGTAGTAGCAATATGCTGTCCAATTTTGCGTCTTGATTTATCTGCTGTAGCATATGATGTTGACACCTTCGCTACATCCCCTCCTGTTTCTTCAATAAAGCTTCTGTGAAAGCAGCCTGTTGGGTTGGTGTCATTTTCATCCTTGTTGCCAGTGAAACAAGACTGGGCCTCTTCAGGATGTCATGTGGAATGAAAACTGATGTGCCAGGTCTAACTAAACGATGATGACTTCTTGAGGTTGTTGGTGTGCTTGTTGAAGGTCCAAGAGTTACTTCTTCATCACTGTCACTAATATTATACACAGTGGTTGTAGTATTTATGTTGAACTCCAGCTCCATACTTGCTCGCCTCTCTGATTCTTTTTCCTCGCGGTTCACTTTACGCTGCATCTTATCTGCCAACAGTTTATCTTGGCAGCCAAATGTTGCACAGCGATCTGTCTTCATAGATTCCAGGAATGCTAAGTCTTCAGGATTCTTGATGTGAGAACTAGCATCATTGGGCCACAAGGGAAATGTCTCCATAAATTTCATCTCCATTTGATTCACCTTTGTGATGCTTGCTGGAGTTGTTCTTCGGTTGATAGGGATTGATCTAAGCTTGGAATTATCATCTGCAAGTTTGATAATTTTCTCAATAGCCTTGCGTTCAGAGATGATAGGAATATTAACCTTGCCATAAAATGGTGTCACTTTCTGCAGTACAAGCTTTGCTGATTCCCACCGAGAGCGTCGTTCAAGTTTGCCATCTTCCATGTGCCACATGAAACAACGTAGTACTTGTAAACAAGTTGGAAGTCTGGTGCCATTGATCTGGGAATCTTGTTCAGTTATGGCACTTCCAAGACCAAACACCTTGGTGGACTCTCTTGTTGCAACAGATGCTTTCTTTACTGTGCCATCCATTGTTTTACCTGAAAGAAAAAGGTAGTATTAGTAACAATAATGTCATTTCATAATTATGTACAACAAATAAATCAATTATCCAATTTTATTAGAGTATAGCCTAATAATTGTTTTAAGCATCTTGTCTAGTTAAAAGATCTCTGTAAAGACAAGATGACTACAACATTCAGGATATTCTTTAATTTATATATTATATTTTAAAAATACTCTTCATTTAGCTTTATATCCATATTTTGAAAAAAATCATTATTTTGACTATTTGTATATAAATGAATTGTATGCCGTGGATCCCTATGATGATGATATATTGCTACAGAGCACAATAATACCTTTACAAAGAGTTATTATATGTAGCAATCAGTCAATCCTTTCATTTTTATTTATGGGCCTCAAAACAGCTGCGTGTCAAATTTCCAACTCTGATACCACCGACTCAAAATATGAAATGGTGAGGTGCACCCAGAAGATGATGTCCAAACCTTACCAAATTTTGCATAGCAACTTTATTTTATGATTGGAACAAAATAAAATTTGGGACAGATCAATCCAACATCTTTTTAAAAATAGTTGGGCGTTTGATGCACCCTAATATATATATATATATATATATATATATACTGTATATATATATATATATATATATATATATATATATATATATATATATATATATATATATATATATATATATATATATATATATATATATATGAATGTCACAATTGATCACTTGGTGTTTTACATCACAAATTTTTTTTTGTGTTGTCACGAAGTCAAAATATGGTTATGCTATGTCTCAAAAACAATTTTTAGTTGTGGTATGTTTCTTTTTATTTTAGCGAGCTCTTCTGAAACCTAACCTCTCAAATATGTGGTGCCTTACTGTATACGATAGCATTATCCTGCCTGCAAAACACGAGGGGGACAGTTTATAGCAGGGCCAAGATACTAACCCAGGAAAGACAGCTTAGATGTGAGTGTGCATACCTAGTCAGGTAAACAGGCAGATGTGGACAGATTTAACAGTTACTAGACGACCCATGACCCGTTGGGTCAATGTCAGTTTGAATAGATATGAGAATATAACTAAAGCGAACGCTGGACATCATCAGGGAGATTATTTGGGCCAGCAAGCCATAAGGCTCACCTCTCCAGCGTTCTAAATCACTTACCTGTGACACGTGATTTCGGCCCTTATCTTCGATCACGTTTTTTTTTTTTTTTTTTTTTTAGAAAAAACACGCGACCCGTGGGCTACCACGATTTTGTTGTCAGAGGACACTTCTGATGACGATGTTCTTTGTCGACGATCCTCCATTTACATAAACTCGCATGTTCTCTTTCCTCTTCCCTCGACTGAGCGCCACATACAGCTGATCATGCTGGAAGACCGGTTTCTCCAGGTAGACCAGCACATTCTCCATAGTTTGCCCTTGCGCCTTATGGATCGTCATTGCGAAGCAGGATTGTATGGGGAACTGGCAGCGCTGCAAAGGGATATCCTCAGCTTCCGACAGATTGAGTCGGATCCGAGGGAGCATTACAGTTTCGCCTTCAAACGTTGAACTTATGATCCTCGCAACTATAATATTTCGAAGCATGTCCTCAACAATCATGCGCGTCCCGTTGCAAAGTTTTGGAGGGTCCAAGTTCCGCATCAAAATGATAGGGGATCCTTTTTTGAGCTCGAGGTTGTGCGGCGGCAATCCCGAGACTTCAACGGAATCTAGGAATTCCGTTGGGAAGTGCGTCGCATCAGTACCCTCAGTCACACTGTTGAACGCAGCATACTCCTTGCTAGCACCAGGGAACCTTGTGATGCATCTTGAATTGATGTTTCGCATCATATCGTTGAGGGGCACTAATATAGACCTTGCTGAAAAAACCTCCATCGGATTGGCGAATGATGGATATATGGTATTGATGCACTCATCGAGCCCACTCGCTGTCAGCAGTATATCCTCTGGCAAATCTATCTCATCATCCGCATTTTTCTCGATTCTATCCTCGCCGATGTCGAGCAAAAATCTTGAAAACTGCCCACTTCCGTCGGTCAGTAGCATATTAGTTCTCAAGTGAAACATTCCAAAGCTCTGCCATAAGTAGGACTTCTTTATGCACGCATTCTCAACGTCAGCATCACACCCTCTTTTCACCACGGGCAGAAGTTGATGGAAATCACCACAGCATATCGTCAAGATCCCTCCAAAAGGCTCGTCTTTGTCACATACATCACGCAACGTGCGATCCACAGCCTCGAAACTCTCTCTCCTGATCATAGGACACTCATCCCACACGATGAGTTTTGTACTTCGAAAGAGGTCTGCGATAGTGGAATTTTTATCGATGTTGCATACGCCATCTTCCCTCGGTGTCAGAGGGATTTGGAACCTTGAGTGCGCTGTTCTTCCACCAGGCATGAGGGTAGCAGCTATGCCAGATGAGGCCACCGCAAGGGCAACTTCTCCACTCGCTCTCACTTTAGAGAGAATCAGGTTAATAAGAAACGTCTTCCCTGTGCCTCCAGGCGCGTCAATGAAAATCATTGATGACTGATTCGTGCGGATGTTGCTATTCGCGTCCATAGACGTGAGGTGTGATTCGTTGTCCGCGTCCGTAGCGCCGTCGGAGGGTTGATACGACATTCTTCCTGCAAATAGTATTGTGTTTGTGCTATCGTTTTGCCGATCATCAAATGACAAATAAATAACATTGTGAAAATTAAAGATTTCAAATAAACCTATTTAAAGTGTATGCGCATATAAATAATAAAAAAAATCGAAGAAATATCTCTCGGTAATTTCCTGAAACATATTTTACTTCCGGGTAATAATGTTGAATGAAATAACGAAGATATATACTGTATGCCTGTTATTTTAGGCGGTGTATTTTCGTATATCAACGTGGCGCGATTTTTAAAATATATCTCTGCAATTTCCCGTGTGTGCGTGAATGTTCTCAATTATTTCTTTTACCGAGTCTAAAACCATCGATAAAAATGAAATCAGATGGTGAGTTAGATTGAAGATAAAGGCGTGAGACAGACTCAATGGCCTTGAAGATACAAGCCTTTCAGAATTCATTTCGTTCTATAAACGGAAACTTTCATCGGATTTTCTTCCCGTTTTTTTTTCAACCGAGTCTAAAACTATGTTAGCGACTGAAAAATGAAATGATATATCGAATTTGATTTGAAATACAACTGAGAGAGAGAGCAAGACACCACGGGCCTACAAAACAGGCCTCAAAGCTATGCGAGTTAATAAAATGGTGGCTATTACTACTCTCTCAAAGGGGTAAGCCCCGCCCCCGGACCGATCGAATGTTACACACAAACACGCAATATTTCAATTTTATAATTATATATAGATAGATAAACGAGGCACACCATAGCTGTTATCATATGTATGCTCAAACCAAAATCAAGCAATGGAAAACACAAATCACTTTTTAATGCTATCCTCCTGCACACAAATCATAATAAAGCACCAAAGCGTCGGTTTTCCTATCCCTACCTCTATGGCATCATATTCACAGAGGTATGAAGGTTCCAAGTCAAAATGCAGGAATTTTATTTGAACTCTGTAGCCATTCGGGACCTGGACATGCCATGTACGCTGCAGAAAGTTGGGGTAGACGTAGGGGTAGTTTGGTGAGCGCAATGCCCCAAACAACTCCTGCTTTGCTTTCAGAACCACTTCATCATTACTCGTTGAGAAACAGCCAAGACCAAGGAGCCATGACATCAGAAAGCAGTAGATGAAGCTGTGCACAGAAACAGTTTTTATACAATTATTATATTGAGTAAGATTGGATTTACATATATTTTGCCATATCCCAGTCAATCAGGGATATATACAGTCACGTGAAAAAGTAAGTACACCCCATGTAAAGTTTTGACTTTTTCAACATATATCAACACACAGCTATTTGTTTGTCATTTCAACAATATTGATAAATAAAGGTGATATACTATAACAAATATCATGAAACATTTACATTTTGTAGTCCATTGTATAATTTAAATAAACATAAATGCAAATTTCGCATGTGGAAAAAGTAAGTACACCCTGACATTTATCACCACTTCAAATACCTAAAATTAGAATTATGTGCACCAGCTCAGGTGCAAATGATTAGAACATCGTTAGAGAGGATCTTGGAGGAACCTGTCTTATTTAAACCTCAGACATTTAGTTTGGTTTGCTCTTTGTTGTTGAAGTGTGTGGCGTCACCATGCCTAGATCAAAAGAGCTCTCTGAGGCCTTCAGAAAGAAGGTTATAGATGCCTACGAGTCTGGGAAGGGATTTTAAAAGATCTCCAAACAATTTGAAATCAATCATTCGACTGTCCGGAAGATCATTTACAAGTGGAGAAGATTCCAAACAACTGCCAACTTGTTCAGGCCAGGCCGCCCCAGCAAGTTCAGCCCGAGAACAGACTGCAAGATGCTGAAAGAAGTCTCTAAAAACCCCAGAATGTCATCACGGGACCTAGGGTAGCTCTTGCCACTTTTGATGTCAAAGTGCACGAGTCTACCATTAGAAAGAGGCTGCACAAATTTGATCTACATGGGAGGTGTGCCAGGAGGAAACCTTTGCTGTCCAGAAAGAACATCAGGGCAAGACTAAAGTTTGCCAATGAACACCTCGGCAAAGACCAGCACTTCTGGAACAATGTGCTCTGGACAGATGAGTCAAAGGTAGAGCTATTTGGCCTCAGGACCAGAAGACATGTTTGGCGAAAACCAAAGACAGCATTTGACCACAATAACCTGATACCAACTGTAAAGCATGGTGGTGGAAATATTATGGTTTGAGGCAGCTTTGCTGCATCAGGGCCTGGGCAGCTCACCATCATAGAATCCACTATGAATTCTTCATTGTACCAGAGGGTGCTTGAGGATAATGTGAGACTATCTGTCGGAGAGTTGCAGCTCAACCGAAGGTGGACCTTGCAACATGACAATGACCCTAAACATACCAGTAAATCCACCAAGGAATGGCTGAAAAGAAAGAAATGGAGGGTTCTGGAATGGCCAAGTCAAAACCCGGATCTAAATCCCATCGAGATGTGGGGGATGGGGGTGGGGGGGGGGTGGGATTTGAAACGAGCTGTGCATGCAAGAAACCCCTCAAACATCGCACAGCTGAAAGAATTCTGCATGGAGGAGTGGGAAAAAATTTCTCCCAGTCGATGTCAGAGACTGGTAGAAAGTTATAAGAAACGCCTACTTGAGGTTGTTTCTGCCAAAGGGGGCAATACCACCGATGAGAGCCAAGGGTGTACTTACTTTTTCCACATGCGAAATTTGCATTTATGTTTATTTAAATTATACAATGGACTACAAAATGTAAATGTTTCATGATATTTGTTATATTATATTGTGGCGGACACAAAAGCCCACTGGCGTGGTGACATCATTCCGCGCACCAAGTGGGTGGTGGCCACGCCCGAGGGGTAGGCGTGGCCTCATGATATACACCGGGCGCCCAGCCCGGAGCAGTTCAGTGTTACAGTGTGCTCTTACAATAAAGACGTTTATATGTTACCGCTTGTCCGCTTCCTCCTTGCTCACAAGCAGCGCGCGTAACGCCGCGCTTTACTGGTGACCCTCGACGTTGGATCTGCCGTAGCGATCCTTCCGAACACGACGCCATTGCAATGGCCAACGACAAGGCAATGGCGATTAAACTTCCCGAATTTTGGGAGGCCCAGGCCGAAGTCTGGTTCGTTCAAGCCGAAGCCCAATTTCAGCTTCGGCGCCTCACAAACGACGACATGCGCTACTGCCATGTCGTCGCCTCCCTCGGGCCCGGCACGGCCGCTCGAGTTGTGTCCGTCCTTCGCCACCCACCGGACGGCCACAAGTACGAGGCACTCAAGCGACTACTCCTAGCCACGTTCGGCCTCACAGACGACGCACGGGCCGACCGCCTCCTGGATCTCCCCGAGCTCGGTGAGACGCGCCCGTCGGTCCGAATGGACCATATGCTGTCACTGTTGGGCGACGAAGCCCCCGGTTCGCTATTCCGGGCGCTTTTCCGGCGTCAACTTCCAGCGCAGGTTCGCCTCGCGTTGGCCGGGACCGAGCTAACGGAGCCCCGAACATTGGCAGCCGAGGCGGACAGGTACTTCGCCGCTTCGGACACGCGGGCGAGCGTCGGCGTGGCCGTCACGGCCCTCGACGCTGATGTTCAGCAGCATATTCCACAGCATCAGCTTCTACAGCATACGTAGCATGCTGATACGCACCTCGTGAACGCCGCCACGCCCCGCCCACCGCCGCGGCGAAAACCGCCACCGCGGGAAAACCCGCCAACTCCACCGGCCTGGCGGAGCCAGCCGCGCTCCTCCAGCTCCACCACCTGGTGCTGGTTCCACGCCAAGTTCGGCCACGAAGCTCGGCGGTGTCATCCGCCGTGCTCCTTCAACGGGTCGGGAAACGCCCGGGCCGGCGCTCAATAGTGGCGATGAGCGCCGGCCGTTCGAGCACCCTGCTGTTCATAACGGACACCTTCTCCGGGCGCCGTTACCTGTGCGACACGGGAGCGCAGGTGAGTGTCATTCCCGCCGGCACGTCAGACAAGCACGCCGCGGGTGGGGGCCCCGCGCTGCTTGCCGCGAACGGGACGCCCATCCGTACGTACGGAAAACGCTGCCTCTCTCTGCGGTTTGGAGGGCAGGTTTTCCGATGGACGTTCGTCACCGCCGACGTGCCCATGGCACTGCTTGGCGCGGACTTCCTGTGCGCTAATGGGCTCCTGGTCGACGTCAAGCGCAGACGTCTTGTCCATGCCGAGACGTTCAGCTTGCTCGCTTGTGCGTTGCCCAGCTCAACGAGCGGCTTGCCAAGCGGCTTGCCGAACGATTCGGTTCCGGCCACGTTGGTCTGTACGCTTCCGGCAGCGGACGCATTCACCCGCCTCCTCGCCGGCTTCCCGGCCCTCACGCGGCCCACCTTCTCGGCGGGGGCCGTCAAGCACGGGGTGGCCCATCACATCCCCACCGTCGGGCCACCGGTCTACGCCCGGGCATGCCGCCTCGAGCCGACGAAGCTGGTGGTGGCAAAAGCGGGGTTCGCTACCCTGGAGCGACTCGGCATCGTTCGGCGCTCAGAGAGCGCTTGGGCATCGCCGCTGCACATCGTGCCGAAGCCCGGCGGGGGATGGCGACCGTGCGGGGACTATCGCCGTCTCAATGACGCCACGACTCCCGACCGCTACCCCGTCCCCCACATTCAGGACTTTTCCGCCCGTTTGGCAGGCAGGTCCTTCTTCTCGAAGGTGGACCTCATACGCGGCTACCATCAGGTCCCCGTCAGGCCGGAGGACGTCCCGAAGACGGCGGTCATCACGCCATTCGGACTCTTCGAGTTTCTGCGCATGCCCTTCGGTCTGAAGAATGCGGCTCAGGCGTTCCAGTGACTGATGGACAGCGTCCTGCGCGACTTGGATTTTGTCTACGTCTACCTGGACGATATCCTCGTCGCCAGCGCGTCCCGCGAAGAGCACCTACGCCACCTCCGCACGCTCTTCGAACGCCTGGGCCAGCATGGCCTGATTGTGAACCCCGCAAAGTGCCGGTTCGGCGCCGCCACAATCGATTTTCTGGGGCACCGTGTCACCAGGCACGGAGCCGTCCCCCTGCCGGCCAAGGCGGAGGCGGTGAAGGGGTTTCCGCGCCCCCGCACGATCAGAGGGCTGCAGGAGTTCCTGGGCATGGTGAACTTTTACCATCGGTTCCTGCCCCGTATCGCCCAGCTCCTGCACCCCCTGCACGAAGCTCTCCGAGGTAAGCCGGGCAAAGGCGACGTTACCTGGACTGAGCAGATGGATACGGCGTTCACGGGCGCGAAGCTCGCCTTGGCTAACGCCACCATGCTCGCGCACCCGGCGCCCGATGCACCGATCGCCCTCACCACCGATGCCTCGGACTACGCGGTGGGCGCGGTGCACGAGCAATGGGTGCGTGGAGCTTGGCAACCGCTGGCGTTCTTTAGCCGGCAGCTTCGCCCGCCCGAACGCCGTTACAGTACCTTCGACCGCGAGTTGCTCGGACTTCACTTGGCGGTCAGGCACTTCCGCCATCTGCTCGAGGGCCGTGCGTTCACTGCCTTCGTCGACCACAAGCCGCTGATCTTCCCGATGGGCAAGGTCACCGAGCCGTGGTCGGCCCGGCAGCAGCGTCACCTCTCGGCCGTGTCCGAGTACACGACGGACATCCAGCACGTCGCGGGGAAGGACAACCCGGTGGCGGATTGCCTTTCCCGGGCCGTCGCCCATGCAGTCCACCTCGGCATCGACTATGCCCGGATGGCAGCGGACCAGGCCGCTGACCCCGACGTCCAGGCCTTGCGGACCGCCGTCACGGGCCTCCGCGTCACCGAGGTGCCATTCGACGGCGCGGGCGCGGCCCTCTTGTGCGACGTCTCCCTCGGGCGTCCTCGCCCCATCGTTCCCGCGGGCTGGCAGCGCCAGGTGTTTGACGCCATCCACGGCCTGTCCCACCCGGGCGCGAGGGCCTCCCAAAGGCTCATCGCCGACAAGTTCGTCTGGCATGGCCTCCGGAAGGCCGTCCGCGGCTGGGCCAGGACGTGCCTCGCGTGCCAGCGCGCCAAGGTGCACCGGCACACCCAGGCCCCGTTGGCCCCGTTCACGGTGCCGGAACGCCGGTTTGACCATGTCCACGTGGACCTGGTGGGACCTCTGCCCCCCTCGCGGGGTTTCACCTACGTCCTCACCATGGTGGACCGCACCACCCGGTGGCCGGAGGCCGTGCCCTTGGCGTCGACAACGGCGGCCGATGTCGCGCAGGCTTTCATCGCCACCTGGGTCGCCCGGTTCGGCGCCCCCTCAGACATCTCATCCGACCGCGGCCCCCAGTTCACCTCGGAGCTCTGGGGGGCGGTCGCGCAGGGGCTCGGGGTCCGGCTGCACCGAACCACGGCCTACCACCCCCAGGCTAACGGCCTGTGTGAGCGATTTCACCGCTCATTGAAGGCCGCGCTCCGGGCCACCCTCCGCGACGCCGGCTGGGTCGACAGGCTCCCCTGGGTCCTGCTGGGCCTCCGGACGGCGCCCAAGGAGGACCTGCGCGCATCCGCGGCGGAGTTGGTCTTCGGGCAACCGCTGCGGATGCCGGGCGAGTTCCTCCCCGACTCCACGGCACTATGGTCCGCGGCACAGCAGCGCTCCGCTCTGCAAGAGACCGCCCAGAGGTTCGCCCCGGTGCCAACGGCATGCCACGGGCACCCACCGACGCACGTCGCCCCGGAGCTTCGCACGGCGGAGTACGTCTTCGTCCGCCACGATGCCCATCGGACACCACTGCGGCCCCCGTACGACGGGCCTTTCCGCGTGCTGGAGACCGGGCGAAGCACTTCACCCTGGACATCGGCGGTACTCCTGACTGCGTTTCGGTAGACCGCCTCAAGCCGGCCCACCTCGATGTGGACCATCCACCGCCAGTGGCCCGACCCCCACGTCGGGGCCGCCCTCCTGCGGGCGGACCCCCGGCACCGCCCAGCCCCGCCGCCACGCCGCCCCCCGGTCCTGCACCCATCCCAGGGGCAGCCAGGGGCATCCCACCTGGCATCCCTGCACCCCGGACGCCGCCGATCGCCAGGGGGCGCTTCGGCCGGGTCATTCGTCTGCCCCGCAAACTGGCCTTCCAGGTGCGCGGGAATTCTGGGGGGGCGCGTGTGGCGGACACAAAAGCCCACTGGCGTGGTGACATCATTCCGCGCACCAAGTGGGGGGTGGCCACGCCCGAGGGGTAGGCGTGGCCTCATGATATACACCGGGCGCCCAGCCCGGAGCAGTTCAGTGTTACAGTGTGCTCTTACAATAAAGACGTTTATATGTTACCGCTTGTCCGCTTCCTCCTTGCTCACAAGCAGCGCACGTAACGCCGCGCTTTAATATCACCTTTATCTATCAATATTGTTGAAATGAAGATCAAATAGCTGTATGTTGAAATATGTTGAAAAAGTCAAAAGTTTACATGGGGTGTACTTACTTTTTCACGTGACTGTATATCTGTGCAGTGTCTGTGTTGTGTTGTGTTGTGTTGTCTTGTCTTGTCTTGTCACTGAACTACTTTCTCAAACTTTTGTGAAATCGTACCAAACTTCTGGTATGCACATACAGTATCTCTCCCGTCGGTATGTCCTCAGGGTATTTTTTTTTGAAAAAGTTTCCAATTTTTTTTGGGGGAATTTTTTCGGGAATTTTTTTTTTCAACTTAAGTCTTCAACTTCAATTGTTTATAAAATGTGATATCACGTATATTACAAATACATTTGTGCAAAATAATTGTTTGAATTATGATTGGCTTAAACCATGACAAAACGGCAACTCGGGTGCAGTCATTTATCTATACTAGGGCGTGCCCGTACGTGGGTGCAAAAAAACATGCGTGCAAACAACAACAACAAAAAAAAACTTTGAAACCACGTGGCAGTAACGACCACAGAACCCCCCCCCCCCCTCTATTTACATGAAATGGTTTGGTCCATTCGCAAAGCCAAAGCGAACGGCTTGCGAGTACGGTAGAACCCCCCCCCCTCTATTTACATGAAATAGTTTGGTTCATTCGCAAAGCCAAAGCGAACGGCTTGCGAGTACGGTGACCATACCTTGGGAACCACTTGTCCGATTAATTTCAAACCTTGAAAAGGCACATCCTCGGGTCCCCAGCAATATACCTGGCAAGTTTCAAGTATATCGGACCCGTGGTTGTCGAGAAACAGCGGTCACAAACACACAGACACACACACATACACACAGAGATTACTGGAATTATAGATAGACTAGGACGTGCCCGTACGTGGGTGCCCGTTCCTTGCCAAAAAAAAAAAAAAAATGTCTTCCATGGGCGTGCCCATGGGCCCATGGGCATGCCCGTAAGTGCGTGATGTGACCGTACAATGAATGTATCGTCCCGACGCCGCAGCTCGGATGGCGCTGCAGTTAATCGGGCCTGTATCGGCAGAGTTATTATAAACGTGTACTACAATCGATCGTACCTTACAACAATCAACACAGATTGCAACGTCAAATAAATGAATACGCTCTCAAATGTGCCGTCCGAGGCAGCGCCTGCTCGCCACGTTCAGCATCAGTACGTCGTCACTATGACTATCCGTAAGTCCGGAAGTGACGTCCTCATTTGACTGTCCGGAAGGTCGCATATCGCAGTTACGATGAATCGCAAATTAGTTTTAATTAGTTTTAAAACATAGTTTAACGCCAACATAGTTTGCCAACGTGAAATAAATGAATACGCTCTCAAATGTGCCGTCCGAGGCAGAGTCTGTTCGCCACGTTCGGCACACGTGATAACTCGCTGCTCTCTGATTGGTTGAATCGTTTTTTGGACATAGCTCGGTAACTACTTCTCCGATTAATATGAAACCTTGAAAAGGCACATCCTCGGGTCCCCAGCAATATACCTGGCAAGTTTCAAGTATATCGGACCCGTGGTTGTCGAGAAACAGCGGTCACAGACAAACAAACACACAGACACACAGAGATTACTGGAATTATAAAAAGACTAGGGCATGCCCGTACTATATATATATCTAAAATTATATCCCCCCCCTCTATTTACATGAAATGGTTTGGTCCATTCGCAAAGCCAAAGCGAACGGCTTGCGAGTACGGTGACAATCCCCCCCCCCCCCCCCCTCTATTTACATGAAATGGTTTGGTCCAAAGCGAACGGCTTGCGAGTACGGTGACAATCCCCCCCCCCCTCTATTTACATGAAATGGTTTGGTCCAAAGCGAATGGCTTGTGAGTACGGTGACAATCCCCCCCCCTCTATTTACATGAAATGGTTTGGTCCAAAGCGAACGGCTTGCGGAGTTTGGTAAAGAAATCGCCATAGCGTGCACAAACGCGCAGGAAAGCGAAAGAATCGCAAATTAGTTTTAATTAGTTTTAAAACATAGTTTAACGCCAACATAGCGGCAACATAGTTTGCCAACGTGAAATAAATGAATACGCTCTCAAATGTGCCGTCCGAGGCAGAGTCTGTTCGCCACGTTCGGCACACGTGATAACTCGCTGCTCTCTGATTGGTTGAATCGTTTTTTGGACATAGCTCGGTAACTACTTGTCCGATTAATATGAAACCTTGAAAAGGCACATCCTCGGGTCCCCAGCAATATACCTGGCAAGTTTCAAGTATATCGGACCCGTGGTTGTCGAGAAACAGCGGTCACAGACATACATACAGACATACAGAGATTACTGGAATTATAGATAGACTAGGGCGTGCCCGTACTATATATATATCTAAAATTATATCCCCCCCCTCTATTTACATGAAATGGTTTGGTTCATTCGCAAAGCCAAAGCGAACGGCTTGCGAGTACGGTGACAACCCCCCCCCCCCCCCCCTCTATTTACATGAAATGGTTTGGTCCAAAGCGAACGGCTTGCGAGTACGGTGACAATCCCCCCCCCCCCCCCCCCCTCTATTTACATGAAATGGTTTGGTCCAAAGCGAACGGCTTGCGAGTACGGTGACAATCCCCCCCCCCCCCCCCCCTCTATTTACATGAAATGGTTTGGTCCAAAGCGAACGGCTTGCGGAGTTTGGTAAAGAAATCGCCATAGCGTGCACAAACGCGCAGGAAAGCGAAAGAATCGCAAATTAGTTTTAATTAGTTTTAAAACATAGTTTAACGCCAACATAGCGGCAACATAGTTTGCCAACGTGAAATAAATGAATACGCTCTCAAATGTGCCGTCCGAGGCAGAGTCTGTTCGCCACGTTCGGCACACGTGATAACTCGCTGCTCTCTGATTGGTTGAATCGTTTTTTGGACATAGCTCGGTAACTACTTGTCCGATTAATATGAAACCTTGAAAAGGCACATCCTCGGGTCCCCAGCAATATACCTGGCAAGTTTCAAGTATATCGGACCCGTGGTTGTCGAGAAACAGCGGTCACAGACATACATACAGACATACAGAGATTACTGGAATTATAGATAGATATCTACACATCTGGGCAGTGTCTGTGTTGTCACTTAACGACTCCCTCAAACTTTTGTTTCCGTGGTTGTGAAGTGTTTTTAATGACGTTGTGGTGGTTTTGAATCACGTGGTGGTGATGTATTTATAATTACGGTGGTGAGGTGTTTTGAATTACGTGGTGGTGAGGTGTTTTGAATTAGTGGGTGATGAGGTGTCTGGAATTACGTGATGGTGAGGTGTTTTGAATTACTTGGTGGTGAGGTGTTTTTAAATGACGTGATGGTGAGGTGTTTTTAATTTTGTGGCTGTGAGGTGTTTTTATTACGTGTTTTATGGCTGTGAGGTGTTTTCAATTTTGTGGTGGTGAGGTGTTTTTATTACGTGTTTTATGGCTGTGAGGTGTTTTAAATTACTTGATGGTGAAGTGTTTTGAATTACTTGGTGGTGAGGTGTTTTGAATTACTTGGTGGTGACGTGTTTTGAATTACTTGGTGGTGAAGTGTTTTGAATTACTTGGTGGTGAGGTGTTTTGAATTACTTGGTGGTGACGTGTTTTTAATTACTTGGTGGTGAAGTGTTTTGAATTACTTGGTGGTGAAGTGTTTTTAATTACGTGGTGGTGAAGTGTTTTGAATTACTTGGTGGTGACGTGTTTTAAATTACTTGATGGTGAAGTGTTTTGAATTACTTGGTGGTGAGGTGTTTTGAATTACTTGGTGGTGACGTGTTTTGAATTACTTGGTGGTGAAGTGTTTTGAATTACTTGGTGGTGAGGTGTTTTGAATTACTTGGTGGTGACGTGTTTTTAATTACTTGGTGGTGAAGTGTTTTGAATTACTTGGTGGTGAAGTGTTTTTAATTACGTGGTGGTGAAGTGTTTTGAATTACTTGGTGGTGACGTGTTTTAAATTACTTGATGGTGAAGTGTTTTGAATTACTTGGTGGTGAGGTGTTTTGAATTACTTGGTGGTGACGTGTTTTGAATTACTTGGTGGTGAAGTGTTTTTAATTACTTGGTGGTGAGGTGTTTTTAATTACGTGGTGGTGAAGTGTTTTTAATTACTTGGTGGTGACGTGTTTTGAATTACTTGGTGGTGACGTGTTTTGAATTACTTGGTGGTGATGTGTTTTGAATTACTTGGTGGTGAGGTGTTTTGAATTACTTGGTGTGACGTGTTTTGAATTACTTGGTGGTGAAGTGTTTTGAATTACTTGGTGGTGAGGTGTTTTGAATTACTTGGTGGTGAAGTGTTTTGAATTACTTGGTGGTGACGTGTTTTTAATTACGTGGTGGTGAAGTGTTTTGAATTACTTGGTGGTGACGTGTTTTGAATTACTTGGTGGTGAAGTGTTTTGAATTACGTGGTGGTGACGTGTTTTGAATTACTTGGTGGTGAAGTGTTTTGAATTACTTGGTGGTGTGGTGTTTTGAATTACTTGGTGGTGCGGTGTTTTGAATTACTTGGTGGTGACGTGTTTTGAATTACTTGGTGGTGAAGTGTTTTTAATTACGTGGTGGTGAAGTGTTTTGAATTACTTGGTGGTGACGTGTTTTGAATTACTTGGTGGTGAGGTGTTTTGAATTACTTGGTGGTGACGTGTTTTGAATTACTTGGTGGTGAGGTGTTTTGAATTACTTGGTGTGACGTGTTTTGAATTACTTGGTGGTGAAGTGTTTTGAATTACTTGGTGGTGAAGTGTTTTTAATTACGTGGTGGTGAAGTGTTTTGAATTACTTGGTGGTGACGTGTTTTGAATTACGTGGTGGTGCGGTGTTTTGAATTACTTGGTGGTGAAGTGTTTTGAATTACTTGGTGGTGACGTGTTTTGAATTACTTGGTGGTGAAGTGTTTTGAATTACTTGGTGGTGAGGTGTTTTGAATTACTTGGTGGTGACGTGTTTTGAATTACGTGGTGGTGCGGTGTTTTGAATTACTTGGTGGTGACGTGTTTTGAATTATGTGGTGGTGTGGTGTTTTGAATTACTTGGTGGTGACGTGTTTTGAATTACATGGTGGTGACGTGTTTTGAATTACGTGGTGGTGTGGTGTTTTGAATTACTTGGTGGTGACGTGTTTTGAATTACTTGGTGGTGAAGTGTTTTGAATTACTTGGTGGTGAAGTGTTTTTAATTACGTGGTGGTGAAGTGTTTTGAATTACTTGGTGGTGACGTGTTTTGAACATTTGTGGTGGTGCGGTGTTTTGAATTACTTGGTGGTGAAGTGTTTTGAATTACTTGGTGGTGACGTGTTTTGAATTATTTGGTGGTGAAGTGTTTTGAATTACTTGGTGGTGAGGTGTTTTGAATTACTTGGTGGTGGCGTGTTTTGAATTACGTGGTGGTGCGGTGTTTTGAATTACTTGGTGGTGACGTGTTTTGAATTACGTGGTGGTGTGGTGTTTTGAATTACTTGGTGGTGACGTGTTTTGAATTACGTGGTGGTGACGTGTTTTTAATTACTTGGTGGTGAAGTGTTTTGAATTACTTGGTGGTGACGTGTTTTGAATTACTTGGTGGTGACGTGTTTTGAATTACTTGGTGGTGACGTGTTTTGAATTACGTGGTGGTGAGGTGTAATCGTTCCAAATTTCCAGTCTGCACCTACCCTTCCCCTATGTATGTGCTGAGGGGTTCTTTCTTGAAAAAAAAAAAAAATTCAACCAATACATCCACCATTCCCGCTTTCTTCAACCTAAATTTCCGATAAAAATGTAATATCACAAACACAACAAATACATTTGTGCAAAATAATTGTTTGTATTGTGATTGGTGAAAATCATGACAACACAGCAACTCAGGTACAGTCATTATCCTCAGCTAAAATGAGCCCGTTCCTCAGTAACGACAAATTACAATTAGTTCGTATACAAGCTAGTATATGTATATATGTATATGTATATGTATATGTATATGTATATAAATATATGCTGATCTTCTGATCCATAACTTGTGTTCTTTGCATAACCAGACTTTACTGCTCATCTACACTCCCTTATTCACTTTGAGACAAAAAAACCCACTGTCCTAACAATCGTAACAAACAACTCATGTCAAAGTGGTCACGCTGGCACGCTGATGTGAATGCTCCAAGTTGGGCAGAACCGGAGCACCGTGAGGCCCCAAATTTTGGGTGTTGATACGTCAAATCTGGGAAAGGTTTCAAGTTACCGCACGTTGACCATGAAGGCCGTTTTGAGGCCATCAAAGGCTACTATAAAGTGTCTATTGGGATGTGGGGTCATCCACTGCTGCCGCCGGCCCGCAGGCAAAAGGTAACCACCATGAGGCCAATATAACTCCATAGCTTTTGTCCGACACAGCCCGAAACTCATACCGGGAAAAGCTCATCTGGCCATGCAGCGCTGGGTACCACACTCCTAATATACATAAATTGCGATATCCAGTATACGTAAATTACATATTTACAACACACACACACGTCACACGTCACACGTCACGTCACACGCCACATCACACGTCACATCACACGCACGCGCGCGCACGCACACACACGCACACACACGTCACAACATGCACATGTACATGTACACACGTCACAACATACACACACACACGCACATGTACATGTACACACGTCACAACATACACACACACACACGCATACGCACACAGACACGCATATGTCACAACACACATATACACACACACATATGCAGACACACACATATATGTCACAACACACATATGCATAACACACACACACACATGTCACAACACACACACACACACACACACACACACACACACACACACACACACACACACACACACGTCACAACACACATATACACACATATGTCACAACACACATACAAACAAACAAACACACACATCCACATCATCCAGTGTGTCGAGTTTTACACTAAGAATTTAAAATAAAACAACTAGTAATTAAAAAACAAAAGATCCTGACAATATTCAGTAACTTATTGAATGTCATTGCTTAACTGCTATCTATTTATCACGGCCAGTGTAAGTAAACATGGAAGACCACGTGAGATATTTCCCGCAAGTCACTGAGATAGATAGGCCTTTATTGTAATCACTGACCGAAAGAAAGACCTCGCACCGGTAACTCTAAAAAAACATTTCAAATGTTAATAAAAAGTGCTTTGTAAAATGAAGCAAAGGAAACTGAAAATGCTGGATGACTAAATACTTTAGACAGAGGAACAAGCACAAAACAAGAAGAGGTGCAGAGGTATTTTGAGTGGGAAATAAACTCCTAACCTCATCTGTACCTTAAACAAGTGACAACAGAAACTATAAGGTCTAAAATAAACAGCCCACCTACCGGGTTTGGTTCATCATGAAAGAACAACGAGAGATGGGAAATCAAGAGCTTCGGAATCCTCCCACTCATGTCCCTCCCTGGTCAGTTCCCCGCCCTTATTCCCTCCAGACTCATCACCCTCTCCCCTCACTTACTGCCAAAGAAACTCCTCCCTTGTTGGGAGAGCACCACAGTGAGGATGAGTGCTCCCAGCAAATATGATCCGTTCATCTATATAAACTATCCAGGTGTGCTAGTTATACAATAAGGACGACATTATGTTGTCTAATCCTTCCAAAGAGAAACTGTGGCCAAGTGGTCACGGTCCATAATATTGTTATGTTTGTGGGGTAGTGATTACTTTAGACCAGGTAGATTTGTATCGGTAGCATGCTATGATTGTTGTGAAGAAGAAGAACCACCACCATGTAATAAGTAGGATTTTGTTTAGCCCGGATGGCAGATTAAGGTGTATCTCCATCCCCATTATGAGGAATGGGGCATGTTAACTAGCTCAGGGATTATGTTCATTCCCTGTATGTCTTTCCCTCGGTGATTTACATCCTTTGGCCCTTATGGCACCCTATAAGACGTAGAGTAGAGAAGGAATTGCCCATTAACTGCTTTAAATAACAATAAAAACCAACCAGAAGCCAGTTCTGATCAATGCCGATGGCATGGCAACCAGCTACATCACCACAGGGTCAGGCAGGCCGAAAAGCCACACCTTGAGGAGACACCATTGGTCAGGGTTATGATTGACAGGCGGACTGCGTCACGAAGGCGGACTGCGTCACGGAGGCGGACTGAATCACGAAGTCGGACTGCGTCACGAAGGCGGACGGCGTGTTGAGTGGTGAAGAGCTGAGCCTGTGGTGTTGGCCTGCAGGGATTGGAGAAGAAGCACCGATGACATGAAAGGTTGGCCGAGAAAAGAATGAGCTGACGGACTTTTGGCCGGCTTGGTTCGGACTTTGGTGGGAGACGGCTGTGTGCTGACATTTCTCTCTTAATTGGGCTTCATCGCAGCGGCTGTGTTCCAGGACTTTGCTGGTGGACGTAAGGCGGAAGAGCCACGGACGGAGAGCTGCAGATTTCCAGGCGGGAACAACGCATGGATGAGTGCTGCTGGGCTGCAGCGTGACAAGGTGCGGCATAAAGAACGAGGGCGCAACGAGGCCTACTTCGCACCAAGGCGTGTTCCCGCTCACGGACCTCCGGGACCCGTTCACAGACTGTGTTTTAAATCTTGTGTGGAGGATCCAATAGGAATTTAGTTTTACCTTTGCGCTTTTCTTATTATCGGTATTTTCTTTTAATAAATCCTTTTGTTATTTTTGTACATTTTAAAATCCGTTTTCGTGCGAGTTCTTTTTTTGCAGGTTTGGGAACGTCCGACGAACCACAGGTAAGACCCTTAATCCCTCCACTCCCCGTTCTTCCCCTCCACTCCCACGTATATTAAGTCCGCATTTGATCAGTGCCTCGGAGTTAAAGCTTGCTCGGCTATTCGATCCTGGGAAAGATTTTAATCGCCAGGAACACGACAATATAATAAAAAATACCTTTTTACAAATCACCTGGGCAGATATTGTACTGACACATTTAAAAAGGTGGCATCACTCGTTAAAGTATCATGCTACCCAATGACCGATCTAAATGCATTGGAAAAACCAAACGGGGAAATCAAGTACAAGAAGATATATTTTCCATAAAGGAAATTGACCTCATGCAAGTAACAGTCAGAGTGGTTCGAGTGATAGACAACAACTGCAAGGAGCACAGTATTTGAATGAGATACCAGGAAATATCAACAAACGAGCTACAACTGGAACCTGTGTGGGGCTTGGAGATGATCCTTAAAAACATGCTTGGAGTAAATAATCCATATGATGTGGAACATCTGAAAATGTTCAAATGCTTAAGATTGACGACATCGACGCTCACTCCTTCAAAACATCAACCGAGAAAATGATGGATCCCTTGGGTCTTGGGGGTAGGCGGTGGGTGTATTCATTCTGCCTTCTGATACCCACCAAAGGAGATCACAACCAGCGATTGTGGCAATTTCCTGACATATACTACATTCATTACTTGCGGAAATCGAAGGTTTTTCAAGTACTCTATATTGGTTGATCTTGTGCGTTATTTCATCTGTCTGTCTGTATGTCAATCGCCTACATGTCACAATTTAAAACCAATCTTTACGAAACTTCACCAAATGATAGAGTTGGTCAGAAGGAAGAAGCCTTTTGATTTTGAGGTCAAAAGGTCAGCATTGGCCAAAGATCAACAACTTTGTCCAATTCCTGAGCTCATCACTTTTCATCTGATTGCCTTGAAATTTGAGGAGGATTTACATATCTGGACACTGAATTCAACAACCAATTATTTTTGAGGTCAACATAGGCCAAAAGGTCAACAAAGGCCTAAGGTCAACTTATTTCAGGGATTTCACAAGTATCTGCTATGGTCAACATATTTACCCTCGCCAGAGGAGAGGGTATTGCATTTGAGTCTTTGTTTGTCTGTCTGTCTGTCTGTCTGTCTGTTTGTCCGCACAGAATAAATAAGATTTTCTCTGCAACCATTGGTCCGATTGACAGGACATTTTCACCATAGGTGCAACTCCACCTGTAGTATTTTTTAATGGTAATTATGACGTCATAGATCACGTGGTTTGGCCGCCATCTTGGAAAACCCGAAAAACTTTGCACCTCGATATCTCTGTTACGGATTGGTCACTTCCGTCATTGTGGTTTTCATCCACTGGAAGCATTTTTAGTTTCATATGCTATTGTTGTTACAGTTTGTGTGTGAAATGGAGATAACTGTCTTCAAAGGTAAAAATTAGTGTTTCAAAAGAAAAACAAAATGGATCGGGAGAAACCGGAAGAGGAAGAAGAGGAAGAGGCTGGAGCGGATCAAGTGAGATCGGGAAAGAAAGGCCGATCTGCTTCGAGGTGTCGAGCGGACTCTGGTGGACATTGGTCACGAGCGAATATTGGTTTCCCCGGGAAAGGGATTCCTGTGACAGTGTCGGTATTGCTGTGGCAGATAAACCTGTGTGACTGGTTTTGCTGTTGGTTCCGAAAGTGAATCATTGCTGGAGAGCAGGTACGCCTCCATTAAGGGCCCGTCCGCCATTTCACCTCGCACCAGCCGTTAGCCTGGTTCTCGTGTGTGTCGTGGATTTCGCTTGGGAATTCGCGGTTCCCCACTTGGGAACTGCTGCTCGTTCATGTCAGCGTCATCATCTGTTGAACCGAAGGTGTGAATTCCCAGTCGCCTTTTGGGTGAACTTTTACCTGACCGACGTCGGCCCGATCTCACCCAGCGGCTCGTCTGCAGCGTCGACTGTTAGCCGTTCTGGGTTCAGGTCTCAGTACGACCTTTTTTCTTGTGATCACCGGAGCGAGGATCGACTTTGGCCTGGTGTCGTGACAGTGACTTTGGGGGTGTTACAGTTCGCTCACGTGGAGTACCGTGAGTTATTGAGTGAAGAAACTGGTGGTACCATCATCGGAATTATATGGTGTTTGCGGTGCAATTGAGGTTTTCTTGTACGTGTGTTACTTGTTATTATTGTGTGATTTTAATACAATACTTGGGTTTTGGAACAACTGATTGGTGTGTTTTCACCATTGGTCATTGGCACACATAATAGCACATCTTTCTGCCGTGACTCCTTTCGGGGCTCGGAGGTACACCGTGATCGGGATTTGGGGAGGAGCACGTAACAATCTCCGATAGTTCTGAACAGAAAAAATTGAGACGTGGCTCATTGTAAAGAACTCTCCATGGGGAATAAAATATGTTAATGATGTCATAGGTGCCTCCATTATGTCGTCATAATTCGACAAGTACAAAACTTTATCCGATCAAGATGAAATTTCTTGAGCATAATCTATGAATAAATTAGTTTAGAAAAAAAATAATGATGACGTCATCGGTCACGTGGTTCGGGGGAAATCTAGGCTAAGAAAAGTCTGTGCTGTCCCGCTGCTTTTTCCCTCTCCATCTCCCTCTCCATCTCCCTCTGCCTCTGCCTCTGCCTCTCCCTCTCCCTCTCCTCCCTCCTCCTCCTCCTCCCCCCTCTCTCTCTGTCGCCACATGCTGGCTGTTGGTGCGTTGGGTGTGGTGTCATGGCGTCTGCTCGTGTTTTGGCCTTGTAGGTCCGTACTCGTGGTTTGTATCTCTACCCTCCCTTTTCCTTTTCTCACCTTTGTGCCGTCTTTTGTGTATCCCCCTTCCACATTATCATCCCTTCCCCCCTCTTGAGAGTGAGAGAGTGAGGGAGCCACACGTGGTGATACCGGTAAGGGTTCCCCCCTTATTCCCCCTTAGAGCGGTTCCCTCTTCGGTTTTTTTCGCTTCGTGCTACAAATCATAATACTTTTTTCCGTTTTTTTTAACGGAATTATTTTTATTTTTCGTTTGTTTACTGGAGCTTTTTGGTTTCATTAAACCTTGATACTGTCGTGGAAGTGTAGGTGAGACTCAAGACGCCAATGGTCGGAAACAGGTTTTACAAAAGGTCATGACTTTATTAACTGGTTGTTCACTTTCATTCCAATACCAAATAACTACCGTTTAACTCAATGGACCAGGTCACTCTATCCGCATGGTCCTTCTTGTTCGGCCGATGTTCCTCCGCCATTCCCGTCGTCCTTCCTCCCGTCGGGCAGAGGTTCTGATGATGAGTGCTCGTTCGTTCCGTCGGGCAGGGGTTATCGTGGCAAGTGCTCCTTGACTCCAAGTCTCTTCTGTTTATATGGGCAAGCTTCAGTTAATCCCCTGTGCGCTGAAATCGTAATCCCTTCTCCGCTGCTTCTAATGCTTTCTCCGCAAACGTTACTCGGTCGCCTCACTGGCACCAGCTCGCTCCCCTCCTGCTGCGAGTTCCATTTACCAAACAATAGGGGGGTGCTCCAGCCTGGGGCTGTGACCAGGTGGACAAGAGATTACCATGTTCATGCACATTCCTGACACTCATTTACGAAATCGTCTATCTGCTTCGTTACGAGTCCCAAATCAATGAGTTACATTTCCACAATTCCCTCATCTTTTTGTTTTTGTTTATATTAACCATTAATCTAAACATCAATATAAGTAAACAATCAATCACTGCAAGTAAACATCAATACAAGTATAAGTAAATAATCAATCACTGCAAGTAAACATCATTACAAGTATAAGTGAATAATCAATATCTACAAGTAATCAAATTCCCTTAGGCATACACCGTCATCCTGCAAGAATCACAAAACATTTCGTTGGTCATTGACTCCTTCCATATTGTTCAATCTATTGCATTTGCATCACAAATATCTTTTCAAAACAACACTTCACCATCACCAAGATACAACAATTTCACTTCATTTTCAAGTTTCGTAAAGCATCTGCACCATCTGGCAAAAACGTTTTCCTCCACACAAATGTTGACTTTGTTTGAAAGGAAGGGCTGATCACTTGTGTTTGAATCCAGGTATGAAACATTTTCTCCTAATGTCTTCATAGCTCCTGCACTACTTCGTGTAGGATTTCGCTGTTGTGGTAACATTGCGGAGTCATAGACTGACCCTGCTCTCCATGTAGCATTCTTGCCACTTTTTGCTGTAAACCATAGTAATTCCTGACCAAGGCCTTCACCCAGTTGTAGTCGACTTGCCTCCTCCCTCATTGTGAGTGGGCAGCAAGTATTGGTGTGACGTTGATTGGCCAGCAAGATGTGGAACAGGGATGCCGGATGCATCCACAATGATGTTGGGACCATGGTGTTCAGGTCATTCATGGTCCATACCAGGAGCAACCAGCAGAATCGTGCACAGCTGTTGTGACAAGGGCACAGCCGTTTTTTTTGCAGCTCCATCCTGGTTCCCCGGACGTTGGTGAAGTAATAACATATGTCCCCGCATTTCACAGAGGTTGCAGGTAAAATGTCGTTGTCCTGCAACTTCTGATGTGGTGAATGTTCGAAGCCTTCGAACAAGAGTAAGTGATCGCCTTTCTTTCATATGTTGCAGTGTGGTCCAGGCAAATGGTCACATAAATTTCCTTGGTGAAGGTAAGCATTCATCTCCAAGTTACACGGGAGAATGTCTTCATCATTCTTTGAGAAAGAGGGTGTATGCCACGATTAACTTCATTTTTTTAGCCACAAATTTTCTTTCTCGAACTTCTTCCCAATTCCGTTAGCACTCCCTTCAAAATGTGATCTCGTCTTATCCTTATGCTCAGTCACATCTGAATCTGCTTTCCACACACACTGAATCAGATAGGGTACATCTTACCATGAAATCAGCATAATCATGTATATCTTCCGACAGTTTCACATTCATCAATTTGTTGTTTTTCCTTAACACAAAAAGTTATATTCATTTATATGTGTCACACAAATAATATTCAATCAGGTATGTATTTTACAACTAAACTAAGAATAGCATCCACAATTGCTTTCAGGTTAATATAGTTCAAAAATTAACTCATGCAGGTATTTTAGCACTACTCTAAGAAAATAAATTGTATATGATTACAATCACAAACGGGAATATCTAATTCCCAACAACAATTTTCCCAAACCAACAAATTAAGCATAATGTATTATTACCATAATT
This sequence comes from Myxine glutinosa, assembly GCF_964187855.1. Classification (NCBI taxonomy): domain Eukaryota; kingdom Metazoa; phylum Chordata; class Myxini; order Myxiniformes; family Myxinidae; genus Myxine; species Myxine glutinosa. The sequence continues at coordinate 295,938,547 of NC_136261.1, forward strand.
CCTCTCCACTTTTTCTTTTCCCTTTTTTTTTTTTTTTAACAGTGTGTCACTCGTGGTGATATGAGTTCACTGATATTGTAATTGACACAACTCATAACATTGTCGTTATGCCATTATCTTAATTCTACTGTGTTCATTTGCAACATCACTTGATTTAATCTTTTAATCTCAGTATTTATGTCGCCATAAAAGTCTTCCTTTTCTGGTTCCACATTTCTTTCCTCATTTGTCACTTCATGCGTTATCGTCGTGTTGTTGGTTACCTTATTCAAACACACCGTCACTAAGGCTTTCAAGCAAGCCACCACTAAAACAATTGCCAATATAACTACTAAACCAACAAACAAGTCTGCTACTCCTTGTATATATTCATACCTATGACATAATTATATGTCGATGACATTCAACATTATATACCAAACTAACAAGCTTCCTAAAAGGTAAATAAAGAAAATCCCTTAATATGTAACATAAATCAGATTATTTGTCTTACCCTGATCCCCCTATCTCCCGGCGTTGAACTCAATCCCCTGATCATGAGTGTAGTTGTGATACATTTTTCACTCATGTTGTATTAATATCAGCAGGTAATTGTATGTCATGTAGGCAAATAAATGTCACTATCCCAAGTAGGAATATCACATGTTGAAAATGTAATGTTTATCAATGCAAGGGGTGTTAAAATGTAATTCAAATGATTGTAAATCACGACTATCATTTATCTGCCACTGAATGTTCTGCTGGGCTGCTCGGTGCAGCCTCATTTTCTGTGGGATCGTCCACCTTAGCCCCATGTGCTTGCTTGCAATGAGAGGTATGAATCCAACTTTCTATTTTGGGTCCATATTTGTTTCTATTCTTATCAATCTCCTATGGTTTATCAATTCGTTCCAAGATACCGCAACCAAAGGTTTTATTTAACCAAGGCTCTACCAAACTATTTCCAATGTGAACAAAAAATGCCAGTGAAACAATGATTCGAGGAATTAACTTCAAGGGGTCAATAAATTTATTCTATAACCAGATCTAATTTTCCCATCCAATAGTTTGCCTTGCCACATGTCATATTATAACACTTTAATAAACCTTCGAAAAATGTTTCCCATCTCAACAAATTTCCTTTTTTACAAATAGCCATGTGTAACTTACGTATTTAACTACAATTTCCTCTCAATTTGTTTGGCCTAACTGGCCGCAAAAGTGGCTGCCAGCATGCAGTACCGTTTTTTTATCTACCAAGGAAGTGCTCGGCCACACAAGACCTCTACTAAAATGTTGTTTGTAAAAACAAATCTGGGATTTCTGATTACATGGATGCACACTCTCAGGACATTTTCCGGCTGCTGTTAACAATCCACTACGATAAATTAATTCCTTTACCCACAATCAAATAATTAGTACAAATTGAGGATATTATCCCTATCACATTCTTTTATAGATTCATTATGTTGGATCTAATTTCTTTCCCAATAATTTTCCACTGCTGTAAGGAAGAACAATAGCTCTCATAAGTCTTAGTAATATCGTACTTAATTTACCCAGCATCGAATAATTTATTTACTATCCTTTCTCATCTGTTAACCAGTGACTTTGTTTGAACTCCAGAACTCAAAACTCACAATAGTTCAAACCAGCAAAATTTCCTTTACTATTTTCCCATATCATCTATGCCTTATACACATCCATACATACAGCCCAATTTATATTCTGATAAAATTCAAGTTTATATATATATAAAATCCGTGAGCAGAGTACTCTGGGAAGTCAGTGTAAGACCTCTCCAAAATTTGGCTAATTTTGTACTCCCACATTTTTTATGAAGTTCATATCCATAAATAGCTTTGATTCTCATATAAATTCTATCACAATGGAATCCCAAGATTACTTCCAATTTTTTTACTATTAATGAATAGCTGCTCATAACTCAGCAAATCAAATCTTTATTCTCCATCTCCCTTGACAAAAGTGATAATTTTCATAATCAAATTATATTTCTATTTTTTATTTTACGAATTCTCTCGATATGCGATCCCATCCCCATGGAACTATCTATTTTTCAGACAAGGCACACTGTCGGTGTCAACAATCTTGTAAGATTGATACACAAAAACAAAAACACTGACCTATCATTCGTGTGGAACAATAGTCCGAAATTCCCACCTGATCATGATGTGACTCTTGTCACTTGGTTTGCCAAAAATTGCAAAGCAATTGTTCCAAACTTTGTAAATTTAAAATTTTGTGCCCAACATAAAAGATCAAATTTCGGCATTTGATCAATTAATTATCAATTTGCTTACAAGCAAAAGAAAAATGAATAATTCTTGCTCCGAAAACTTTTCAGACCCAAGAATCATCGACAGTTATTCATGTTTGTCCAGTAATCTAATTTGTTGAGGCCAATCGTCATTTGGGATTTGTCACAATGAAGGCCTAATCGTTGTCTGAGGTATCGGTCAGCACTGGTACCCTTGATCTTGGTTTACCCTATGAACTTGTCTTCCTGTTGGTATACGGACATCCTCTTTTCCAATGTCCCATCCATCCACACTTGAAACACCGGTTTCTGTCGTTGCCTGGTCTGTGCACCTGTGCACTTGTATTGCTGGGCTGCATCTCTACATCCCTGAGTTGCCACTGCAATCTCTCGTTATCTCCTGAAACACGAAAAAATTCTCTGTACCGTCCTTTTTGGGGAGACAACTGGAAATCAGATGGGACAACTGTCACTTTCATTCCTAATTTCGAGGGCAGTTGTGCATTTGTCACCTCCACTGTATCCTGTATCCTTTTTATTTTAAGTTCTAGATCCGTTATCCGTTCTTGCTGTTCCCGTTGTCTGGATTCACCATCCCAAAGATGGAATGCAAGCCAGTCTACCGTTAGATTCTGTCTCTTCCTGGCTTTCAATCTTTGTTCCAATCTTTCCAATCGACTTCGCTCAAATGTACCATCTCTTGGAAACTCCTCATCATGTCCCTTTGTCCACAAATACCAATTCTCGACCTGCCTTATAGCTTCCGTACCATAACGGTCGTACATATGATGTGTACAAGTACCTTTTTGTGGAATCTCTGGTTGTCCTTGTGTATTCTTGCAGGCTCCATTTCCCATTCTGCCTTTTATCAAAGTAGCGTTGGATGTGTTGTAGCTTGTTCTTCTAAAGCTTCACTCGTACCTCCAGGAAGGATCTCTCCACCTGTTCAAACGGTGATTTCCAGAGAATCTCTCTCACCTGTGGCTTTTGCACAATCCAATCTCACAGATCAGTATTTGCAGATGAGCCAAAGGGTCAGTATGAAATGGGTGAATCCTCAGGTGTCCGCTCTGTTGAAGGGGAAATCACACAATGGTAACCGCACATATATATCTATATATAAACTCACCACCTTGCTCAATTTTCCAAGGTTGTCTTCACATTGATAATATCTCACAAAGATATCAAAGCTTATTTCTTGAGACCGCATTTTCATCAATCAAACAATCAATATATTCAATTCAATTTATTCAGTTCAATTTATTCAGTTAAATTTATTCAATTAGATTTAATCAGTTCAATTCAATTATTCAATTTCAATTAATTTATCAATATTCATCAATAAATCAAATTAATCATTTTGGATGACTCCTTGCATAAGCCCTTTCCCCAATGATGTCAGGACAGGTCCATCTATTGACTGAGATTGAAGATCATCGGTCGTCACCTCTGGTTCATACCTCATGTCAATTGACGAATCACTGTTCTGTCCTAGGGTCATATCTGACATATTTTCCCATTTTGCCTGGTCTCCACAAATTTTCTTTGCAACCACT